>NC_058524.1:400851974-401155005 GCF_904849725.1 Hordeum vulgare subsp. vulgare | reverse complement strand
CGACGAAAACGGAAAGAAAAGGGGAATCTTCTGGGGCGTCGGTCTCGGGCTGTCACAACTCTCCTATACTACAAGAGGATCTCGCCCCGAGATCCAAGAATGAAATGGGGGAGAGGATGAGAAAGAAGAAGAGGTAAAATTTAGTCGCTTCTTGACAAACGAGTGAAACCAATGATCTTTGATGGTTGCAAAGAGATGAGGAATGATATGAGAAACAAGCAAGAATTCACGGAAAATTTCGGCAGCACTCCGGTAGGAAAATGGGATAAAAAAATCGATAAGATGGAAGAAATAGACAATATTCATAACAAACAACTAATTAGAACAAGGGAACACCATGATCTTGATCGAACAACATAATAGACCCAAAAGAGCAACTTCACAATGCCTCCGGAACAAGATAATAGGAACTAGCTCATACGGAAGAGAGAAATGGAGAAAAGAATGACAACTACTAACTCCAATGAACTTGTCAAGTATCCTTGCAAGAAGAATTGAACGAATTTGTTGGAAAAAATAACAACAAAAAGAACAAGATAGTAGTGGGCTTATGGAAATCTTTCAAACTAATGAAGTGACAACCAGCCACTTACAGAAACAAGGGTTGATTGGGAGAAACAAGATATGAACAATTTCGTACACCAAGAGGATACATTGAGAACTTGGATTAATGATAAGCACCATGATAGCAACAATCCATAGGAAAAGCTTTAGGCGAAATCCAAACCAAGATAGCTCAATGAAGAAATCATGGGTTGAAATATCTCATGATCATAGAATTGGTGGATTTAATTATGTCATTCTTTAATGGAAATCTCTTCGAGGCTCCTACACTAACAAGAATGCTATAATACCACCTCAAAGGATAAGGAAGAACAAATGCACTTAGAAATGCAGGAGAAAGGATACTTGAGGTACTCCAACAAGACTCTTGAAGAACACTTTGAGAATGAATTGATACCTTGATGAACCACCATGAAGGACCTCCGTATACAAAAGAATGATGCAAAGATATCAAGGTAGAAATGAATAAGATTATGACCTTTCTAGGATTTAGATGAAGCCTCACAAGAACTTGGAACTCCGAAAAAGAAAAATATAAGCACATGAGAAAAGAATTGAAACCATGAGCCACTCTGGAAGAAGACTTCAGATTACTATGAATAAGAAGAAGAATTATGTTATGCTCGTCCTTCATCAAATTAAATTGATGACAAGCAACGGATTTAGCATACATCTTATTCTTCTGAAAAGAATGAGGAGAGATATGAGCACAAACTAGAAGAATTCTTGAAGGAGACACCGGTGAGAATTGAAATAATCAGGCAACCATGAATGAATGGAGATACATGAGAATGAAGAGATCATGAGCCACCTGAGAGAAAACTAGAACAGGCACCAGAATAATTGAGAGACGAGCGAAGAGGCAACAATTGAGAAGAATTGAGGATGAAGCTGAACGCTGAGAACGAAGAATCTTCTGAAATGATGGCCTTCGGAGGAACGAGAATGAAAACAACTCAGAAAACCACCGGATAGCGAGAAATGGATTCTCATGATTGGAACAAATTCAAGATGATAACGTGAAGCTGAAATGACGAATATCCAAGAGAATAGACCAAGATTGAGAGAAACACTCCTTCGAATTGGCAAGCTGAGAATGATGACGAGGAACAACACCAACAAAAATTAATGAGACACTCCGGGATAAAGAAGAATGAAAGGTTGAACCAATATGAGAATTAATTCAAATTGATTTTGACGAAGGGATATGACTGATGGAAATCATACTTACATCATAGTTGAAAAGAATTAATGATCTCCGGAAGATTACAAGAGCTATAACAGATCCTGCGAAAAACTTGTGGGTTATGGGCCCAATCAAAAAAACCACCGTTGAAAAGATTGCTAGAACGAGAGATATTGCACCGGTATGAAGAGAACTAGATGAGCTTAGCACCTCGAAATAATTAAAAAGATTGGAAACAAGAACTACTGAGATAACTTCAACGCTCCGGATCGAAAAGAGAGGAATAAATAAACAAGATATTCTCACAAGAATTTTCACATGGGAAAGAATTTAATGATGAAAAGGATATTATTAACACGGATAACTGAATTAAATTCACCGGTAAGAATGATAGAATGAACAAATATGACACGAATCTCCTGAGAATCTTCACAACAAATCACCGGGTAAGAGAGAAAAGAACAGATAGCAGAAGCACAATGAAAATAAAACTCTTGGATGAAAATTGAATCACTGAGAAAAAGGGCGGGAGGGTGGGGAAAAATAAATACAACTTGGGCTAGATGAGATGAACTCCGGAATAAAATGAGAGAATAATCTTGCAATTTTTTTTTGGAGCGGATGGAATTCACTTGAAGAGAAGCACACCGGTAAAATGGAATTGATACGACGACTCCTGTTGACAAGAATTGATAAGACAACTTATTTAGCAAAAGAATTTGCACTCTCACATAAAAATATGAGAACACCTCTTAGAAAAGATCTAAAACACCACTTGACATCGAAGCAACTTGAATTACCATATTCAGCAAAACAAAGGGATGAGGCTTATGAAACAAGCCAGAACAAACTCATGAGAGAGATTTCGTCCGATATTTTCGTGGACAGGAATGCACTAGATGTCGAACCCCAACCTAACATCATGCGTTTGTTGGAAGATAGTCCTATAAGAAACTAATTGAATTCCCACCTAAGAATTCCCGAAGTATCTGGTCATGCAATCTGGTACACGAATACAAGGAGTAATATCACACAACTCCTATACTAACCCGTCACCTGTATCACATCCGTCAACACAACCAGAATCTGGGACCTTCATCTACTACAGACCCTCGTGATCACAACGATACAAAGTATGGCAGTACTCCTGAACAATCTGCACCAGTACTGGGGACATCGGGGTTATCTCGCCAGTACTAGTATTGAAGCAATTACGAACATCCTTCGTTCTGAGATACTAAGAAATCTGAATGATAACGATGTTGGGGAACGTCGCATAGGAAACAAAAAAATTCCTACACGCACGAAGACCTATCATGGTGATGTCCTTCTACGAGAGGGGATGTGTGATCTACGTACCCTTGTAGACCGTACAGCATAAGCGTTAGTGAACGCGGTTGATGTAGTGGAACGTCCTCACGTCCCTTGATCCGCCCTGCGAACCGTCCCGCGATCAGTCCCACGATCTAGTGTCGAACGGACGGCACCTCCGCGTTCAGCACACGTACAGCTCGATGATGATCTCGGCCTTCTTGATACAACAAGAGAGACGGAGAGGTAGAAGAGTTCTCCGGCAGCGTGACGACGCTCCGGAGGTTGGTGATGATCTTATCTCGGCAGGGCTCCACCCGAGCTCCGCAGAAACGCGATCTAGAGGTGAAACCGTGGAGATATGTGGTCGGGCTGCCGTGGCAAAGTTGTCTCAAATCAGCCCTAAAACCTCCGTATATATAGGGGGAGGAGGGGGAGCCCTGCCTTGGGGGTCCAAGGACTCCCAAGGGGGTCGGCCGAGCCAAGGGGGGCAACCCTCCCCTTCCAAACCGAGTCCAACTAGGTTTGGAAGGAGGAGTCCTTCCCCCTTTTCCCACCTCCTCTTTTTTTTCTTTTCTCTTTGATTTTCTTCCTATGGCGCATAGGGCCTTCTTGGGCTGTCCCACCAGCCCACTAAGGGCTGGTGCGCCACCCCCAAGGCCTATGGGCTTCCCCGGGGTGGGTTGACCCCCCCCCCCCAGTGAACACCCGGAACCCATTCGTCATTCCCGGTACATTCCCGGTAACTCCGAAAACCTTCCGGTAATCAAATGAGGTCATCCTATATATAAATCTTCGTTTCCGGACCATTCCGAAAACCCTCGTGATGTCCGTGATCTCATCCGGGACTCCGAACAACATTCGGTAACCAACCATATAACTCAAATACGCATAAAACAACGTCGAACCTTAAGTGTGCAGACCCTGCGGGTTGGAGAACTATGTAGACATGACCCGAGAGACTCCTCGGTCAGTATCCAATAGCGGGACCTGGATGCCCATATTGGATCCTACATATTCTATGAAGATCTTATCGTTTGAACCTCAGAGCCAAGGATTCATATAATCCCGTATGTCATTCCCTTTGTCCTTCGGTATGTTACTTGCCCAAGTTTCGATCGTCAGTATCCGCATACCTATTTCAATCTCGTTTACCGGCAAGTCTCTTTACTCGTTCCGTAATACAAGATCCCGCAACTTACACTAAGTCACATTGCTTGCAAGGCTTGTGTGTGATGTTGTATTACCGAGTGGGGCCCGAGATACCTCTCCGTCACACGGAGTGACTAATCCCAGTCTCGATCCATACTAACTCAAGGAACACCTTCGGAGATACCTCTAGAGCATCTTTATAGTCACCCAGTTACGTTGCGACGTTTGATACACACAAAGTATTCCTCCGGTGTCAGTGAGTTATATGATCTCATGGTCATAGGAAGAAATACTTGACACGCAGAAAACAGTAGCAACAAAATGACACGATCAACATGCTACGTCTATTAGTTTGGGTCTAGTCCATCACGTGATTCTCCTAATGACGTGATCCAGTTATCAAGCAACAACACCTTGTTCATAATCAGAAGACACTGACTATCTTTGATCAACTGACTAGCCAACTAGAGGCTTGCTAGGGACAGTGTTTTGTCTATGTATCCACACATGTATATAAGTCTTCATTCAATACAATTATAGCATGGATAATAAACGATTATCTTGATACATGAATTATAATAATAACTATATCTATTATTGCCTCTAGGGCATAATTCCTACAGACGATGTGCTCAAGAATCCCCTGGAGCTCAACTCCCCTGAAACTCAAAGCAGATAGGAGGCACCAAGACAGAACTCCGTTACATCGGCATCATATAGATTCCAAAAATATCCGGGAGATCCTAAATTTTTTTGAGTGAGAAGAGGAGTAGAATTAAATTATTGTGTCAAGATTCCTCACCAGAGCAAAGAAGAGGAGAAAAAAGAATCCTACTCTCCGATATATAACTAGACTCAAAGCAGTTTTCCACTAGACTCGGCTCGGCCAAGTTCGATCAATCAAGGGGGCTCCTAGGTTGGTACTGCTCTGATACCAACTTGTCACACCCAAGATGCGACCCTATCCTCAATTTGGCACGAAGGCCTCATCAGGGATAGAAACGCATCTCGTCGTGTCACAAGAATGGATATCGTTACAAGTACATGTACTGAAAAGATGAGATATAAATAGAATTAGCTTACACTCGCCACTAGCTACATTAGAGTCACAACAGTACAATACATAATCATCATGAATAAGAGCATGGTTCGACTAAGGACGAAAAACAAACGAGAAAAGAAGAACGACGTCCATCCTTGCTATCCCAGGCTGCCGGCCTAGAACCCATCCTAGATCGATGAAGAAGAAGAAGAAGAAGCAACTCCAAATGAACAATCTACGCGCTCGCATCAAGTAACCTTTACTTGTACCTGCAACTGGTGTTGTGGTAATCTGTGAGCCACAAGGGACTCAACAATCTCATTTCCAAAGGTATCAATACTAGCAAAGCTTAATGGGTGAGGTATGGTTAATTGGTGAGGTTGCAGCAGCGGCTAGGCATATATTGGTGGCTAAACTTACGAGTACAAGAAATAAGAGGGGGAAGATCTACGCATAGAGGATGTGAACTACGGATGATCGAATGAATGATCCTGAACACCTACCTACGTCAGACATAACCCCACCGTGTCCTCGATCGGAGAAAGAACTCACGAAAGAGACAGTCACGGTTACGCACATAGTTGACATATTTTAATTACGTTAACTTCAAGTTATCTAGAACTAGTGTTAAACAAAGTTTCCACGTTGCCACATAACCACGGGCACGGCTTTCCGAAAGATTTAACCCTACAGGGGTGCTCGAACTAGTCCATCACAAATTACCACAAGCCGCATAGAAATCCTCGATCACGACACTCGCGATCTCGTCGGATTCCTTAGTGGAAAACCTCAACTCCGAGATTACAAAAAGCATCACCGGAATCCCGATGCACAAGATATCTCGTCAAAGGTAAAACAAATCCAGCAAGGCCGCCCGACGTGTCGACGTACCCGATAGGAGCCGCGTATCTCGTTCTCAGGACATGACGGATGGAACTAGCTACGGGTGCCAAACCTCGAGTTTCCTCACAGTGGCCCCGCAGGCAGACCGTTTGAGACCAACACCATCAGCACTGCCCCCCTGTTTCTGTAAAATTATTCCTCGGGTAGCGCTAACTCCCTATGCATTTTAGTGTTATCAAAAATATTATGTTGGGCAAATGTAAAACCAATGTTGGGCCTTGCCAGACCAGCTTTAATCTAAAACGAATTATCAATGGGGTCCCCATAACAACCCCGATCGTGTTAGGAGCGCTCAATTATGGAACATAACACCGGTAGCCGAAACTAAGGGGGCAAAGGTGGAACAAAACACCAGGCTAGAAAGGTCGAGCCTTCCACCTTTTACCAAGTATATAGGTGCATTAAATTAAATAGCATTTAAGATGGTGATATAACAAGGAACCCATGTTTTCCATGGAAGCAACTGCACCTGCAACTAGCAACGCTAACAATAGGGTTAAGCAAGCAGTAACATGGCCAATCAGTGGTTTGCTAGGTTGAACAGGTCGAAGGTTTTCATGGCATTGTTGAGAGGCTGATATTTAACAGGTGGTAGGCAACGAGACATAACCGGTAGAAACGGTAAAACTAGCATGGCAATGATAGTAATGGTATCTGGGGAAATGGTCATCTTGCCTGAGATCCCGCTTGGAAGAAGAATGACTCCGTGAAGCAGACGAACCGACGTAGTCGAACGGGTCCTCACATCCGACACGCTTGCGGAACTCTATCAAGACGGGGAAAACCAGAAACACAAATCAACGCACGGAATTCACCACACGGTGCAACAACACAAATGATGCATGAGCAGCTGAATACATGCAAGTCACGGCATGGCAAATCACACAAACAAACACTACATATTAAGTGAAGTTCAATATGCAACGAGTTGCATATTGACGAAACTCCACATATGAATTATTTAGTTCACTCCCAGTTATTTACGCAGCAATATTAATGTTATCAAACATGCAAGAGGTGAAGCGGAAATTAAACTACATATCTAGACATTTTAAATGAGGTCGGAAATGACATATAGCATCTCCGAGACGACCTCACATGTTAATTTACAATTCTGTCCAGATCTCAATTAACACGTTTAATTAGTTGTTAAACAGAAAAACAAATAGGTTCACGTGATTCTACGCGTCATTACAAGCAATCTACACATAAAGAACATCTCCAACGGAGCTACGGATCAAAAGTTACAAGCACCGCAAGATATGATGGAAGGAATGCAATATGTGTGCAACGGCGGTCACGAGCACCTCAAAACATACAACCAGCAAGAGAAAATGAAACTACACAAGATTCTAAGCAAGTTTCATATAGGACACGATCAAATCGGAGTGATGGATCAAAAACTACGAGCTAAACAAGAAATCACTACAATCTGCCAAAATCAGCCACATAGCATTTTCTACACCCCGCAACTACGGGCTACAAAACTTCGATAAACTCAAGCAAGCCATGGCACAAGAGAGGTCAAGAAGCACTACTACAAACAACTAACAAAAACTAGCATTGCATCATGGATCACTAGGGAAAGAAGACACAAAATGGCACCTCACACACTATTTCAGACTTACTGAAAATAGCAGTTTTTGAAGCTGCAGTTTTCGATCTGAAGGAATATTGACAGCAGCAAAACATATAGCTACAGGACTCCAAATTTCATGAAAATGTACAGCATGCTATAGAAACACAAGGGCTACAACTAACTCCATTGGACCAACCTCAAAAGAGCTACAGATCACAAGATACAAGCAAGATAAGACAACAACAAAATATAACAGATTCCAGACTTAGAAATATTTCAGCTCCTCCAAATCAGCACTATTTCTAGCAACTTGACAGCAAGCAAACCACACCTAAACATGCATTTCTATTGCAACCAAAAATACCAGGTGCTAGACAAGACATCCAAGATAAATTCTCTAGTTGACAACTCCTCCAAACGAAGCACGGAATAAATCCTACGAATTAAACAAAAGGGCAACATGGCCAAATATCGCGCGACCTAATTTATTCAAAAGCTAAAACTAATTGCACAGAAAAATCCCATGGATTTTTCAACCCCAAAAACATATAAAATATGTGGGGTTGCACAACAAAAATAAAGCCACACATAAATGCACGGGAATATCAACTAGCGCAATTCCCTACACGCAAAAATACAAATGACCGCTCTCAAATACATGGAAAATCGGTGCCTAAAACATGGGCATTTCTAATACGGCATTCGGGCTATACGGTCTTGCGCGAAAATTAAATACGGGGCATATCCTATAGAAACAAGACGTTAATCTAGGCATATGGCGGCCCAAACAACGTCAAACAATTATGCAAGTTTTATAATCGGATGCTATGCGAGAAACTACATGAAAAACATATGTAATACGTTCCGATCCGACTTACGGATATTAAACTACGGGCGTTCTAAAATACCTCTATTTTCTGGAATTTTAATTAAATTCCGAAATCAACCTAATATCTAACGGGCCGGTCAGGGGCGCAACATTACTAGAATGCACGCATGCGGGGGATTACCTTGGGCCGGTTGGATCTGGAGCTGGCCTGGAGGGAGGTGGAGAAGCCGGGCCGAAGGGGAGCCATCCTGGGCCGCGAGGAGGAGGCAGGCCCACGCGGGGGCGCGGCCAAGGTGGAGCTGTCGTGCTCCTCCCGCACGGCCACAGAACCGGCGGCGGTAGTTGACCTCCGCCGCGGCCGTTGGACCGGTGAAGGGAGGCGCTCGCGGCGGGGTAACCGGCGGGATCCGCCGGATCTGGCCGTGGCGAGTCCGTTCCCGACGGTGGTGGCGCAAGGCGGCGGCCGGACGGAGAGGACGCGGCGGTGTGGCATGGCAGCTGGCTGCGGAGGCAACGAACCTCGGGAGGAGGGCGCCGCTCGGGGCTGGCTGAGTGCCCCTCGGGCTAGGCGGCGGCGGGTGCGGGCCTGGCAGGGCAAGGGCCGCCGGCGGCGGCGCGATCTAAGGCCGGAGGCGAGGCGGCTTCGGCGGCGCATGGGACAGGAGATCGGGCAGGCTGCGCGGGGCGGCGGCGTCGCGATGGGCTCGGGCGGGCCCGACCTGGGCCTGGCAGGCCCGCGGGAGGAGGGGAGGAGAGAGGCTGTGGGAGGAGATGGCGGCTAGGGTTTGAGGGGGCACAGATTTCGAGGAGAGAGGGGATGGGTGTCGAAAAAAAAATACCCGGGGTCTATTTATAGGCAAAGGGGGGGGGCTAGGTTAGCCAGAATTTCGTTCCGGATCCAACCGTGCGGTTGGATTCGGACGATTCCGAACGCGGGAATGGTTACGAGGCCGTGTAGTGTAGATATCCGGAGACGAGAGGGGGAACGGGCGACGTGGCAACACATTTTAAAACACCGACAAACGTCCGACGATAGACCGAATACGGTGCCACTACGGTCGACCGTTCGGGTACCAGACGGTCTCCGATCGCGACGAAATTCGACAGACGGCCTAGCTATAACTAATCTCGACCGCATGCCAAGTTTCACCTCGATCGGAGAAAGTTCCACACACACTTTTAAAACAGGGTTTCGACGATGCCGCGGGCACGTGCGTGTGCGGTCGGACTCATAACAGACAACGACGTGAACCGGCAACTAACAACGGATGCAAGTTTGAAAACGGGCGGCAACGGAACGCCGATGTAATGCTGATGATGCAATGATGAATTCCAGAGACATATAAGCCCACACGACGAAAACGGAAAGAAAAGGGGAATCTTCTGGGGCGTCGGTCTCGGGTTGTCACACTACAGTACCAAAAGAGGTGGTAGTTTGTTTTCTTGTGCTAATGATATCACGAGTTTCTGTTTAAGTTTTGTGTTGTGAAGTTTTCAAGTTTTGGGTGATGTTCTCATGGACAAAGAGATAAGGAGTGGAAAGAGCTCAAGCTTGGGGATTCCCAAGGCATCCCAAGCCAAATTTAAGTACACCAAAAAGCCTAAGCTTGGGGATGCCCCGGGAAGGCATCCCCTCTTTTGTCTTTAATCCATCGGTAACATTACTTGGAGCTATATTTTTATTCACCACATGATATGTGTTTTTCTTGGAGCGTCTTGTATCGTAGGAGTCTTTTCTTTTTGTTGTGTCACAATCATCCTTGCTGCACACCTTTTTGAGAGAGACAGACATGCACTCATCTTGATTTTGCTAGAATGCTCATAGTGCTTCACTTATATCTTTTGAGCTAGATATTTTTGCTCTATGTGCTTCACTTATATATTTTAGAGCACGACGGTACGTGACTTGGTATTCGGCTTATGCTATGAAAGTAGTCCCAAAGGTGATAAGTACCCAAAGAGGATACAAAAACCTCCATCTTCATGTTCATTGAGTAGAAAGAGAAGTTTTGATTCCTCTCAATTAGTTTTGAGACGTGGATTTGGTAATATTGAGAGTTATGTTAGTAAGGTGTTGTGAATCTAGAAATACTTGTGTTGAAGTTAGTGATTCCCGCATGCACGTATGGTGAACCGCTATGTTAGGAAGTCGGAGCATAATTGATCTATTGATTGTCATCCTCTGTGTTGAGGTCGGGATCGCGCGATGGTTAACATCTACCAACCCTTCCCCTAGGAGTATGCATTTAGCACTTTGTTCTGATTACTAATAAAAACTTTCGCAACAAGTATGTGAGTTCTTCATGACTAATGTGAGTCCATGGTATAGATGCACTTTCACCTTCCACCATTTCTAACCTCTCTAGTGTCGCGCAATTCTCGCCGGTACACAAACCCACCATATGCCTTCATCAAAACAGCCACCATACCTACCTACTATGGCATTTTCATAGCCATTCAGAGATATATTGCTGTGCAACTCCCACCGTCCTGTCTCATGACTTGTGCCGTCACTCTCATATTGCCATTGCATGATCGTAAGATAGCTAGCGAGATGTTTCAATGTCATACGCCAAGCTAGATCGTTGTAGATCCCGGTACACTGCCGGAGGCATTTCCTATAGTCATTTCTAAGCTTTGAACTGTGAGTAAATAAAAGTGTGATGATCATCATTATTAGAGCATTGTCCCATGTATGAAAATAATAATAATAAGAGGCCAAAGTGCCCAAATAAAAAAAGGGTAGTGAAAGTGCGTTATATCGACTAGAGGGCGGGTGAATAGGAGAGTTTTTAGAATTTCATCACTGAGGAAATTCGTTTTGAGGAAGTTCCTCACTGATGACTAACTTACAGCGGAAATAGTAAAGGATCAGACGTGCAAACGTTCACAACAGCAGTATTTCAGAGATGAAGAATGTGAAAACAGATTGCACAGTAAGCAGGCACGCAGAATACAGATGATGATTAACTATCGTGAAGAATTTGAGGTTGAGGAAATTCAGAGAAAGTCTTCAGCAAATTCTTCAAACAGTCACAGTTAAAGTCATCAACACACAATACAAGGAAAGTAAAGAGTTGAGGAATTAGAACCCGTTTCTCAGTGAAGACAGTTGTTGATGACCCAGTTCCAACTCCTGTGACAGTTGTACATCTGGTTTGGAGCGGCTTGGTATTGAAACCAAATGACACCCAGTCCCGGGACACACAGTCCCTACCGTATTCTCCTTGAGCTAAGGACACACAGTCCTCGCCCAACACTCGTGGTAAGTCTTCAGGGCAAACTTCCAAACCCTCACAAACTTGGTCACCCGGCGATCCACAATTGACTGCTGGATTGCTCTAGACCATGACGCCTAACCGTCTGGAGGATGCACAGTCCTCAAAGGTAAAAGGCTTCAGTCCCACATAGGAACAACTTCTTCAGTGATGCTCAATCACTAGGTTTGGTTTGTGGTTTCGGTGTATGGGGTATTTCCTCACTGATGAATTACTCTCGAAAGCTCTGAGGAATTTGGGTTGCTCTTATGACAAGTGTCAGTTTCTAACGGAGCAGCCAACCTACTAGTGGTTGTGGGGGTGGCTATTTATAGCCTGGGAGCATCTCGACATGATTTGACACTAATGCCCTTAAATAATATTACCGTTGGAGTGGATAAGACTAGTGACTTAGCGTGGCTATCGAAACGGTCGGAACCCTCAACTGTGAGAGTCCTCATGTCACTCATATTCCTCACATGAGTTTTTTGGTAGGATTAGGCTTGGGTTTAGCATCATGAGGAAATCCATTCCATAGTGTTACTTTAACCCCCTTTAACAGTACAGTGTTCCTATTCATCAAATGCAAAGAAAGTAAAACAGAAAACGTAAATCTTCACGCTTCAATTTCTTCAGAATGATTTTCTTCAGGAACCACCGGTCTTCTCAATATCAGTATCTTCATGAGGAATATCAATTTCATCGCAGATTCCTCGCGATTCATTTCTTGAACTTCAGACCAATTTCTTCAACTGAAGATATACATTTTTAGAGGTCGATATTCTTCAAATATCTCAAACTCCTCATTGACTTATAGATCTTGTGTATACTCATAAACACATTAGATACTTAACCTATAAGTCTTCAAACCACCAAAATCACTAAGGGGTACTAGATGCACTTACAATCTCCCCCTTTTTGGTGGTTGATGACAATTAGGTTAAGTCTTCAAGAGGGATCAAAAATATGAAGTGTAAATACTCATTTGAGGAATTTGAAAACAAGATTCAGAGAGACTCCCCCTGAAGATGTGCATACCTTGAGGATTTTGCTTTTATAGCAGATGCACATTGATGATTTATATCATGGAGATCTCCCCCTGAGTCTTGTAAATCATGCATACATATAACATATCATATGAAGAAAATGAAGATGCATGATGGCAAATGGTATCTGACGAATTCCAGCATGCGTGCATTAAAACTTGAGGAATAAGCATGCAAAGAAAAACGTTCAAAAGCGTCAGAGTACCATCGGGCTTTAGTTACAACTCATTACATAAAAACTTCAGAAGAGCCAAGAGTTTGTAACTTAAATATAGTTCATAAGCCCCAAAAATATCCCGCTTGAAGACTAACTCTCGAGTTTCTCCCCCTTTTTCATCAAGTGACAAAAAGGGACAAACTGAGGACTAACGCCCGTGAAGACTTCATTTCTTGGCGGTTGATGAAGAGCCATGACGCTTCTTGGGGGTAGTCTTCTTCCTTGGGCCGGTTGCTGTGTCGAGTTGTTCCTCATCAGATTCAGCAGTGCGGAATGAAGAAAAGGAGCTGTCTTCAAGGTCTGGCACTGGAATGGGCCTGAACTTTCTCTTGGGAGGCCACGACCAGTCAAAGTCCTGCTCAATGTTCATTTCTTCAAGCTCAGTCTGGGTCTTCAGATGTGCAAGTGTAGCCCAGGTGCGATCGAAAACCTCATGCAGATAGTGATGATTAAGCTTCACAGCGTTCTGAGTTTCATTGATGGTTTTCACAATGGCACCAAACTGGCGTTTGACCCATTTGTGGTTGTGATCCACCTTCTGGTGAAGACTGAGGAGTAGCTCTCTGGTGTTCAGCACGCGAGGAGGAACAGGGCTTGCTCGACGAGTCTCAGTATCGTCCCATGAAGAATATGCTTCTGGCTCTTTGAACTGGCCATCAAGGGGCCTGCTGCCTTCTTCAATCATAGATTTTCCTTTTCCTTCGATGGGCTCGAAAGTCTTCTTGTTGACCCGGATAGGAGGCATATAACGCATGTGGTTTTGGAAATCAGCATGGAAGTTGATGCGTGTCCTTGTCCTGATGAATCTCATGATCCACGGGGCATAAATCTTGTGATCATAGGGGCACATTGCATTGTCGGCCAAAGTCCTCAATAAGAAATCATGGATATTGATAGGAATACCGTGAATAATGTTGAACAGGATATTCTTCATGATGCCTACAACATCTTCTTCATCGTCATGGCCTTTGATTGGCGCGAGCACACTGCAGAGGATTCTGTAGACAGACCGGGGTGTGTACTTGAGCTCATGGACGAAGAATGTGGTTCTTGAGGGTTTTCCTGCAGCCAAAGGCTTCATGAGGACTTCCATCATTCCATTTGGCAGCTCACGCTCACCATAAAGCTTCACTGCCCCATCTGAGGGAATTGGTACGGGCAGTTCTCTGAGGAGTTCGGAAGCAGGAGCTTTGTAGTGAGTATTTTGGGACATCCAGTCAAACACCCAAGTGTTGATGTCATCAGCGTTTCCAGATATGTGCAGAGTGGCATAGAACTGAAGAATAAGCTCACTATTCCAGTCTGATATGTCTGAGCGCATAGGGAGCAAACCTGCATCGTGTAGTACATGGAGGACTGGTTCCAGGCAGGGTATTGCTTCAAGCTCAACATGAGGAATATGCCTGTGCTGGAATATCTTGTTTCATCCACAGAGCACAGAGGCATAGTAGTTCATCTGAGTCCTTGTCCAAAACTTCAGATGCCTCATTTGAGGCTTGTCATAAGGGTTCTCGCTGATGAAATACATGCATTCTTCAAAGAAATCTTCTTTCTGAAACTTTGGACGCTTGGAGAATGGCTGGCGCTGAAATGGCTTGAGATTTTGCTGAGGAATGGGGGAGGAGACAACCATGGCAGTCTCTGGGTTGAGCACAATGAATTCATTGTCTTGGGAGGGTACATTTTCTTCAGCATTTTCCTCAAGTTGAGGAATTTCATCAGCTGGTACTTCTTGCTGGGGAGATGATGCTTGCTCTGGTTGAGCTTCAGGCTGAGGAATTTCTGCTTCTTTCTCATTTTGAGGAGTTGGGTCAGCCTGTTCCTCATCTTGAGGAGTCTGCTCAGAATGTACATTTTCCTCAGCTTGTTTTTCTTCAGCTGGCTTTGTGGCAGAAGCAGTTTCATCAGCTGGTGTAGCTGATGCTTGAGCAGTCTCGGTCTGAGGAATAAGAGGTTGAGGACTGTCATCAATCTGGATTTCCTCATCAGTGTGTTCCTCAGAGGCGACATCCTTCATTTCCTCATCTGCCCTTGTAGCTGGGTCATCAATGACGACCATTTCATATGAAGGTGCTACATTTAGAGGCACCGGGTCCAGAGGGGCAGATTCTTCAGTTTCTTTGTGGCGCTTTGCCTCTGTCTCTTCCACTGCTGAGGAGGCTTTTCTCTTCTTTGCTTCCTTTTCAGCAGCCCTTGTTTTCTTCACGTCTGATGCAGACGGAGTTATCTTCTTCACCTTTGAAGCTTTTGGTGAAGGTGTTCTTTCTGCAGATTCTTCAGCTGGTAGTGAGGAACCAGCTGGAACAGAGTCATCAGCCTGCTTTAATGAAGCAGCTGGATCAGGAGCAGTCTCATCAGTGGTTGCAATTTCATCAGTTGCAGTTTCCGTGATGGTTTCTTCAATGGCCGGTTCATCAACACGGCGCTCTTGGTGTTCTTCCTCAGCTTGAGGAGTTTCCTCCTCATCAGGAGATGCATCTGCTGGCTGCTCAACCAGGGGCTGAGGAGTTGGTGCTGGTGGTGCTTTTCTCTTGTTGTAGTCATCAACGGCACTAGTGGCTAGCTTGATGAAATTGCGCTTGATGCTTTTGCGATCTGACAGCTTGTCATACTTGTCAGTCAATACTTGCAGCTCTGCCTGGGTTGACACCAGTGCATCAAGAGTCAGCTTGAGGAGATTCTGCCTGAGGAATTTCTCCTTTTTGGCCTTTGCAACCTTTGCCTGTCGGGCCTGCTGTTCTTTCCACTTGGCTTCATTTATGAAGGTGGCCACCATGTGGATGATGCCAGGAGGAAGTTTCAAATCATCAATGGTAGTGTTTGGATCCTCATACCAGATATTGATGTAGTCAAGGAGGACCTTGGGGTCCATGGCCAGAGGAATAGCACTGCCTGATGCTTGAGCAACCCTTTCTTGCTTGTTTCTGATGATGGCTTGCAGGGTTTCATCATCATATTCATCACTCCCCTCTGATGCAGACGGGACTGCGATGATTTTGCTGGGGCTGGGCAGAGGTGCACGTTCAGTAGCTGCCAAAGTCTTCATAAGTAGTGTTGAAGACTTTGTCTCCGAGCTAGTTGCAGCTGGGAGTGAGGAGCTGGAGCTGGCGGTTGTAGGTTTCACGACATGCTTCTGTACTGGTTTTTCTTGAGGCTTTGGAGGTGGAGCTGAGGATTTTGGTGCTGAGGAGATTGGTGCATAGGGTTTTGGCGCTGACGGTTTTGGTGTTGAAGGTTTTGGTAATGAGGGTTTTAGAACTGAGGGTTTTGGAGCTGAGGGTTTTGTGACAGAAGCCTGAACAGACTTCTCTTGAGGCTTTGGAGCCCTTTGCTTTGATGGCACAGACTGCGTGTGAGGAATTTCTGAGCCTGAGGTTTCTGTCGTTGAGGAATTAGCAGCACCGGAGGCAGCAGCTGAGGATTCATTAAATTTCCTCACTTCAGCTTCTGCTTGCTTCTTGAGCTTGGCCAGATGCTTTTCCTTTTCATCTGGATAGTCATCAATGGTCTCGAGGCTTGATGGATGAGCTACTTGATGATCCTCAAGTGGGGCCTTCTGCCAGGAGGCTTCAAAGCGAATTTCTTCGCATATTTGGGAGTCACAAACCTATACTCCTTCCATTCCTTCGCCCATCGGCGTTCAATCTTCTGCATCCTTATCTTTCTCTTGGACATTGTCTCATGTTCATCAGGCGTACAATAGTCCATGTATATGTCCTCAGGAATATCAGCAGCTGTGTTCTGCTCTAGTTTCTTTCCTCCCTTCGGTTTTCCCTCTTCCTCCATTTTCTTCAGTTGAGGACTTTGCTGATGATTTTGAACTCTTGAGGATTCTGAAGAGCCTTGTAGAGTTTCTTCCAGAAACGCTGCAAATGAGTTAATGTGATGAGAACCGAGAGATTCATCAGCTGACATGTGTGTACCCGTGAACAGAGTATAGTTGCGAGGAATTTGGAGAGGTCATATGCATTCTCAGATTTGAAGAAAATGAAAAAGTTTGACAGTTTGAGGAATATAACCAGTGGTTGAGGAATTTGCCTAAGCATACTGTTCTTGGGTTCCAGAGTTGTACAAATCCGAAAATTCGCACAACTGAGGAATCTCGTGAAAATCTTAGACACTTAGCTAGTTCATCAATGATTGTGGTGATAGGTAGTGTTTGAGGAATCATGTGCGCATCGTATCTTGAGGAAAAGCAGATTTCACATAGAAGATGTAAAATTTCAGATCTAATCTGCTGTAAAAATGGGTTATATTTACCCTGGAAGGTGCGTACGAGGAACACAGAAAGTAGTTTTGGATAGGCTCTTCGTTCGAGTGTCCAATGCACCCTAACTTGGCGGCAGAGGACGTCTACGGCGGCGGCGGACGAAGATGGTCCGACTCCGGCGTGATTCTGGCGACAAAAAGGTCAAGGCAGTGAAGCTCTTCCTCTCCGGCGACAAGACTACCAGCGGTGGCGCTAGGGTTCGGTGGAGTGTGCCGTGGCAGGAGAGCGATGAGGCGAAGAAGAGGATACCGAGGGGGATAAGGACATATTTATAGCCCAAAAGTTACTGTTTGGCGCGAAATTTTCGGACCAAATAGCCCCTGCCTCTACGTCTCCGCAGGACACGTGTAGCTCCCGTACGATGCGGTGGAGATAGTGGAGATCGTGGTTATCCGATCGTGGGAAGTGGGGGTTCAGTTACTATGCCTTTAAAGAAAACAATTTTTGAAGATTTGAGGATTTTCGTTACAAAATCATCAGCTGGCAAGGATGCAGTGAGGATTTTGAACTAAGTTTCAAGCAGAACGCATATGAAGAATTGAATAGACTGGATAAGTATAGCATAGAGGGAAAGTATGGTCCGATCACATTCACTTAGCAGAAACATCAACTTGAAGAAATAGCAATAACTGAATGCTGTTGAGGACTAGAAATCATAGTCTACCTAGGCAAATGAAAGTCATCAAGTGTTTTTGAAGATTTTGTAATAGATCATCACAATGAAGAACAACTATTTTGAAGAAAAATGCATTGTGAGGAAATTGATCATTTGAAGAAAATCAACTTGAGGAATTTCACATTGGGCGGTGGCGTTACCCACCATATAAGAATGTTGATTACAGACGCCGCGTACAATTGTCGTAGGGCCCTGAGAATCAATTTCTTCGTTAATTTCTTCACATTCAGAGTGACTTTCTTCATTAGTTGAAGAAAATCGTTTCATCATGTGTTGCACATCTAATTCATCAACTTTGCATAAGTGTTAGGATGTGTGCATGTTTTTTTTACAAAACATTTGAAGACTCTAAGATATTTAGCTCACACTGCAACTTGCAAAACCTTTTCTCATCCAAGGGCTTAGTGAAGATATCTGCCAGTTGATCAACAGTCTTCACATGGTCGATGAGGATATTGCCCTTGAGGACATGGTCCCGAAGAAAATGATGACGAATCTGGATGTGCTTGGTCTTCCAGTGCTGTACTGGGTTGTATGCAATCTTGATAGCACTCTCATTGTCACAGTAGAGAGGCACATTCTTCATGTTGATGCCGTAGTCCTTGAGGGTTGGCTTCATCCACAGCAATTGAGCACAGAAAGAACCAGCAGCAATGTACTCAGCTTCGGCAGTGGAGAGTGATACGCAGTTCTGCTTCTTTGAGGGCTAGCAAACTAGTGATCTTTCGAGGAAATGGCATGTGCCAGAAGTTGACATGCGATCCACACGGTCACCAGCATAGTCTGAATCAGAATACCCTACCAGATGAAGATTGGATCCCTTGGGATACCATAAACCTAGTGTTGGTGTGTGAGCTAAGTATCGAAGAATATGTTTCACAGCCTTATGGTGTGATTCCTTCGGTTTTGCTTGAAAACTTGCACACATGCAAACACTAAGCATTATATCTGGCCTAGATGCACATAAATACAATAAAGAGCCAATCATAGAACAGTATACCTGCTGATCGAAATCTTTACCATTTTCATCAGTGCCGAGGTGGCCGTTGGTAGGCATTGGAGTCTTGGCACCTTTGCATTCGTGCATGTCGAATTTCCTCAGAACATCCTTGAGGTATTTCTCCTGTGATATGAAGATTCCATTGCTTTGTTGACGAATTTGAAGACCTAAGAAGAATTTCAGCTCTCCCATCATGGACATCTGATATTCTTCACTCATCATGTAGGCAAATTCTTCACTGTATCTTTTGCCAGTACAGCCAAATATGATATCATCAACATATATTTGACATACAAACAGCTCATTATCATAGGATTTTGTGAAAAGAGTTGGATCGAGTGAACCAGGTTTGAAGCCTTTCTTCATGAGGAATTCCTTCAATGTATCATACCATGCCCGAGGGGCTTGCTTGAGACCATACAGAGCCTTTTTGAGTCTGAAGACTTTTTCTGGATTCTTTGGATCCTCAAAACCTGGGGGCTGAGCAACATATACTTCTTCCTCAAGCTTACCATTGAGGAATGCACTTTTCACATCCATTTGATACAAGGTGATATTATGATGATTAGCATAAGCAAGTAGTATTCGAATAGCTTCAAGTCTAGCAACAGGTGCAAAAGTTTCATCGAAATCTATTCCTTCAACCTGGGTGTAGCCTTGGGCTACAAATCGTGCCTTGTTCCTCACCACTTGACCGTCCTCATCTTGCTTGTTTCGGAAAATCCATTTGGTGCCGATGATGTTGTGCTTGCGAGGATCTGGTCGTTTGACGAGCTCCCATACGTGATTCAGCTTGAATTGAAGAAGTTCGTCTTGCATAGCTTGGATCCACTCCGGTTCCAGAAAAGCCTCAACAAATTTTGAGGGTTCTGTGATGGATACAAAGGAAAAATGCCCACAAAAGTTAACCAAGTGTGAAGCTTTTGAGCGAGTGAGAGGACCTGGCGCGTTGATGTCGTTGAGGATTTTGTCAAGTTCTACTTCTTTTGCAATCCTCGGATGAGCTGGTTGAGGATTTTGTCTGGGCTGAGGAAGTGGTACTGTTGCAATTTCCTCAGGAGCATCTTCTTGGTTTTTATCAGCGATGGGGATCGTTTCTTCACCAACTTCCTCAGTAGGGACAATGTCTTCAGTAGGCTTAAGCTTTATCGCCTCCTCAGGAGACAACTTATCTCGATCAGAAGGCAATTGCTCTCTTTGCGGGCCATTAGTTTCATCGAACTGCACATCTACAGTCTCAACAACTTTGTTGTGATAGTTGTTGAAGACTCTGTAAGTGTGCGAGTCCTTTCCATAACCGAGCATAAAACCTTCATGTGCCTTAGGTGCAAATTTTGAGCTATGGTGAGGATCTCTAATCCAGCATTTTGCACCGAAGACTTTGAAATAACTTACATTGGGTTTCTTGTTAGTGAGGAGTTCATATGAGGTTTTCTTGAGGAATTTGTGAAGATATACCCTGTTGATGATATGACATGCAATGTTGATTGCTTCAGGCCAGAAGCGACGAGGAGTCTGATATTCTTCAAGCATAGTTCTTGCCATTTCAACCAGAGTCTTGTTCTTCCTTTCGACGACACCATTCTGCTAAGGAGTATAAGGAGCAGACAATTCGTAAGTAATACCAAGTTCATCAAGATGATCATCAAGACCAGTGTTTTTGAACTCGGTTCCATTATCACTCCTGATGTATTTGATCTTGATGCCAAAGTTCGTCGAGGCCCTTGAAGAAAATCGTTTGAAGATTTCCTGCAATTCAGTTTTATACACTATGATATGCACCCAAGTATATCTGGAATAATCATCAACTATGACGAAGCCATATAGAGATGCTGCATTGGTTAGTGTGGCATAGTGAGTAGGTCCAAATAAATCCATATGAAGCAATTCGAATGGACGTGTAGTGGTCATGATGGTTTTAGAGGGATGCTTGGATCTGGTCATTTTCGAAGACTTTGGATCTGTCAGATTCCATGATGACTACACATCTATATCTACCAAAGATAACAATCATATCAAGATCACAAAGCATCAGACTGACATGAGGTTAAAACCAAGGGATTCAACAAGCATCACTTTGTCCATATGCCTATCCTTGGAAATAGCTACTTTCCCAAGTCCTAATACCTTGCTTTTACCTTTGTCAGCATATGTGATTTGCTTCAGAGGTGATGGAGTTAGTGGCATATTCATCAGTAAGCTTTTATCACCGGTCATGTGATGTGTGTAGCCACTATCGAGAACCCACTCGGTATTTTTGGGTTTGTCATCCTGCAGATGAATTAGTACAGCTTACCATCTCATATGCTTCAGATTTGAAGAATATGATACTAATTTCATCAGTAATTTCATCATAACAGAAATGTAAGGACGTGTGAAATATTTCT
The DNA here is from genome assembly GCF_904849725.1 of Hordeum vulgare subsp. vulgare. Taxonomy (NCBI): domain Eukaryota; kingdom Viridiplantae; phylum Streptophyta; class Magnoliopsida; order Poales; family Poaceae; genus Hordeum; species Hordeum vulgare. Next base: position 401,133,586 of record NC_058524.1, on the reverse strand, counting down.
ATTTCATGAATTATTAGCTTGCGTCCTATCAAGCATTTCCTCAGGTCTCCAGCAAATTCTTTAGATGATGATTTTCATCTGGAGACCAGACCTGCAAAAGTGATTAGTTCGATTTCTTCACCACCCACATCTGAAGGGGTGGTAAAGCGTTCATCATCCTGCGAGCACCATAAGAGAAAGGTGGCATTGAAGCTAATGCACTTCTCTTAACAGTAGGGGGATTAAAGTAATCATATGAATATGCAGAGAACTGGTTTGAGAATTTATGAACATAATGATTTGAGGAGTAACGCTCATATTCATATTCCTTGTAGTTTCCCTGCATGTTAGACGCATAAGCATGGGTACGAGCATCGTTTTGACCAGTTGAGGACTTTGATCCTCTTGTAGACTTTGGTCCTCCTGGGGAATTTGATCTGGGGTTCAGATTCTTCAGTGGTGGTGTCATGAGGACATTCACCTGAAGATTTTCAAGACAACTTTTGGGAACCCAGATTTTCCTCAGAGGAGGCCCATTCCTGCAGTTAGTTCCAACATATCGAGCAAATACTTCACCAGATTGATTTTTGAACAGTTTATAGTTGGAATCAAATGATTCATCTGAGGAATAGGATAATTCACATGAGAAGCCAGTTAGATTAGATGGATCAAAAGGAGGCCCAATAGCAGCAAGCCATGAGGTTTTGGGATACTGCTCAGGTTTCCAATAAGATCCATCAGCATTTAATTTCCTCTCAAAGGCAATTCCTTCTTTCCTCGGGTTCCTGTTCAAGATATGCTTTTTGAGCACATCACAAAGGGTTTGATGTCCTTTGTGGCTTTTGTACATGCCTGTCACGTACAATTCCTTCAACCCTGCATTTTCATCAGTAACATTTGTGTTTTCCTCAAGTGAGGAAATAGACACAACAGGTGCAGTTGAAGAATTTGTAGCAATGGTAGCATTTGATGATTCTGGTGAGGAATTAGCAGTTTCGCGTTCAATGCATTTAAGACATGGAGGAATAAATTCAACTTGACTAGCACTGATCTGTTGAGCTAGCAATGAATCATTTTCCATACGAAGATCATCATGAGACATTCTCAGCTTCTCAAGATCAAGCTTCCTTTGAAGAAATTCGTAGGAAAGCTTCTCATGATCAGTGAGGAGTGTATCATAACGATCCTGAAGATTATCAAATCTAGACTGAAGACTTTTCATGTCATCAGTGAGGATTTGGTTCAGGTTCATTTCATCATTCAATAGATCATCACTTTTGTCTAACAGTTTCTGAAGCTTTTCCAGAGCAGTTTGTTGTTTAGTGGCAATGATAGCAAGTTTACTGTAACTGGGTTTCTTATAATCATTATGGTCACAGTCACTTGAATCAGAGGAGGAGGCATTATTTGATACCTTTGAACCTTTTGCCATGAAGCAATAGGTTGGAGCGATGTCATCAGCATAGTCATCAGTATGGATGGTGCAATCATTTTCTTCAAGATTGAAGATTGACTTGCTGACGAAAGTGGTTGCTAGTGCAAGACTAGCTTGTCCGGATTCCGAGTCTTCATCAGAACCCTCTTCTTCATCACATTCTTCTGATTCTGCATCGGAGTCCATTTCCTTGCCAATAAGTGCCCGAGCCTTTCTGAAACTAGTCTTCTTGTGCGATGAGGGCTTTGAAGATGAGGATTTTGAAGATTTCCTCTTCTTCCTCAAGTCATCAGAACTGTCATCCTTGTATTTCTTCTTCTTTGATTCCTTCCCCAGCGGGGACAATCAGCAATGTAATGACCTGATTTCTTGCACTTCTGACAGGTTCGTTTCTTGTAGTCCTCAGATGCAGATTCTAATTTCCTCATATCTCTTCTTGATGATTTACCGAACTGGCCTCGTCGTGTAAATCTCTGGAATTTCCTCACAAGCATTGCAAGCTCCTGTCCAAATTCTTCAGGGTCACAACTGTTGTCATCTGTGTCTTCTTCTTCAGATGAGGAAATTGCTCTAGCCTTCAGTGCACGTGGTCTGGAATAGCTTTGTCCATATAGATCTCTCTTTTCTTCCAGCTGGAATTCATGAGTATTTAGCCTTTCAAGGATATCAGCTGGATCCAGCATCTTGTAGTCCGGTCTTTCTTGAATCATCAGAACTAAAGTATCAAATGAAGAATCCAGAGATCTCAGCAGTTTCTTCACAACTTCGTGATCAGTGATGTCTCGAGCTCCCAGTGCTTGCAGTTCATTTGATATGTCAGTGAGGCGATCAAAGGTGTCTTGGCAGCTTTCATTGTCATGTCTCTTGAAGCGATTGAAGAGATTGCGAAGAATATCAACACGAGAGTCACGCTGGGTTGATACTCGTTCATTTACCTTGCACAGTCTCTCCGAGATCAGTGTTGCAGAGCCCAAAGCACTTACTCTTCCAAACTGGCCTGGGCTCAGATGACCACAGATGATGTTCTTCGCTTGAGAATCGAGTTTCTTGAATTTCTTCACATCAGCGGCAGTGACACTGGCAGAGATAATGGGGACACCATTTTCCACAATATACCAGAGATCATTATCAATAGCTTGTAAATGCATTTGGATTTTGTTCTTCCAGAAGGGAAAGTTCTTTCCTTCGTAGGTAGGACATGCTGCAGTCACCTTAAACATGCCTACAGTCGACATAACTAAAACTCTAGGTGGTAAAACCAAAATCACACAGAACAAGGGAATACCTTGCTCTGATACCAATTGAAAGTGCGTTATATCGACTAGAGGGGGGTAAATAGGAGATTTTTAGCATTTCATCACTGAGGAAATTCCTTTTGAGGAAGTTCCTCACTAATGACTAACTTACAACGGAAACAGTAAAGGATCATACGTGCAAACGTTCACAACAGCAGTATTTCAAAGTGAAGAATGTGAAAAGTGGTTTCACAGTAAGCAGGCACGCAGAATACAGATGATGGTTAACTATCGTGAAGAATTTGAGGTTGAGGAAATTCATAGAAAGTCTTCAACAAATTCTTCAAACAGTCACAGTGAAAGTCATCAACACAATACAAGGAAAGTAAAGAGTTGAGGAATTAGAACCCGTTTCTCAGTGAAGACAGTTGTTGATGACCCAGTTCCAGCTGCTGTGACAGTTGTACATCTAGTTTGGAGCGGTTGGTATTGAAACCAAAGGACACCCAGTCCCAGGACACACAGTCCCTACCGTATTCTCCTTGAGCTAAGGACACACAGTCCTCGCCCAACACTCGTGGTAAGTCTTCAGGGCAAACTTCCAAACCCTCACAAACTTGGTCACCCGGCGATCCACAATTGACTGCTGGATTGCTCTAGACCATGACGCCTAACCGTCTGGAGGATGCACAGTCCACAAAGGTAAAAGGCTTCAGTCCCACACATGAACAACTTCTTCAGTGTTGCTCAATCACTAGGTTTGGTTTGTGGTTTCGGTGTATGGGGTATTTCCTCACTGATGAATTACTCTCGAAAGCTCTGAGGAATTTGGGTTGCTCTTATGACAAGTGTCAGTTTCTAACGGAGCATCCAACCTACTAGTGGTTGTCGGGGTGGCTATTTATAGCCTGGGAGTATCCCGACATGATTTGACACAAATGCCCTTAAATAATATGACCGTTGGAGTGGATACGACCAGTGACTTGGCGTGGCTATTGAAACGGTCGGAACCCTCAACTGTGAGAGTCCTCATGTCACTCATATTCCTCACTTGAGTTTTTTGGTAGGATTAGGCTTGGGTTTAGCATCATGAGGAAATCCATTCCATAGTGTTACTTTAACCCCCTTTAACAGTACGGTGTTCCTATTCATCAAATGCAAAGAAAGTAAAACAGAAAACGTAAATCTTCACGCTTCAATTTCTTCAGAATGATTTTCTTCAGGAACCACCGGTCTTCTCAATATCAGTATCTTCATGAGGAATATCAATTTCATCGCAGATTCCTCGCGATTCATTTCTTCAGCTTCAGGCCAATTTCTTCAACTGAAGATATACATTTTTAGGGGTCGATATTCTTCAAATATCTCAAACTCCTCAATAACTTATAGATTCTGTGTATACTCATAAACACATTAGATACTTAACCTATAAGTCTTCAAACCACCAAAATCACTAAGGGGTACTAGATGCACTTACAGGGAGAAAAGAGAAAAAAGAGGCCCAAGAGCCCAAATAAAAAAAGAGAAAAGAGAGAGAAAAGGAGAGAAGGGACAATGCTACTATCTTTTTCCAGACTCGTGCTTTATAATAGCACCATGTTCTTCATGATTGAGAGCTTCTTGCTTTGTCACTACCATATGCTAGTGGGAATATTTATTATATAACTTGGCTTGTATATTCCAATGATGGGCTTCCTCAAAATTTCCCTAGGTCTTCGTGAGCAAGCAAGTTGGATGCACACCCACTAGTTCCCCTTTTGAGCTTTCACATACTTATAGCTCTAGTGCATCCCTTGTATGGCAATCCCTACTCATTCACATTGATATCTATTAATGTGCATCTCCATAGCCCTTTGATACGCTGAGTCAATGTGACCATCTCCTCCTTTTTTGTCTCACAACCACCACCACACTCTATTCCACCTATAGTGTTATATCCATGGCTCACGCTCATGTATTGCGTGATAGTTATAAAAAGTTTGAGAAAGTAAGAGTGTGAAAACAATTACTTGGCGAATACCGGGGTTGTGCATGATTTACATTAGTTGTGTGAGGATGATGGAGCATAGCCAGACTATATGATTTTGTAGGGATAACTTTCCTTGGCTTGTTATGTTGAAAGTTCATGATTACCTTGCTAGTTTGCTTGAGGTATTATTGTTTTTATGTCAATAGCAAACTATTGTTTTGAATCTTACGGATCTGAACATTCATGTCACGTGAAAGAAGTTGCAAAGGACAACTATGCTAGGTAGCATTCCACCTCAAAAAATCATTATTTATCACTTCCCTACTCGAGGACGAGCAGGAGTTAAGCTTGGGGATTTTTGATGGTTTCATGCTATTATCTTGTCAAACTTTGGATGTTTTGTATACCTTTTATATAATTTTTGGGACTAACCCATTAACTCAGTGCCAAGTGCTAGTTCCTGTTTTTTCCATGTTTTTGACCCCTTTCAGAGGTGGATTTTGAACGGAGTCCAAACGGAATGAAACTGCCAAAAAGATTTTTCCCGAAACTGAAAAAGATCGGGAACCCGGAGAATCACGGCAGGGGGCCTGCAGGGACGCCACAAGCCCTCATGGCGCGGCCAGGGGGGCCCGTGCCACCCTCGCTTGTGGGCTCCCTGGGCCACCTCTGCCCTAGGTTTTGCGCCTATATATTCCCTAAAATCCCAGAAAAAGCCAGGAGATAATCGAAAGTACTTTTCCGCCGCCGCAAGCTTCTGTCTCCGCAAGATCCCATCTGGGGCACGTTCTAGTGCCATGCCGGAGGAGGGATTCGGATATGGAGGGCTTCTTCATCAACACCATGACCTCTCCGATGATGCGTGAGTAGTTCACCATAGACCTACGGGTCCATAGCTAGTAGCTAGATGGCTTCTTCTCTCTCTTGGATCTTCAATGCAAAGTTCTCCATGATCTTCATGGAGATCTATCCGATGTAATCTTGTTTTGCGGTGTGTTTGTTGAGATCCGATGAATTCTGGATTTATGATCAGATTATCTATGAAACTTATTTGAGTTTCTTCTGTTCTCTTTTATGCATGATTTCATATCCTTGTAATTCTCTTCGAGTTGTGGGTTTCGTCTGGCCAACTAGATCTATGATTCTTGCAATGCGAGAAGTGCTTGGTTTTGGGTTCATACCGTGCGGGGACCTCACACAGTGAAAGAAGGGGTAGCGAGGCACGCATCGTGATGTTGCCATCAAGGGTAAAAAGATGCGGTTTTCATCATTGGTTTGAGATTATCCCTCTACATCATGTCATCTTGCTTAAGGCGTTACTCTGTTCGTCATGAACTCAATACACTAGATGCATGATGTATAGTGGTTGATGTGTGGAGTAATAGTACTAGATGCAGAAAGTATCGGTCTACTTTTCTCGGACATGATGCCTATATGTATGATCATTGCCTTAGGTATCGTCATGAATTTGCGCGGTTCTATCAATTGCTCGGTAGTAATTTTTCACCCACCGTAATACTTGCTATTTTGAGAGAAGCCTATAGTGAACACTATGGCCCCCGGGTGTACTCCACACCATATTTCCATCCTTACACTTTTTACTTCGTTGCACTTTCCGCCTTAAGATATCACTTTGCAATCAATCTTGAAGGGATTGACAACCCCTTTAAAGCATTGGGTGGAAGCTCTTTTGTGTTTGCGCAAGTACTCTGGACTTGACGAGATTCTCCTACTGGAATGATACCTTGGTTGTCAAATTGAGGGAAATACTTACTGCTCCTGTGCTGCATCACCCTTTCCTCTTCAAGGGAAAAACCAACGCAAGCCTAGTCTCTGTCAACGTGTCAATTTCTGGCGCTGTTGTCTCTTGCCGTAGCAGGGCATGGTGGGCCCACCTAGTGGCCCCCCCCGAACCCATTCGTCACTCCCGTTACACTACCGGCAACGCCCGAAAACCTTCCGGAATCCAAATACTAACCTCCTATATATCAATATTCATTTCCGGACCATTCCGGAACTCCTCGTGACGTCCGGGATCTTATCCGGGACTCCGAACAAAACTTCGGTCATCAACACATATAACTTAACTATACCGAAACGTCACCGAACCTTAAGTGTGCAAACCCTGCGGGTTCGAGAACTATGCAGACATGACCTGCGACACTCGCTGGCCAATAACCAATAGCGGGACCTGGATGTCCATATTGTCTCCCACATATTCTACGAAGATCTCTATCTGTTGAACCTCTATGTCAAGGATTCAGTTAATCTCGTATGTTGTCCCTTTGTCCTTCGGTATGTTACTTGCCCGAGATTCGATCATCGGTATCTCCACAACTAGTTCAATCTCGTTACCGGAAAGTCTCTTTACTCGTTCTGTAATACAAGATCCCGTAACTAACTCCTTATTCACATTTCTTGCAAGGCTTGTTGTGATGTTGTATTACCGAGTGGGCCCCGAGATACCTCTCCATCACACGGAGTGACAAATCCCAGTCTTGATCCATGCCAACCCAATATACACCTTTGCAGATACCTGTAGAGCACCTTTATAGTCACCCAGTTATGTTGCGACGTTTGATACACACAAGGTATTCCTCTTGTGTCCGGGAGTTGCATGATCTCATGGTCATAGGAACAGATACATTGACATGCAGAAAACAGTAGCAATAAACTCACACGATCATATGCTACGTTCATAGTTTGGGTCTTCTCCATCACATTATTCTCCTAATGATGTGATCCCATTATCAAGTGACAACACCTGCCCATGGCCAGGAAACCTTGACCATGTTTGATCAATGAGCTAGTCAACTAGAGGCTCACTAGGGATAGTGTGTTGTCTATGTATCCACACATGTATTTGAGTTTCCAATCAATACAATTCTAGCATGGATAATAAACGATTATCATGAATAAAGAAATATAATAATAACCAATTTATTATTGCCTCTAGGGCATATTTCCAACAGTCTCCCACTTGCACTAGAGTCAATAATCTAGTTCACATCACTATGTGATTGTAATGAACCTAACACCCATACAGTTATGGGGTTTGATCATATCTTGCTTGTGAGAGAGGTTTTAGTCAATGGGTCTGAACCTTTTAGATCCATGTGTGCTTTACAAATCTCTATGTCATCCTATAGATGCTGCTACCATGCACCATTTGGAACTATTCCAAATGACTGCTCCACTATATGAATACGGTTTACTACTCATAGTTATTCGGATTAGTGTCAAAGCTTCCATCGATGTAACTCTTTACGGCGAACTCTTTAATCACCTCCATAATTGAGAGAAATTCCTTAGTCCACTAGTTACTAAGGATAGCTATTGACCGCAATCCACTAATCCATTCCTGGATCACTTCTGTACCCCTTGACAGATTCATGGCAAGGCACACATCAGGTGCGGTACACAGTATATCATACTATAGAGCCTACGGCTAAAGCATAGGGGGCGACCTTCGTCCTTTCTCATTATTCTGCCGTGGTCAGGCTTTGAGTCCTACTCAAATTCACACCTTACAACACAACCAAGAACTCCTTCTTTGCTGATCTGTTTTGAACTCCTTCAAAAACTTGTCAAGGCATGCATTTCATTGAAAGTTCTGTTTAGCATTTTGATCTATCTCTATAGATCTTGATGCTCAATTGTCAAGTAGCTCTATCCAGGTTTTCCTTTGAAAAACTCCTTTCAAATAACCCTTTATGCTTTCCAGAAATTCTACATTACTTCCGATCAACAATATGTCAACCACATATACTTATCAGAAATTCTATAGTGCCCCCACTCACTTCTTTGGAAATATGAGTTTCTCATAAACTTTGTATAAACCCAAAAGATTTGATCATCTCATCAAAGTGTATATTCCAACTCCGAGATGCTCGCACCAGTCCATAGAAGGATCGCTGGAGCTTGCATACTTGTTAGCATCCTTAGGATCGACAAAACCTTCTCGTTGTATCACATACAACCTTTCCTCAAGGAAACCGTCGATGAAACAATGTTTTGACATCCGATGTGCAATATTTCGTAAATAATGCATCAACTGCTAACATAATTCCAACAAACTTTTAGCATCGCTATGAGTGAGAAAGTCTCATCCTAGTCAACTCTTTGAACTTGTCAGAAACATCTTTGCGACAAGTCAAGCTTTTCTTAATGGTGACTTTTCACCATCATCGTCTGTCTTCCTTTTAAAGATCCATCTTTTCTTGGTAGTCTTACGACCATCAAGTAGTTCTTCCAAAGTCTACACTTTGTTTTCATACATGGATCCTCTCTCAGATTTCATGGCCTCCAGCCATTTGCCAGAATCCAGTCCCACCATTATTTCTCCATAGCTTGTAGGTTCATTATTGTTCAACAACATGACCTCCAAGACAGGGTTACCGTACCACTCTATAGCAGTACGTGACCTTGTCGACCTATGAGGTTTGTAGTAACTTGATCCGAAGCTTAATGATCACTATCATCAATTTCCACTTCAATTGGCGTAGTCTCCACATGAACAACTTCCTGCGCCCTGCTACACACTGGTTGAAGTGACGGTTCAATAACATCATCAATTTCCACCACCCTCCCACTCAAATCTTTCGTGAGAAACTTTTCCTCGAGAAGAACCCGTTTCTAGAAACAAACACTTTGCTTCCGGATCTGAGATAGGAGGTATACCCAACTGTTTTGGGTGTCCTATGAAGATGCATTTATCCGGTTTGGGTTCGAGCTTATCATGCTAAAACCTTTCCATATAAGCATCGCAGCCTCAAATTTTTAAGAAATGACAGCTTAGGTTTCTCCAAGCCATAGTTCATACGGTGTCATCTCAACGAAAATACGTGGTGCCCTATTTATAGTGATTGCGGTTGTCTCTAATGCATAACCCATAAACGATAGTGGTAATTCGATAAGAGATATCATAGCATGCACCATATCAAATAGGGCGGGGCTATGATGTTCGGACACACCATCATACTATGGTGTTCTAGGTGGCATGAGATGTGAAACATTTTTCACATTTGTCTTAATTGTGTACCAAACTCGCAACTCACATATTCATCTCTGTGATCATATCGTAGACATTTTACCCTCTTTTCACAACGATCTTCAACTTCACTCTGAAACTTCTTGAACCTTTTAATAATTCAGACGTGTGTTTCATCAAGCAAATACACTAGTATCTACTCAAATCATCTGTGAAGTAAGAACATAACGATATCCATCGCGTGCCTCAGCACTTGTTGGACTGCATACATCTGAATGTATTACTTCCAATAAGTTACTTTCTAGTTCCATCTCTTTGGAAAATGAGGCCTTCAGTCATCTTGCCCATGTGGTATGATTTGCATGTCTCAAGTGATTCAAAATCAAGTGATTCCAAACGATCCATCTACATGGAGTTTCTTCATGCGTTTATACCAATAGGTATGGTTTGCATGTCTCAAACATTTCAAAAATGAGTGAGCACCAAGATCCATCTGCATGGAGCTTCTTCATGCATTTTATACCAACATGACTCAAGCGGCAATGCCACAAGTAAGTGGTGCTATCATTACTACTTTGTATCTTTTGGCATCAATATTATGAACATGTGTATCACTACAATCGAGATTCAATAAACCATTGTAGGTATTTATTCAAGCAAATAGAATAACCATTATTCTCTTTAAATGAATAATTGTATTGGAATATACACGATCTAATCATGTTCATGCTCAATGCAAACACCAAATAACAATTATTTAGGTTTAACACTAATCCCGATGGTAGAGGGAGTGTGCAATGTTTGATCACATTAACCTTGGAAACACTTCCAACACATATCGTCACCTCGCCTTTAGCTAGTCTCCGTTTATTCCGTAGCTTTTATTTCGAGTTACTAACGCTCAGCAACCGAACTGGTATATAATACCCTCATGCTACTAGGAGTACTAGTAAAGTACACATCAATATCATGTATGTCAAATATACTTCTCTCGACTCTGCTAGCCTTCTCATCTACCAAGTATCTAGGGTAGTTCCGGCTCAGTGACCGTTCCCCTCATAATAGAAGCACTTAGTCTCGGGTTTGGGTTCAACCTTGGGTTTCTTCATTAGAGCAGCAACTAGTTTGTCATTTCATGAAGTATCCCTTCTTGCCCTTGCCCTTCTTGAAACTAGTTGTTTTACTAACCATCAACAATTGATGCTCCTACTTGATTTCTACTTTCGTAGTGTCAAACATTGCGAATAGCTCAAGGATCATCATATCTATCCTTGATATGTTATAGTTCATCACGAAGCTCTAGTAGCTTGGTGGCAGTGACTTTGGAGAACCATCACTATCTCATCTGGAAGATTAATTCCCACTTGATTCAAGCGACTGTTGCACTGAGACAATCTGAGCACATGCTCAATGATTGAGATTTTCTCCTTTACTTTGTAGACAAAGAATCTTGTCGGAGGTTTCATACCTCTCAACAAGGGCAAAAGCATGAAATCCCAATTTCATCTCTAGGAACATCTCATATGTTCTGTGACGTTCAAAACATCTTCGGTGCCTTAATTCTAACACGTTTAAGCATTATGCACTGAACTATCACGTAGTCATCAAAGAACGTGTATGTCAGATGTTTCCAACATCCACACACGACGCTCGAGGTTCATCACACCGAGTGGTGCATTAAGGACATAAGCCGTTTGTGCAACAATGAGGACAATCCTCGGTTTACGGACCCAGTCCGCATAATTGCTACTATCAACTTTCAACTAAATTTTCTCTAGGAACATTTCTAAAACTGTAGAGCAACAACGCAAGCTACAACACAATTTGCAAAGACCTTTTTGACTATGTTCATGATAATTAGTTCAATTAATCATATTACTTAAGAACTCCCACTCAAATAGACATCCATCTAGTCATTCGAGTGGCACATGATCCAAATCGACTAACTCAAGTCCGATCATCACGTGAGTTGAGTTTAGCTTCAATGGTGAACATCTCCATGTTGATCATATCAACGATATGAATCATGCTCGACCTTTCGGTCTCTTGTGTTCCGAGGCCATGTTTGTACATGCTAGGCTCGTCAAGTTTAACTCGAGTGTTCCACGTGTGCAACTATTTTGCACCCGTTGTATGTGATCATTGAGTCTATCACACCCGATCATCACGTGGTGTCTCGAAACGACGGACCGTCGCAATGGTGCATAGTCGGGGAGAACACAATTTTATCTTGAAATTTAGTGAGGGATCACCTTATAATGCTACCATTGTTCTAAGCAAAATAAGGTGCATAAAAGGATTAACATCACACGCAAATCATAAGTGACATGATATGGACATGATCTTGTGCTTCTTGATCTCCATCACCAAAGCACCAGCATGATCTTCATCGTCACCGGCACCACACCATGATCTCCATCATCATGATCTCCATCATTGTGCCGCCATCGAGGTTGTCGTGCTCTCTATGCTATTACTACTAAAGCTACTACCTAGCAATACAGTAAACACATCTTCAAGCACAAAAATTAGTTTAAACACAACCCTATGGCTCCTGTCGGTTGCTGTAGCATCGACGTGCAAGTTGATATTTAACTATTACAACATGATCATCTCATACATCCAATATATCATATCATGTCTTTGGCCATATGACATCACATGCATACTCTGCAAAAACAAGTTAGACGTCCTCTAATTTGTTGTTGCATATTTTACGTGGCTGCTATCGGTATCTAGTATGATCACATCTTACTTACGCAAAACCACAATGGTGATGTGCATATTGCTATTTAACCTCTCTCCAAGGACCGCCTCAATCAAATCTGATTCAACTAAAGTTGAAGAAACAGACACCCGCCAGTCATCTTTATGCAACAAGTTGCATGTTAGTCGATGAAATTGGTCTCTCGTAAGCGTACGAGTAAGGTTGGTCCGGGCTGCTTCAATCCAACAATACCGCTGAATCAAGAAAAGACTAAGGAGGGCAGCAAATCAAACATCAACGCCCAAAAAAACTTTTGTGTTCTACTCGAGATTACATCTACGCATGAACCTAGCTCATGATGCCACTGTTGGGGAACGTTGCGTGGGAAACATAAATTTTCCTACGCACACGAAGACCTATCATGGTGATGATCATCTATGAGAGGGAGATCGGATCCACGTACCCTTGTAGATCGGTAAGCGGAAGCGTTAATAAACACGGTTGATTTAGTGGTACGTCTTCATGATGCGTCCCACGAACCGTCCCACGATCGGTCGCATGAACCGTCTCACGATCCGTCCCGATCAAGTGCCGAACGGACGGCACCTCCGTGTTCCGCACACGTACAGCTCGATGAAGATCTCCGCCTTCTTGATCCAGCAAGAGAGACGAGGATGTAGATGAGTTCCCCGGCAGCGTGACGACGCTCCAGAGGTGGTGGTGATCTGTTCCTGCAGGGCACCGTCCGAGCTCCGCAGAAAACAGATCTAGAGGAAGAACTACGATCTAGGGGAGAGGGCAGCACGTGGCAAAGTTGTGTCTCAAAAAACACTAAACCTCTAGTATATATAGGAGGAGGGAGGAGGCAGTCTTGCGCCAAAAGGGAGACTCCCTTGGGTCGGCCGACGTGGAGGAGGGAGGAGTCCTCCTCTAATCCCAATTGGATTAGGACTCCTTCCTAAATTTCCCACCTTTTTTGGATTTTCCACGTTTTCCTCATGGGCTTTCCTTGAATGACTTTGTCACCCCATTATGCCTTATTGCGCATCCAATAAAACCATGTGGACCCCTTGGGGCATGGTGGGCCCACCCAGTGGGCCCCCGGAACCCATTCGTCACTCCCGGTACACTGCCGGCAATGCCCGAAAACCTTCCGGAATCCTAATACCAACTTCCTATATATCAATATTCGTTTTCGGACCATTCCGGAACTCCTCGTGATGTTTGGGATCTCATCAGGGACTCCTAACAAAACTTCGGTCACAAACACATATAACTCAACTATACCGAAGCGTCACTGAACCTTAAGTGTGCAGACCCTACGGGTTCGAGAACTATGCACACATGACATGAGACACTCTCTAGCCAATAACCAATAGCGGGACCTAGAAGTCCATATTGGCTCCCACATATTCTAGGAAGATCTCTATAGGTTGAACCTCTATGTCAAGGATTCAGTTAATCTCGTATGTTGTTCCCTTTGTGCTTCGGTATGTTACTTGCCCGAGATTCGATCGTCAGTATCTCCATACCTAGTTCAATCTCGTTATCGGCAAGTCTCTTTACTTGTTTCGTAATACAAGATCCCGTAACTAAATCTTTAGTCACATTGCTTGCAAGGCTTGCTGTGATGTTGTATTACCAAGTGGGCCCCGAGATACCTCTCTGTCATAGGGAGTGACAAATCCCAGTCTTGATCCATGCCAACCCAACAGACACCTTCGGAGATACCTGTAGAGCACCTTTATAGTCACCCAGTTACGTTGCGACATTTGATACACACAAGGTATTCCTCCGGTGTCCGGAAGTTGCATGATCTCATGGTCATAGGAACAGATATATTGAGATGGAGAAAACAGTAGCAATAAACTCACACGATCATATGCTACGTTCATACTTTGGCTCTTGTCCATCATATCATTCTCCTAATGATGTGATCCCGTTATCAAGTGACAACACTTGCCTATGGCCAGGAAACCTTGACCATCTTTGATCAACAAGCTAGTCAACTAGAGGCTCACTGGGGATAGTGTGTTGTCTATGTATCCACACATGTATTTGAGTTTACAATCAATACATTTCTAGCATGGATAATAAAGATTATCATGAATAAAGAAATATGAGAATAACCAATTTATTATTGCCTCTAGGGTATATTTCCAACAATAAGATCTTTGTAGAATATGTAGGATCCAATATGGGCATCCAGGTCCCGCTATTGGATATTCACCGGAGAGTGTCTCAGTCATGTCTACATAGTTCTCGAACCCACACGGTGTGCACACTTAAGGTTCGGTGATGTTTCGGTATAGTTGAATTATTGATGTTGGAAACCGAAGGTTTTTCGGAGTCCTGGATGAGATCCCGAACGTCACGAGGGTTTCCGGAATGGCCCAGAGACAAATATTGATATATAGGAAGTATCCCTTTGGATTTCGGAAGGTTTTCAGGCATTACTCGTAAAGTACCAAGAATGAAGAATGGGTTCCGAAGTTCTACCGGGAGGGGCCACTCACCCGATAGAAGACCAAAAGGGGCCCAAGGGTGGCGCACGAGCCCCTAGTGGGCTGGTGGCCAGCCCAAGAGGGCTTGGTCGACAGAAGAAGGAGAAAAGGCAGGGAAAGGAGGCCAATCCGATTTAGCGAAGGAGGACTCCTCCTTACAAGTGGAGTTGGAGGACGACTTCTCCCTCCTCTCTCTTGTGTCGTCGAAACCCTAGGGTTTCCCTAAGGTGCCGCCCCTCCCTCCCTCCTATATATAGCGGAGGGGAGAGAGGCTTTTGGCACTCAAGACAAAGTGCAGCCCTCCTCCCCTCCACAACTTCGACAACCCATAGCTAGATACGTCCGACACGGCGAAGCCCTACCGGAGTAACCTCCACCACCATCACCGTCACACCATCGCGCTGCCGGAGAATTCAGCTACCTCTTCGCCTCTCTTGCTGGATCAAGAAGGCGGAGATCTTCACCAAGTTGTACGTGTGTTGAACGCAAAGGTGTTTTCGGGACCCCGATCCTAAGTCATAAGAACCCAGCCTGTAACACATTACATCACTTTGCGGCCTCACGCACGGTAATCTCCGCGGCTGCCACCTTACCTTGGCCGGGACCGTTTGCGTCTTTTGGCTCACGTATGTGAATGTGTCGCTAGCATTCAAATGACAAGAACCTGGGTCAACATGACTAGTTATAAACCCAAGTGGCACGTCCGTATAGGTACAGACATACATAACCCAGCAAAGCAGGTGTTGGTCAACAGCGTGTGTACACGAGTCGTAGCAAGCTACATGGACTCCATTACACCGCGTGACATTTCCCCAAGGGGACAGACACAACAACAAAGAAGGATACATGTCGCTCAATCAATGTGTCCGGAGTAGTAGCAAGCTACCAAGGCTCGACGGAAGCACAAAGAGGCATTTCCCTGTAAAGAGTACTACTAAAGGCACATAACTAGGTTTCGAATCCCACACATACAATGCATTTCAAAGCATTCACACAATATGCATGGTATGTGTAGATACAACATGGCATCACAACGTAACTCTACAACTCAAGTATTTATTATAGTGTGATATTACAAACAGGGGTCACAAGCCCCAACACTCAAGTCATACAAGAAAACAAGCGGAAGCACAACATGTCTGGGTACAGACATCTAGAAAGTAAAAAGCCTGAGAAAGCTTGTCTATCTACAAGACCCTCCATAGGAACCAGACCTCTGTCTGGGATTTCCAAGCTACACAGTCAACATCGATCTTATCGTTGAAACCACTAGCGAGGCTGGAGTCTCCTCTGCAAAAACATAAATTAACCAACACTGAGTATAGAGGTACTCAACAAGACTTACATCAGAACTAACTACATATGCATCAGTGTCAAAAGGAATGTGGAGTTTAATGCAGCAAGCCAACTTTGACTCTATGGCTATCATGTACTACGACTATGAGTAGTTTAACAATGTGAGAAGCGCACACGAGTCCACTAGCTAGTCCCCACAACAACACCACTATGGGTCCACTCCCGTCTCCCTACGAGAGAGCCATCCATAGCACTCACACTTGTCTTGAACATTTTATAGTATCCATTCAAGTTGTCTATGACCATATAAGTTTCCAAGTAATCCATATCCGCGGACACGGCTATTCGAATAGATTAGATTACCCTGCAGGGGTGTACTTCTTCCCACACTCTCTCACCACTTATCACCATATGCACGTCATGCATCTAAGCAACCTTTAAGCAGAAGCACTGGCATGGGTGTTGGCCACGACCTAACTAACCACACGAGACTCTAGTCCTGGTTTATCACCTATTTGAGACTGAACCCACAAGGAAGTCCGGCCGAAGTTTCCTCTATGGTCCCAAACGATGTGTACAGGGTTCCAAAGCCTACCTCGATGGATGGTACTACGCTTGGTACACCAGGCCACGATGCCTAGTCTGTCCCAAGCCCACCTGTACGGGGTGCCACTCGGTAGACTACTAGCATGTCCTACAAACACAAGAAACTAGTTGCAACTCCTGGACAGAGATCTAGGTGATTAATAAGTCGAGAGAGTCAATTAAGGATCCCAATTTGCGGTAGTAGCTCGTGTTGGATTACATACACAGGACTCGGTTCTTAAGGACGATCCCAATGAGACAACCCGCCATGTACTCCTACATAGCCTCTCATCGGTACCTTTACCAAGTCAGATTCAACACTTATCCTTTTGTCACTAGATCACATTCATCCACTCCAGTTCATCACCCAGATGAAACAGGCCCAACAAAACTCTAAGCATAGCAAGCATAGCAGGGTAAATCACATCATGGCACAAGCAACTACCAGGTATGCTAGGTTGCAAGGTTTAGCTATTTACCGTGACAAGGACATGCCATGCAAAGGAATAGGTTCAACTACCAAAGCAAAACATTTGAAGCGATGTGTCCTAATGAAATAAATGAGAGCAGGAGTGAGAACATGGGCTTTTATCGGAATGTTCAAGGGGTTTTGCTTGCCTGATAAGACGAAAATATGTTACTACTCCTTAGATGGATACTCGACCGTACCCTCCAGAATAGTGCCTAACACGAAGAACAACCAGCGAAAGGAAACAAATCAATACACATCAAATGCGATAGTATGATGCATGAATATGACACGGCAATATGATGTGGTTTGGCCTAATGCACCTAGCAACATATTTAAATGAAGTAGGTTTGAACTCTAGGTTCAAATTCAACTCCATATATGAGGTTACATAATGTAATTTGAACAAAATGTCCAAATCATCCTATTTAGGTTGCTCTATCATGCATGAAATTAGTACCAATGGATTCTTTGTATTTTTCTGATAATTTTTCATATATAATTTATTTTATTTGGAGTTATTATTGAATTTCTATGATTTTTTACAAGTTTTAGGAATTTTCTGGAATTATTTAAAATCCAGAAAATGTGTTATTGCATCAGCCTGACGTCATAGTGACATCAGCTGGTCAAAGGTGCTAGCCCAGGTGAAACGTAGTGGTTGGGACCCACCTGTCATTGACTCAGCTTGCTGATGATTTTTTATTTAAATCTAACATTTAATTAACAGAACATGGCCCACATATCCGTGGCTCAGGGCTAACTAATTGGGTGATTAGCTCTAAGCTAATCACCTGACGACGGGGACCCACCGGTCAGTGGCTCACCGGCGAGGCTCAACGCCGGCGACCACAGCATGCGGCGGAGTCCACGACTCCGGCCACGGTAGCAGCGGATGAGGCCACTAGGGCGTAGCTCGAGCTCGCCCGCATCCATTCCGGTGGTTTTGAGGGCGAGGGGGTCGCCGGAGACAGCGACAGCAACGACGGGGCGGCGGCCGGAGCTCGGCCAGCTCGGGCTCGTCGCCAGGAGCTGCAAGAGGAGGAGCTGGGGGGCAGGGCAGAACCTAGAGGCCCCAGGGGGACGCTGGTGTGCCCAGCCGGGCGACGGAGAGGCCCTAGCCGCGGCAGCCATTGCCGATGGCAGGGAGCTTGGGCTCCAGCGGCAGGAGGGAGTTAGAGGAGGGGGAGCTCGATGGGCAAGAGGGGAATCGAACGAGGGGCTCACGGCGGATCCAGGGGACTAGACAGCTGGCTCGGGGATGACATGTGGCTCGTGAATCGACGACGGCTCTGCTCGTGGGAGAGAGAGAGCAGAGAGGAAAAGAGAGGAAGAGAGGAGGAAAGAGATGGGGGGAAGAACCAGAGGGAGGAGGAGAAGAAGGGGGAAGCGCCAGGGCACATCCACGCGTCCAACGGCTCGGCGGCAAGCAGGAGGTGGTCGGGAGCGTGCCGGCGTGCAGCAGCCACACGCCCCTGACCTCCTGGCGAGAGGTTGGGGGTGACTGGCAGCTGGGCTACTGGGCCAGCTCCCCCTGGGCCTCAGATTAGATTCCTTTCTTTTCTTTTTTTGTTTGTTTTCTATTATTTGTAATAGTTTTTGTTTAGTTTAGGCACTAAAACATTTAAACAAAATATGAGACTTTTTGTGGGCACTAACAGAATTAATCCAAAAGCCCTGGCCAAGTTTCATATTTATTGGAGCTATAAGCTTATTTTTATTATTTTGGAAATTCAAATCAAATAGTTATTGATTTAATTCAATAAGCAAAAATGGCATGTAAAAACATAAGTCACCTCTGGTTGATGTTGCCACATTTTTCCAGAGATGATGAACATTCTTAAAGAGCCCTTCTTGTTCATCGAAAAATATTCTCACGTGTCCTATTTGAATTTTATGATGCTAGGGCTTTGATCAACCCCAATTCAGGTTAAGGAAAAGATTAAACATGATGCAAACATAGACATGGATCCTAGTGCATGCTAAAAATAGGGATGTAACAGGTGTCGTCCATTCGGAATGTCTTGGGAATGTCTCCATTCTTGATTTTGATTTGATGGTAGCCTAACCTCAGGTCCATTTTGGAAAAGGCCGAGGATCCAGCAAGTTGATCATACAGGTCGTTGATCCTCGGAAGTGGATACTTATTCTTTATTGTGACCAGATTGACAGGTCGGTAATCTACAAGCATCCAATTTGTTCCATCCTTCTTCTTGACAAAGAGAAGAGGACAAGCCAAAGGAGAGGAGCCGAGTAACAAAAGCTGTCTTGGGAATGTCTCCATTCTTGATTTTGATTTGATGGTAGCCTAACCTCAGGTCCATTTTGGAAAAGGCCGAGGATCCAGCAAGTTGATCATACAGGTCGTTGATCCTCGGAAGTGGATACTTATTCTTTATTGTGACCAGATTGACAGGTCGGTAATCTACAAGCATCCAATTTGTTCCATCCTTCTTCTTGACAAAGAGAAGAGGACAAGCCAAAGGAGAGGAGCTGGGACGGATGAAACCATTTTGCAAGGACTTATCAAGTTGTTTCTTAAGCTTGGCTAACTCCAAGGGTGCCATCTTATAAGGTCTTCTTGAAATTGGAACAATTCTTGGGATGAGGTCTATCACAAACTCTACATCCCTATCGGAAGGAATGCCTGGTAGTTCTTATGGAAAGACATCCGGAAAATCCCGGACTACCGCAATATCTTCAAGCTCAGGAAGAGGGTTGGCATTGAGTGAATAAAGATGATGCTCTGCAACTCGTGTTGAAACATTGACTATCTTGCCAAACGGGTGCGTAAGCTGAGCTGACCTGGTGGAACAATCAATCTTGGCATGGTGAGCTGTCATCCAATCCATACCCAAGATGATGTTAATATTTGAAGGCTTGAGAGATATCAACAAGGCAAGGAATACTAGTCTATCAACAAGGATTTAATTTCCATGGATTATTCTTGTGGTTTGCCATCTAGACCCTGGAGTCTGAATTTGAAGAGGAGTTGGCATATCACAAAATGACATGTCATGCAACTGGGCATAGTTTTCCGAGATGAAAGAATGTGATGACCCAGTATCAAACAGAACTGATGTTGGATGACAATTGACAAGAAGCGTTCCAAGGACGACATCTGGGTCATCATGTGCTTCTTTGGTTGAGACGTGATTCACGCATCCATATTTACTGATGGCTTGCTTGACATGGGTTGTCTTGACTGATGGCTTGCCATGACCAACAGACTTCCGAGACTGATGCAGTTTTGAGCAACATGTCCTAGCTCTCCACACTTGTAACAAATCACTTGGGTTGAACGTGGAACTGTATTGACAGTCGGTCCACCATTAGGCTTGGATGGAACATACAATGAAGCTCGGCGAGACGCCACACAAGAGGGCTTCAATACATATCCAGGTGGAAGTGCTGAGTTAGGAACCCAAATCCGACGCTTTTGAGATCCAGAACGAGAAGAAGAACCATTGTCACAGGTGTACTTACGAGACTTTTCATAAGTTGTCTGAGCTGTCTCTGCATTGATGGCCTTGTTCACCAAAACTTGGAAGGTAGCGCAATCGTGTAAGTGAAGCTCAACATGCAACTTTGGTTGAGGCCCTTCCTGAACCTAGCCTGCTTTTTGGCATCCGTGGACACTTCTTCCGTGGCGTAACGAGCAAGGTTCCCAAACTCTCGACTGTAAGCATCAACAGTCATTGTGCCCTGGATGAGATTACAGAACTCTTCCGTCTTGCGATCAATAAGACCCTAGGGAATGTGGTGCTCCCGAAAAGCCTCTCAAAAATCTTTCCAAGAGGTGACCGGTCCAATTGGACGCATAGCCTCATAATTTTCCCACCATAAGCTAGCAGGGCCTTCCAGATGGTATCCAGTCGGTGACCTTGTCAGCTTCGGCTACGCTAGCAGAACATAGCTTACGTGTGATACTACAGAGCCAGTCGTCTGCATCAATTGGCTCAGTGGAGTGATGGTAGGTTGGTGGACAAAACTTGATGAAGTCACGGATGGTCACCGACTCATTACGTTGATGTGCGGTGTTCTCCTGAATACTTGTCAACACGCGGTTGGACTCACGCTTGTTCCTCTCAGCGTCTAGCATGAACTATGCCAACGAGAGTGAATCAGACAGTACTTCATCATCTTTGGTTCCAAGTCTCCGGCCCTTCTTGCGACCAATGGTAGCTTGGACACTACGTGGCATCCTGATGATCAGAAACTAGGATTGATCAGGGTGACATTCCAAATAGATTGAAAGAATGCAAAAGCATTAGATATCCAAAGAAATCCTTGGGAAAATTGGACAGCATAACGGCTGTACAGGCATGAAATATGAGGCAACCTGCATGAAAACTGACATCATAACAATGAATTCCGATGGCGACATCGATCCAGGAGGACAACAACTTTCCTATAAAGTCTCCAGCATAGTAACTCGTCATCCTAATAGATAGATTAGAAAGCTTAATTCTTAAACCCCGTAGCATAGAAATGAGGGTAACCCAAAATAAGAATAACACGAGGAAAGGAGTAAAATGAGCCTTACGTTCCCTTCCACAAACAATTCCCTTAATTAACTAAAGAGTTGCTAGACTCAACATCGACTAGTTTGGCTTGGTTATCCTACAAGAAGTAAAGCTCTGATTCCAACGCTGTCGGGACCCTGATCTTAAGTCATAAGAACCGAGCCTATAACACATTACATCACTTTGCGGCCTCACGCACGGTAAACTCCATGGCTGCCACCTTACCTTGGCCGGGACCGTTTGCGTATTTTGGCTCACGTATGTGAATGTGTTACTAGCAGTCAAATGACAAGAACCAGGGTCGACATGACTAGTTATAAACCCAAGTGGCACGTCTGTATAGGGACAGGCATACATAACCCAGCAAGGCAGGTGTCAGTCAACAACGTGTGTAGACGAGTCGTAATAAGCTACATGGACTCCATTACACCGTGTGACATTTCCCCGAGGGTACACACACATCAGCAAAGAAGGATACATGCCAGTCAATAAATGTTTTTGGAGAAGTAGCAAGCTACCAAGGCTCGATGGAAGCACAAAAAGGCATTTCCCTGTAAAGAGTACTACTAAAGGCACATAACTAGGTGTCGAATCCCACACATAAAATGCATTTCAAAGCATTCACACAATATGCACGGTATGTGTAGATACAACATGGCATCACAACATAACTCTACAACTCAAGTATTTATTATAGAGTCATAAGAATCTACATAGTGTGATATTACAAACAGGGTTCACAAGCCCCAACACTCAAGTCATACAAGAAAACAAGAGGAAGCGCAACATGTGTGGGTACGGACATCTAGAAAGTAAAAAGGCTGAGAAAGCCTGTCTATCTATAAGACCCTCCATAGGAACCAGACCTCTGTCTGGGATTTCCAATCTACTTAGTCAACATCGATCTTATCATGGAAACCACTACCGAGACTAGAGTCTCCTCTGCAAAAACATAAATTAAGCAACACTGAGTACAGAGGTACTTAGCAAGACTTACATCAGAACTAACTACATATGCATCAGTGTCAAAAGGAATGTGGAGTTTAATGCAGCAAGCCAGCTTTGACTCTGTGGCTATCATGTACTACGACTATGAGTAGTTTAACAATGTGAGAAGCGCACACGAGTCCACTAGCTAGTCTCCACAACAATACACCACTATGGGTCGACTCCCATCTCCCTACGAGAGAGCCATCCATAGCACTCACACTTGTCTTGAACATTTTATAGTATCCATTCAAGTTGTCTATGACCATATAAGTTTCCAAGTAGTCCATATCCGCAGATGTGGCTATTCGAATAGATTAGATTACCCTGCAGGGGTGTAATTCTTCACACACGGCCTCACCACTTATCACCATATGCACGTCATGCATCTCGGCAACCTTCAAGCGGAAGCACTGGCGTGGGCGTCAGCCATGACCTAACTAACCACACAAGACTCTAGTCCAGGTTTATCGCCTATTTGAGATTGAACCCGCAAGGAAGTCCGGCCGAAGTTTCCTCTACGGTCTCAAATGATGTGTACAGGGTTCCCAAGCCTACCTCGACGGATGGTACTATGCTTGGTACACCGGGCCACGATGCTTAGTCTGTCCCAAGCCCACATGTACGGGTGCTACTCAGTAGACTACTAGCATGTCCTACAAACACTAGAAACTAGTTCAACTCTTGGAGAGAGATCTAGGTGATTAATAAGTCGAGATTGTCAATTAAGGATCCGAATGTGAGGTAGTAGCTAGTCTTGGATAACATACACATGACTCGGTTCTTAAGGACGATCCCAATGAGACAACCCGCCATGTACCCCTACATAGCCTCTCGTCGGTACCTTTACCAAATCAGATTCAACACTTATCATTTTGTCACTAGAACACATTCATCCACTCCAGTTTATCACCCAGATGAAACAGGCCCGAGAGAACACTAAGCATAGCAGGGTAAAGCACATCATGGCACAAGCAACTACCAGGTATGCTAGGTTGCAAGGTTTAGCTATTTACTGTGACAAGGACATGCCATGCAAAGGAATGGGTCAACTACCGAAGCAAAACATTTGAAGCGATGTGTCCAAATGCAATAAATGAGAGCAGGAGTGACAACATGGGCTTTTATCAGAATGTTCAAGGGGTTTTGCTTGCCTGATAAGTCTAAAAAATATGTTACTGCTCCTCAGAAGGATACTCGACCGTACCCTCCGGAATAGTGCCTAACACGAAGAACAACCAGCGAAAGGAAACAAATCAATACACATCAAATGCGACAGTATGATGCATGAATATGACATGACTATATGATGTGGTTTGGCCTAATGCACCTAGCAACATATTTAAATGAAGTAGGTTTGAACTCTAGGTTCAAATTCAACTCCATATATGAGGTTACATAATGTAATTTGAACAAAATGTCCAAATCATCCTATTTAGGTTGCTCTATCATGCATGAAATTAGTACCAATGGATTCTTTGGATTTTTCTAATAGTTTTTCATATATATTATTTATTTCATTTGGAGTTATTGAATTTCTTTAATTTTTTACAAGTTTTAACAATTTTCTGGAATTATTTAAAATCCAGAAAATGAGTTATTGCATCAGCCTGACGTCATAGTGACATCGGCAGGTCAAAGGCGCAAGCCCAGGTCAAACCTGGTGGCTGTGACCCACCTGTCATTGACTCAGCTTGCTAATGTTTTTGTATTTAAATTTAACATTCTGGTGGTTTTGAGGGCGAGGGGGTCACCGGAGACGGCGGCAGCAACGACGGGGCGGCGGCCGGAGCTTGGCCAGCTCGGGCTCGTCGGCAGGAGCTGCAGGAGGAGGAGCTGGGGGCTGGGGTGGAACCTACGGGCCCCCAGGAGGATGCTGGTGTGCCCAGCCGGGCGAGGGAGAGGCCCTGGCCATGGCGGCCATTGTCGCCGGCAGGTAGCTCGGGCTCCAGCGGCAAGAGGGAGATAGAGGAGGGGGAGCTCGATGGGGAAGAGGGGAACCGAACGAGGGGTCACGGCAGATCCAGGGGAATAGACGGCTGGCTTGGGGACGACCTGTGGTCGGCGAATCAACAACGGCTCAGCTTCTGGGAGAGAGAGAGCAGAGAGGAAAAGAGAGGAAAAGAGGAGGAAAGAGATAGGGGGAAGGAACCAGAGGGAGGAGAAGTAGAAGGGGAAGCGCCAGGGCGCATCCACGCGTCGAGTGGCTCGACGGCAAGGAGGAGTTGGACGGGAGCGTGCCGACGTGCAGCAACCACACGGCCTTGCCCTCGTGGCAAGAGGTTGGGGTGACTGGTAGCTGGGCTGCTGGGCCTGCTCCTCCTGGGCCCGAGGTTAGATTCCTTTCTTTTCTTTTTTTGTTTTGTTTTCTATTATTTGCAATAGGTTTTGTTTAGTTTAGGCACTAAAACATTTAAATAAAATATGAGACTTTTTCTCGGCACTAATAGAATTAATCCAAAAGCCCTCACCTAGTTTCATATTTATTGGAGCTATAACCTTATTTTTATTATTTTATAAATTCAAATCAAACAGTTATTGATTTAATTCAATAAGCAAAAATGGCATGTAAAAACATAAGTCACCTCTCGTTGATGTTGCCACATTTTTCCGGATATGATAAACATTTTTAAAGAGCCCTTCTAGTTCATCGAAAAATATTCTCAGTTGGTCCTATTTAAATTTTATAATGCTAGGGCTTTGATCAACCCCAGTTCAGGTTAAGGAAAAGATTAAACATGATGCAAACATAGACATGGGTCCTAGTGCATGCTAAAAATAGGGATGTAACAGGTGTCGTCCATTCGGTACTAAATCGGGACGGAGTTCGTGGGACGGATCGTGATTGGATCGCGAAGACGTTTGACTACATCAACCGTGTTTCTTAACGCTTCCCTCCTAGCGATCTACAAGGGTATGTGGATCCGATCTCCCCTCTGTAGATGAGCATCACCATGATAGGTCTTCGTGTGCATAGGATTTTTTTTGTTTCCCATGCGACATTCCCCGACAAATATCGTCACATATTTTCCCGCTCTGTCCATGACATGTAGTACCGCATTATCTCATCCCGAGCTCTACATATTTCCATGTCATGCTCCATGATGCATGTGCTTGCTTTTATTTATTCTTTCTTCCCTGTCTTCTCTCTGGTAGACACCGAAGCTGACGCTCCTACTGGGTGCAACTACCCTCGTGAGGACCAGCCTTTTGCAACAAAGCAACAAGGCAAGCAAACCCCCTTGATAATCCCTACACCGCCCATTCTTTCGCCCTCATGCTTGCATTAGATTTTGCTACTGTTGTAGGTAGTTCCTATTCTGATGCATAGCCTGTTTTTGTTAAACTCTTGTTGTACCCTACTACATATCAAATGCTTAGTATAGGTGGATTAGTGATCCCAGTGACCCCACTTAGTCCCAATTGCCCCTGCTTTATCATCGAAGACTTGACGACTCGGCGACCTGAAGAATCGATCAATTGATCGACAAGACATGACCCATCACATCACTTCACACCCCCTTAGTTGTGCGACTCTACAGAGCTACTATTGAGTACCAAGGGTGACACATCATTATGTACTCTTGATGTTAAATCTGTAGTGTAGTTAACCGGAAGTGGATTATGGAGGGTGCTTCCTACTTCACCACCTCCGATAATGACTGTGTCATGCAACCCCTCAAGCATGAACCATCGAGGGTAATTCCTCCCTGGTCACCTTGACGGTTACATCGACTGGAAAACGTCGAGGGTGACACCTCAGATTCCTTTGACGTTATAGAAAGAGTGTTACTTTCACTTACTAATGGGACATGATGAAATATGTGGTGTGGGTGGATTCCTGCGTGATTTTGATGAGGTGTGTACTCCTTTCAATAAGTAAGAGTGTCGAGCCCAACGAGGTGCAGAAGGATCTGACAAGTGGTTTTCAGCAAGGTAATATCTGCAAGCACTGAAATTATCGGTAACAAGTAGTTGAGTGGTGAGACGATTCGTAGCAAGTAGCAAATAACAAAAGTAGCAATGGTGCAGCAAAGTGGCCCAATCCCTTTTGTAGCAAGGGACAAGCCTTGACAAAGTCTTATAGCAGGAGAAACGCTCGCGAGGACACACGGGAATTTATGTCATGCTAGTTTTCATCAGGTTCATATGATTCGCGTTCGTTACTTTGATAGTTTGATATGTGTGTGGACCGGCGCTTGGGTACTGCCCTTACTTGGACAAGCATACAACTTATGATTAACCCCTCTCGCAAGCATCCGCAACTACGAAAGAAGAATTAAGACAAATTCTAACCATAGCATTAAACTAGTGGATCCAAATCAGCCCCTTATGAAGCAACGCATAAACTAGGGTTTAAGCTTCTATCACTCTAGCAACCCATCATCTACTTACTACTTCCCAATGCTTTCCTCTAGGCCCAAATAATGGTAAAGTGTTATGTAGTCGACGTTCACATAACACCACTAGAGGAAAAACAACATACAACACATCAAAATATCGAACGAGTACCAAATTCACATGACTACTATTAGCATGACTTATCCCATGTCCTCAGGAACAAAAGTAACTACTCAGAAAGCATAATCATATTCATGACCAGAGAGGTAATGAGTAGCATCAAAGATCTGAACATAAACTCTTCCACCAAGTAATCCAACTACCATCAACTACAAAGAGTAATTAACACTACTAGCAACCTTACAGGTACCAATCGGAGTCACGAGATGGAGATTGGTTACAAGTGATGAACTAGGGTTTGGAGATGAGATGGTGCTGATGAAGATGTTGATGGTGATGAGTCCCCTCCAATGAGAGGAGTGTTGGTGATGATGATGGCGACGATTTCCCCCTCCGGGAAGGAAGTTTTCCTAGCAGGATCGTCCTACCGGAGCTCTAGATTGGTTCTGCTCAAGTTCCGCCTCGTGGCGGCGGCGGCTCCTCCCGAAAGCTTCCTTCTAATTTTTGGTGGAACTAAGCCCTTCATATAGGAAAAGATGAGTGCTAGAGGGGCAATAGGGGGCCCACAAGCCACCCAGGCCCGGCCTGGGGGTAGGCGGGGCCTAGCAGGATTGTGGCCTCCTGGCGGCGCCCCTCTGGTACTTCTTCTGCCCAGTATTTTTCATGAAATCCAAAATAATTCCCCGTTGATTTTCACGGCTTTTGGATTTGCGCATAATGCGTATCTCAAACTTGCTCATTTTTCAGGCCAGAATCCCAGCTGCCGGCATTCTCCCTCTTCATGTAAACCTTGCAAAATAAGAGAGAAAAGCATAAGTATTCCACCGTGAAGTGAAATAACAGCCCAAAAAGCGATAAATGTCAACATGAAAACATGATGCAAAATGGACGTATCAACTCCCCCAAGCTTAGACCTCGCTTGTCCTCAATCGAAAGCCTAGATCAATAAACATGACCACATATTTAGGGAGAGAGGTGTCGACAAAACAAGATACGAACATGCAGGCATCATGATCATGATCAGAACAGCAAAACCAACATATAAACTCTCATGCTAAAGTGACAATTCCTTCATAAAGTAAGCTATGGATCAAGAACCTTACCGAGAAGGACCAACCGATAGCCTTTAGTCATTGAAGCAATTGCAATTTATCACAACATCGGAAAGAGTCAAATAAGATCTCGTAAAGCAAATCCACATACTCAATCATCCTTTCGTTCTCCCCAATTGCTACAACTCACATGGTACTTATGAGATCAAAGTTTCAGCTGGACACAGAGAAAGATAGGGGCTTATAGTTTTGCCTCCCGACCATTTACCTCAAGGGTAATGTCAACAATAGTAATTCATGAACATTTACGTCCAAGTTGACATATGAATATAGATCTTTCCCTATCATATGACGTTAGCTAAGATAAAGGCGAAATAAGGAATTGGTGAAGATCACCATGACTCTTTCAAGGACAAAAAGTAAAGGTACACGAAAGGCCCTTCGCAGAGGGAAGCAGAGGTTGTCATGCGCTTTTGAGGTTTGGATATGTGCCCTCTTAGTGCGGAGGAACGTCACTTTATATTGCCTCCTGGATAAAGAACTTTATTATGCAGTCTGTCGCTTTTATGTCTTCCTCATCACAGGTTCGTACAAAGCTTATTTTCCACACACTAATAGATCATACATATTAGGGAGCAATTTTTATTGCTTGCACCGATGACAACTTACTTGAGGGATCCTATTCAATCCATAGGTAGGTATGGTGGACTCTTATGGAAAAACTGGGTTGAAGGTTTATGGATGCACAAGTAGTATCTCTACTTGGTGCGGGAGTTTTGGATAATATGAGGTGGAAGCAATCGTCACACGCTAAGGGATCTCTAATCATATAACATTGTTCGGAACCAAGCAAACACAATTCATTATGTTGTCTTCCTTGTCCAACATCTACTTTTAAGCATGTAATAGGGTAGTGAGTGTTCACAATCATAGATGGTGTCAAAGATGATATATTTATATGTGAACCTCTCCTTCTTTATTACTTCCTATTAATTGAAACAATGACCAAGGTCTACGTTTGTCTACCCTCAACAAGTTTCAATCATCATTCTTTTTATATGTGAAGCCATTACTTCCGATAAGATCAGTACATGATATTTCATGCTTTTGTTCTT
Source organism: Hordeum vulgare subsp. vulgare (assembly GCF_904849725.1). Taxonomy (NCBI): domain Eukaryota; kingdom Viridiplantae; phylum Streptophyta; class Magnoliopsida; order Poales; family Poaceae; genus Hordeum; species Hordeum vulgare. The sequence continues at coordinate 401,104,276 of NC_058524.1, read as the reverse complement.
TTCTCACTCTTTCGATCGTGGCATGAGGCAAAGCCCTTAAACTAAGACACTCTTTATTATATGGCTCACGAGCTCGAATACATCGGGGGTGACACAAAGCAAAACTCAAGCCTAAAACACTAAGACTTTTATTCTACTAAAGAAAGAGAAAACTGAAAAGGAACAAACTAAAACAAATGTAAAGGCAAAAGATGTGATGGTGATACGATACCGGGGCAACTCCCCCAAGCTTGGCACAAGCCAAGGGGATTGCCCATACCCATGCTTAGTTGTCTTACTTTGGAGGTGATGGTGGTGGAGTTGTTGGAACATGGGTTTGATCCTCCGTCTTCCAAGGCATAGGTGCTCCATCATGGAAAGATGAACGAGTCTCCGGAATCCTCAAATCTGCAGCCAACCGTATTGATTTAAATCTATACTCATACTCACAGTTTTGGTTCTGCAGGTCATAGATCTAGGCTTGGAGATGATCAATCATGTCATAGAGCCTGGAGAGGTGCTTCCCAATGTCATTGGCATCAATCTTGTGCTTGTTGGTGAACTCCGTGATCATCATGTGGTTGGCGTTAAGTCCACCTTCCACCATCCCTTGGCACTTGAAGACTTGTTGTTCCATTGCTTCGAGCCTCGCCTCCATGCTTCCGGTCTTCTTGGGCCCCTCAACATCATGGATGTGCAACATCCCCTCACGCATCTCGATAAATTGAGGGTGTTGCAGCACTCCCGCAAGGTAGGGATTGATGACCTTCTCGAAGATCTTGTCCTTCGGAGCTTTTGGGGATGTCATAGTGATCTAGATCTGCAGCAGAAACAAGCTCGAAACGAAAACAGAGGAAATCTGCGTGATACAAAGGTTAGAACTTTCGAGAGAATATATAATGATTTTTTGCATACGAGAAGGAGTACTCCGCACGAAAACGAAGTCCGGGAGGGACACGAGGTGCCCACAAGCCACCCAGGCTTGGCCAGGGGGGTAGGCCGGGCCTAGCAGGCATGTCGCCTCCTCGTGCACTTGCCGGACTACTTTAAATTTTTCTATTTTTCAAAAATTCCAAAACGGAGGAAAATTGCTACGGGAAAAGTTTTGGAGTCGGATTACTTACCGAATCAAATACCTCTTCATTTTCAGAGTCTGAAACAGCCTGATAAATATCCCTTATGTACTCCTCCGGAGTTATGGTATTGATAATATTGCTTTCAACATTTATGCGAGTACCTAAGATATAATGCTTGATTCTCTGCCCATTTACCACTCTCGGACAATTACCTTCCGTGTTGTTGATCTTGATAGCACCGGAACGATATACTTCCTCAACAATATAGGGACCTTCCCATTTAGAGAGAAGCTTGCCGGCAAAGAATCTTAAACGAGAATTATATAGCAAGAGATAATCACCTACATTGAACTCACGCTTTTGAATCCTCTTATCATGCCACCTCTTAACCTTTTCTTTGAACAACTTGGCATTCTCATAAGCCTGAGTTCTCCATTCATCAAGCGAGCTAATATCAAATAACCTGTTTTCGCCGGCAAGTTTGAAATGAAAGTTGAGCTCTTTGATTGCCCAATAAGCTTTATGCTCTAGCTCAAGAGGTAAATGACATGCTTTACCGTACACCATTTTGTACGGGGACATGCCCATGGGATTCTTATAGGCAGTTCTATAAGCCCACAGTGCATCATCGAGCTTCTTAGACCAATTCTTTCTAGACATGTTGACAGTCTTTTGCAGAATTTGTTTAATCTATCTATTGCTTAGCTCTACTGGACCACTGGACTGAGGGTGATAGGGAGACGCAATTCTATGGTTGACATCGTACTTAGCAAGTGTTTTACGGAAAGCACCATGAATGAAATGTGAACCACCGTCGGTCATTAGATATCTAGGGACTCCAAATCTAGGGAAAATAACTTCTTTAAGCATCCTGATAGAGGTGTTGTGATCAGCACTACTAGTGGGGATAGCTTCTACCCACTTAGTGACATAATCAACATCAACTAGGATATGAGTATACCCGTTGGATTTTGGAAAAGGTCCCATATAATCAAAGTCCCAGACATAAAATGGTTCAATGACAAGTGAATAGTTCATAGGCATTTCCTGATGTTTACTAATATTACCTATTCGTTGACATTCGTCACAAGACAAGACAAACTTACGGGCATCCTTGAAGAGAGTGGGCCAATAGAAACTTGATTGCAATACCTTGTGTGCAGTTCTATCTCCCGCATGGTGTCTTCCATAGGCCTCGGAGTGACACTTCTGTAGGATCTGTCCCTGTTCATGTTCAGGTACACAACGTCTAATAACACTATCTACTCCTTCCTTATAAAGGTGAGGATCATCCCAAAAGTAATGTCTCAAGTCAAAGAAGAATTTCTTCTTTTGCTGGTATGAGAAACTAGGTGGTATATATTTGGCAACAATATAGTTTGCATAATTAGCATACTACCGTGCACTACGTGAAGCATTGATGACATTCAATTGCTCATCAGGAAAGCTATCATCAATAGGTTGTGGGTCATCAAGAATGTTCTCCAACCTAGAAATGTTATCTGCTACAGGGTTATCAGCACCCTTCCTGTCGACAACGTGCAAATCAAATTCTTGTAGCAAGAGAACCCATCTGATAAGTCTAGGTTTAGCGTCTTTCTTCTCCATGAGGTAATTAATAGCAGCATGATCAGTGTGAATAGTGACTTTGGAATCAACTATGTAAGACCTGAACTTTTCACATGCAAACACGACTGCTAAAAATTCCTTTTCTGTAGTAGCATAGTTTCTCTGGGCACTGTCTACAGTTTTACTAGCATAGTGAATAACATTCAACTTCTTATGAACTCTTTACCCTAGGACAACACCAATAGAATACTCACTAGCATAAGACATAATTTCAAAAGGTAAATTCCAATCAGGTGGTTGACCAATAGGTGCAGTTATCAAAGCCTTCTTAAGTATTTCAAAGGCTTCCTCAAAATCATCGTCAAAAACAAAAGGAATATCCTTTTGCAAGAGATTGGTAAGGGGCCTAGAAATCTTAGAGAAGTCTTTAATAAACCTTCTATAAAAACCAGCATGACCAAGGAAACTTCTTACACCTTTGATATCTGTGGGGTATGGCATTTTCTCGATTGCATCAACCTTAGCCTTATCGACTTCAATACCTCTTTGAGAAATTTTATGTCCTAAGACGATGCCTTCATTAACCATAAAGTGGCACTTTTCCCAATTCAAGACAAGATTGGTGTCTTTACATCTCTACAAGACCCGATCAAGGTTGCTGAGGCAATCATCAAAAGAAAACCCGTAAACGGAGAAGTTATCCATGAAAACCTCGACAATCTTTTCACAAAAGTCGGAGAATATAGCCATCATACATCTTTGAAAGGTGGCAGGTGCATTACATAAGACAAAAGGCATACGTCTATAAGCAAAGGTACCGAAAGGGCAGGTGAAAGTGGTTTTCTCGTGATCAGATTGTGCGACTGGTATTTGGGAGAAACCAGAATAACCGTCTAGAAAGCAGAAGTGTGTGTGTTTAGACAGTATTTCTAGCATTTGGTCGATGAAAGGCAGAGGGTAATGATCTTTTCTAGTGGCTTTATTCAATTTCCTAAAATCGATCACCATCCTATAGCCAGTAATAATCCTCTGTGGGATCAATTCATCATTATCATTAGGGACAACGGTAATACCTCCCTTCTTAGGGACGCAATGCACCGGAGTCACCCAATCACTATGAGCAACAGGATAGATAATACATGCTTCCAGGAGCTTTAGTATTTCTTTTCTTACTACCTCTTTCATCATAGGATTTAATCTCCTTTGATGATCAGCAACTGGTTTGGAATCAGGATCAGTTTTAATCTTGTGCTGGCATAGAGTGGGACTAATGCCCTTAAGATCATCAAGAGTATATCCAATAGCAGCACAGTGCTTCCTGAGAGTTTTTAGTAATTTCTTTTCTTCATGCTCTGAGAGGCTAGCACTAATTAGGACATGGCATATCTCTTTTTCATCAAGATAAGCATACTTAAGAGTATCAGGAAACTGTTTAAGCTCGAACACAGGATCAACCTTTGGTGGGGGTGGATCGCCAAGCAGTTCAACAGGCAGATTATTCTTAAGGATAGGATATTGATCTAAGACAACTCTATCTATCTCATCCCTTTCATCCTTATGCATATCATTTTCATGCTCAAGCAAGTATTGCTCTAAGGGATCAGTAGGAGGCACGATAATAGAAGCTAAGGCAATAGTTTCATCCTTACTAGGCAACTAATTTTCATGAGGTTGTCTATCAAACTTGGAGAAATTGAACTCATGTGACACACCTTCAAAACCAACAGTGACAGTTTGGTTCTCACAGTCAATATGAGCATTGGCGGTATTGAGGAAGGGTCTGCCAAATATGATGGGACAAAAGCTATCTTGGGTGGTAGCAAGAACGAGGAAATCAGCAGGATACTTCGTTTTACCACACAAGACTTCAACATCCCTAACAATTCCCACAGGGCAGATAGTACCTCTATTGGCAAGCTGAATAGTGACATCAATAGGCTCTATCTCAATAGGTGCAATCTCATCTTTGATTTCATCATATAAGGATTGAGGTATTGCACTAACACTAGCACCCACGTCACATAAACCATGATAGCAATGATCTCCTATCTTAACAGAAACAACAGGTGTGCCAACAACAGGCCTATGTTTGTCTCAAGCGTGAGGTTTGGCAATTCTAGCAGCATCTTCACAGAAGTGAATATTATGTCCCTCAACATCGCCGGACAGAAGATCTTTGATAATAGCAATGCTAGGTTCAACTCTAATTTGCTCAGGGGGTGTAGGTGTTCTAATGTAACCTCTACGTATCACAATTGAAGCTTTAGAATGATCCTTTATCCTAACAAGGAAAGGTGGTTTCTCAATGTAAGCACTGGGAACAACCGGATCATTATAGGCAATGACTCTCTCTTCAACTGGATTGGATTTAACTACATTGACTTCTAAAGGAGGATGATATTTAAACCACTTCTCTTTGGGGAGATCAATATGAGCAGCAAATGATTCACACAATGAAGCTACTATCTCAGAGTCAAGTCCATACTTAGCGCTAAAGTCACAAAAAGTATTTGTTTCAACAAAGGATTTAACGCAATCAAACTTGAAATTCATACCTGACTCCTTACCTTCTTCAAGCTCCCAATCTTCAGAGTTGCATTTAATTCTCTCCAATCAATTCCATTTGAAGTCAATATCTCTCTTCATAAAAGAATCGGTACAAGAAGTGTCAAGCATGGTGCGATCATCATGAGAAAGTCGAGCATAGAAGTTTGGAATGATAATTTCTCTCGATAGCTCATGGTTGGGGCATGAGTATAACATTGATTTAAGCCTCCCCCAAGCTTGAGCGATGCTTTCTCTATCACGAGGCCAAAAATTATAAATATAATTCCAATCACGATGTACTAAATGCATAGGATAAATTTTTTGATGAAATTCCAATTTCAACTGATTGTAGTTCCATGATCGAGTATCATCACATAGCCTATGCCATGTCAACGCCTTATCCTTCAAAGATAAAGGAAATACCTTCTTCTTGACTTCATCCTCGGGAAAACCTGCAAGATTAAATAAACCACAAACTTCATCTACATAGATTAGATGCAAGTCTGGATGTGATGTTCCATCTCCTCTAAAAGGATTAGCCAGCAGTTTCTCAAGCATACCCGAAGGAAATTCAAAGCAAATATTTTTAGTAGGTGCAGCAGGTTGAGGAGCAACTCTTTGCGCTTCCGTTCTTGGTGAAGATACCCCGAACAAGCCCCTCAAAGGATTAGTTTCCATAGTGACAAGTGACAATAAATTTCAGCACACTATATGAATGTTTCCTTACCAAGTTCCACTTACCAAAGGCGCTTCACTCGCCGGCAACGGCGCCAGAAAAGAGTCTTGATGACCCACAAATATAGGGGATCTATCGTAGTCCTTTAGATAATTAAGAGTGTCGAACCCAATGAGGAGCAGAAGGATCTGACGAGTGGTTTTCAGCAAGGTAATATGTGCAAGCACTGACATTATCGGTAACAAGTAGTTGTGTGGTGAGATAATTCGTAGCAAGTAGCAAGTAACAAAAGTAGCAACGGTGCAGCAAAGTGGCCGAATCCCTTTTGTAGCAAGGGACAAGCCTGGACAAAGTCTTATAGGAGGAAAAACGCTCCCGAGGACACACAGGAATTTCTGTCATGCTAGTTTTCATCATGTTCATATGATCCGCGTTGGTTACTTTGATAGTTTGATATGTGGGTGGACCGGCACTTGGGTACTACCCTTACTTGGACAAGCATCCCACTTTTGATTAACCCCCCTCGCAAGCATCTGCAACTACGAAAGAAGAATTAAGACAAGGTCTAACCATAGCATTAAACTAGTGGATCCAAATCAGCCCCTTACGAAGCAACACATAAACTAGGGTTTAAGCTTCTGTCACTCTAGCAACCCATCATCTACTTAATACTTCCCAATGCTTTCCTCTAGGCCCAAATAATGGTGAAGTGTTATGTAGTCGACGTTCACATAACACCACTAGAGGAAAAACAACATACAACACATCAAAATATCGAACGAATACCAAATTCACATGACTACTATTAGCATGACTTATCCCATGTCCTCGGGAACAAAAGTAACTACTCACAAAGCATAATCATATTCATGACCAGAGAGGTAATGAGTAGCATCAAAGATCTGAACATAAACTCTTCCACCAAGTAATCCAACTAGCATCAACTACAAAGAGTAATTAAAACTACTAGCAACCTTACAGGTACCTATCGGAGTCGCGAGACGGAGATTGGTTACAAGTGATTAACTAGGGTTTGGAGATGAGATGGTGCTGATGAAGATGTTGATGGTGATGAGTCCCCTCCGATGAGAGGAGCGTTGGTGATGACGATGGTGACGATTTCCCCCTCCGGGAGGGAAGTTTCCCCGACAGGATCGTCCTGCCGGAGCTCTAGATTGGTTCTGCTCAAGTTCCGCCTCGTGGCGGCGGCTCCTCCTCCCGAAAGTTTTCTTTTGATTTTTTCTGGAACGAAACCCTTCATATAGCAAAAGATGAGCGCCGGAGGGGCAACATGGGGCCCACAAGCCACCCAGGACCGACCAGGGGGTTAGGCCGGGTCTGGCAGGCTTGTGGCCTCCTAGTGGCGCCCCTGTGGTACTTCTTCCGCCCAGTATTTTTCATAAAATCCAAAATAATTCCCCGTTGATTTTCACGGCTTTTGGAGTTGCGCAGAATAGGTATCTCAAACTTGCTCCTTTTTCAGGCCAGAATTCCAGCTGCCGGCATTCTCCCGCTTCATGTAAACCTTGCAAAATAAGAGAGAAAAGGCATAAGTATTGCACCGTGAAGTGAAATAACAACCCAAAAAGCGATAAATGTCAACATGAAAACATGATGCAAAATGGACGTATCAGCGTGGCCGGGCATTCTTTGCCCTTGCCACACATCCTCGAGACGGGTCGACGGGACCACATATCATAGATCGCTGATCGTGGCCTCAGTTAACAAAACATTAATGGGATTGGGTATTTGATTTGACTTGGTCGATTGAGCTTTTCACGCTAACCTTCATGTAGGTAAAGTTATGGGCACTCAGCGTCGTTGTATCAACCGATGCTCTTCGAACGTCGGCATTGGAGTGGAGGGCGCCCGAGTGGTCCTCGTAAGCATTGATCTTGTATAAGAGGTGCCAGGACTTAATCTCGGCCTCCCTCGCAACATGGAGGAGTGGTAATGGCGATGGGCCCAAGAACCCTGCGCGCTTAGAATTTAGACTGGCGGGCTGGCCTCTCTGTTGAGCCTAGGTAGGGCTACAACATGTTGATCTCTCGAGGCCGGGCATGACCGAGGAAAGTGTGCCCGGCCGGAGTTGATCGAGCGTGTTGGGAAATGTGGGGCACTCCTACAGGTATGAATTAACTATTCGAATAGTCGTGTCCACGGTAACATGATGACTTGTGGTTGTATCCCGGTCTAATACAACTAGAATTCTGACTTAACTTGAATGATTGGCTCTGAGATTGCTTTCTCGTAGGGAGTCAAGAAAGGATCTCTGGGCATGACTCAATAAATTTGCTGCAAAATATGAATGCATATGTGTTACTGATATGTACTCTTCTATTTCTGCAAGACACTCAAGATGGTAGTCTTTGATAGGACTTGGCCTTCTCTCTATTCTGGCATTTCTGCAATCACGCCAAAGATATAGCCCCATTCCTTTGATAGTCATGCGTTCTTAGCATAGTTCTGATGTCAGTGTGGCGAGTACTTTTGATGAGTACTCATCGTTGCTTTGCTCCCCCTTTTCCTCTTGATACGTTTGCCACGACCAGATGACGGAGCCGAGGAGATGGCTGATTTCGTTGACGACTACTACCCCGATGTAGCCTACTAATACATGGGGGGAGCTGATGACCAGGAGTAGTTAGGAGGTTCCGAAGCACGAGGCCTCACATCTTTCGATCCATGTTATGTTTGTGCTAGCCTTATTAAGGCAAAACTTGTTGGCTTATGCATGTACTCAGATATTATTATTTTCCCCTGACTCATGTGTTCCGAGCTTATATATTCGAGCCCTCGAGGCACTTGTCTTGTAATATGAAGCTTGTATGACTTTAATTTGTGTCTAGAGTTGTGTTGTGATATCTTCCCTTGGGTCCCTAATCTTGATCATACACATTTGTGTGTATGATTAGCGTATGACTAAGCTAGGGGCATCACAACTTGGTATCAGAGCCGACTGCATGTTGGTAGTGCCCTTTCCAACACCTTTGCTGAAGTTGAGTCTAGTACTTGAAAAACTTTTACTAACATTGTTGTGTGGCTTATGGGCCCACATCTCAATCGGGTGGGATTAGGATCTTTTACTCCTTTTCTATACTCTGGGTTCTGATCTCTCTTCTCTTTCGGATTAAAGATTTTGCTAACTCTAATATTAGGTTCTCGTGATCACATCAACTTAGAGAGCGAGATTATCTACTGGTAATATTTTGAAAGTATGTTGCACACACTGTCATTTGACATCTTTTGAACCTCCTTGTTTTGCATGTGTCCCGCAAGACAGCCTGTATGCCTAACTATGGGTGTAGATGTGATTGGGTTCCCGACCATTCTGGTCGACTTCTTGACCAGGTTAGGATACTGCTGGTACCCCGAGTACATTGTTTAGAGGACTACCACGAGTTCATCCAGGAGCAGTACCAGGTTGTGGTTCGTATCTTCGATCGGCAGAACATCTCCATCACTGAGCTGCACACCTTTTGCAGTGTTGGGATGATTGTTGATATGGCGGTCCATGATGCTGCCTATACTGCTATCACCCACCTCCCCGGAGAGTACCCTCGCTTGGAGGAGACTGGATTCAGATACATCTTGTATGGCCCTACTCGGGATGAGACTGGATCTGACATCGCTGCCTATAGTCCTTACGTACGGCAGCGTAACCACAAATCCTACACCACTGTATCTACCCCCTACATGAGTCGTCGTTACGACCCACATGTTCTGGTTCGATACACTGAGGTGCTAGATCGTGTCGTTCGAGTTGTGACTGTTGAGTTGTACAACACTCGTACTCATCTTTACGACGCTATGAAGGAGTTGCTACCAGCAGTCAGCGCGAGGATACATCCTGAGTACATCCTTTACCCGCGCAGGATGGAGCTACCACCAGGCCCTGAGTGCCTATTGTTGGAGTTCGTACTCCTTCATTTTGACCTCTACTTCCTGTTCCGGACTAGTATCTACATCAGAGTCTTCATGGGATGCAGAATCCTGCCTGCGACTTTTTCGTTCAGGGTTATTGTCAGTTACCTGGCTTCAATGGTTGTCCCCGACGTTGATGTAGCATTGTCTCTATGCACCGTTGTTGTATCCCTCCACCATGTGCCTGCGTGTCATTGATGATGAGTTGATGGATATAATTCTTGCCTCTTGTTGGTTACCCTAAGTGGAAGGTGGAGATGTAGTTAGCAGCAGATTTCCCTTACACGGAGACTGTAAGGTTTACCGAACTAGGAAGACTCCTAGGCTCAACAAGTAGGTGTCTTCCACCCTGCCGCTAGTAGAAGACGTGGACCTACACACACAACAAATAACTTTTCTCTCAACGAGTACAGAGAGGTTGTCAATCTCTCCGGCCTTGTAGTTTGCAAAGGATCAAAACACAAGCGGGAAAGTAATAGTGATTGCAACGAAAAAGTAAATGAAAGCGGTAAATGATGGAGGTGTAAACAATGATGGTAATATGGACCGGAGTCACATGATGTTCACTAGTGATGTCTCTCTCCCAAAAGACGATAAACAACTATGGTTGGGTAAACAAATCATAGTTGGGCAATTGACAGAATTATGATCGCACCGCAATGCTAATTACGCTACTTGATAGTTAGAGGATCAATAGTAATGGCCGGTACGCCAAGACAAGTAGACTGTTTATTCATCAGCATCTACTTATTAGTCATCCACCTTTAGATATCTATCTAGAACATCTCTCGAGTATTAAGTTGCGATCCCCACCCAAAGTGTAAACTCAAAGCAACGGACAACTACATTAACGAACTATGCATAAGGTAAACAATCCTTGCAACCGTGGTCACAAGCACCGTTGTTTTCTCCTTGGTGAAAACAAGCACATCCCCTAGTCTCATGTTTCTATCATTCAAGCTAGACATCGAGGGGCATGAACCCAAAATCATGAATAACGCTCCCTCTTGGAGTTACAATCTACTAGCCGGCCAAAGCAATAAATAGCAATGGAGAAAATGCATGAATCACTAAGGAACATAATATAAAAGGATAATCAAATATATAACTCATAACAATCTGAAAATAATCTCATAATCCATCGGATCCTAACAAACCGAGCATAGCAATAGCAAGAGAATTACATAGATGCCTTGATCATGTAGGGTAGCTCACAAGGACTAACCATTGAAACACGAGATTGGAGAGAAGACATCACATAGATACTGGTCATCGACTCATGGTCCAAGGAGGACTACTCACGACACCTCCAGGAAGCGTCCATGGCGGTGGAGAAGTTCCCGGAGGTCAATCCTCCCTCCAGCAGGGTGCCGGGAAGAGGTCTCCTGACGCTCCCGATCTCGGAAGCGCTGCGGCGGCGGAACGATGGAGAAATTAACGATTCCATAAGTTCTGTAAGGGTTTCCTCTCGGGACACTAAATATAGGCCAAAGGAGGGCGCCGGAGGAGGTGGGACCCACCCAGGTGGCCTCCTGGCGCGACCTAGGGCCTGGTCACGCGAGTAGGTCACCTGGGAGGCCCCTGCCCCCCCTCTGGCCCATCTTTGGTGATTCGGAAGCTTCTGTTTCGCTGATTTTTTTATATTTTTTCTAGAATTTTTTGGGCTTTGGAAAATTGGGTAAAAACCCCTGCAAAATAGACATCAGTAGACAGAAACTGGCACTGGGTGCACTGAGTTAGTAGGTTAGTCCAAATATGTGTAAAATGATATGAAATTGTAGCAAAATATATAACAATGTCACCCAAAAGATCATGGAACAAGCAGAAATTATAGATAAGTTTGGGACGTAATAGCCGCCTAGTTGGTCTATGCTATCGTCAAATTTTGAACTTGTAACTGTTGGTTTGTAAATGAACTTATGTATGGATTCGTATGTCGTATTTGGCTACTAAGTAGTATCTATCACATGTCCCTTTCGACTTATTACTTCGTGAATGATTCAATGCCCCTCCAATTACATTATGCTGAATTATCCTTGCTAAATTTTAGCAGGATGGTAGACCAGCTGGCCATGGTCGTGGTGCCGCGAACCCACCACCCCGTGAATATATGGCTGAGATGATCCAATAGTTTGAGCTAAATCGTAAGTTCATACAAGGTCTCATGGACCAGATCCCACGTCCGAACATGACCCAGCAGCAAGGCGTGATACTATAGGACTTCTGTCGTCTCAACCCTACAATTTACCACATCTCAACTCAACCTCTTGATGCTAATGACTCGCTCCGTGACATCACCTATGAGCTGGAGTCTGCCAATGTTCGCCTGGAAAGCTATGTCACCTTTGCGGCATACATCTGGAGGTTCCTGCTGCTCAATGATGGGACAGTCACATGCATTCTCAGTCTGCTAGGACCATCCTCACCTGGCCGGAGTTCCAAGCTGCTTTTCGTGCCTGCTACATTTCTTAGTGAATCATGAACCGGAAGAAGTGTAAGTTCCACAAAATCGCCCAGGGCAACAAGACAGTGGATGCTTATCAGTGGAAATTTCTGGACTTATCCCGCTATGCTGAAGAAGATATTGCAACTGATGCTCGTAGACAGGAGAAGTTCCGTGATGGCCTTTGATACGTCTCCAACATATCCATAATTTTTTATGGTTTGATGCTATTATCTTCTCAATCTTTGGATGTTTTGTATGCCTTTTATATCTTTTTTGGGACTAACTTATTAACTCAGTGCCCAGTGCCAGTTCCAGTTTTTCCCGTGTTTTTCACCCTTTTCAGAGGAGGATTTTAAACGGAATCCAAACGGAACGAAACTTCCAAAAAGATTTTTCCGAAAAATAAGACGATCGGGGAACTTGAGAACCAAGGCACGGGGCCACCAGGGACCCACAATCCCCCTAGCCGTGGCCAGGGGGCCGCACCTCCCTGGGCCACGGGGCCTATATATTCCCAAAAATTCCAGAAAAAAATCAGGAGATCATCGAAAGTACTTTTCCGCCGCTCGCAAGCTTCTATCTCCACAAGATCCCATCTGGGCCACATTCTGGTGCCCTGCCGGAGGGGGGATTCGGATACGGAGGGCTTCTTCATCAACACCATGACCTCTCCGATGATGCGTGAATAGTTCACCATAGACCTACGGGTCCATAGCTAGTAGCTAGATGGCTTCTTCTCTCTCTTGAATCTTCAATACAAAGTTCTCCATGATCTTCAGGGAGATCTATCCGATGCAATCTTCTTTTGCGGTGTATTTGTCAAGATCCGATGAATTGTGGATTTATGATCAGATTATCAATGAATCTTATTTGGGTTTCTTCTGATCTCTTATATGCATGATTTCATATCCTTGTAATTCTCTTCGAGTTGTCGGTTTTGTTTGGCCAACTTGATCTATGATTCTTGCAATGGGACAAGTGCTTGGTTTTGGGTTCATACCGTCCGGTGATCTCACCCAGTGACAGAAGGGGTAGCGAGTCACGCATCGTGTTGTTGCCATCAAGGGTAAAAAGATGGGGTTTTCATCATTGGTTTGAGTTTATCCCTCTACATCATGTCATCTTGCTTGAGGCGTTACTCTATTCGTCATGAACTCAATAGACTAGATGCATGCTGGATAGCAGTCGATGTGTGGATTAATAGTAGTAGATGCAGAAAGTATCAGTCTACTTGTCTCGGACGTGATGCCTATATGTATGATCATTGCCTTAGATATCGTCATGACTTTGCATGGTTCTATCAATTGCTTGACAGTAATTTGTTCACCCACCGTAATATTTGCTATTTTGAGAGAAACATCTAGTGAACACTATGGCCCCCGGGTCTACTTCACACCATATTTTCAGCCTTACTCTTTTTACATCGTTGCACTTTCCGCCTTCAGATCTCACTTTGCAATCAATCTTGAAGGGATTGACAACCCCTTTATAGCGTTGGGTGCAAGCTCTTTTGTGTTTGCGCAGGTAGTCTGGACTTGACGAGATATTCCTACTGGATTGATACCTTGGTTCTCAAACTGAGGGAAATACTTACTGCTTCTGTGCTGCATCACCCTTTCCTCTTCAAGGGAAAAACCAACGCAGGCAAGTCTCAGTCAACGTGTCAATTTCTGGCACTATTGTTTGAGAAGTAGCAGAAGGATTTCTGGCGCCGTTGCCGGGGAGGATCAAGTCAAGAACTCATCCAAGTAAGTGTCGCAAACTCATCTCATGCATTTACTTTTTTGCCTCTCGTTTTCCTCTCCCCCACTTCTGAAAAACAAAAAATTACAAAAAAATATTTGCCCTTTTCTTCGTTTGCCTTTTTCGTTTGCCTTTTTCATTCGCCCTTTTCTCTCGCTTGCTCTTTGTTCGCTTGTGTGCTTGCTTGCTTGCTGAAGTCACCATGACTGAAAATACCAAACTTTGTGACTTCTCGACGTCGAAACCTCAAGTTTCTTAAAGTTCAATGGTCAAATCATTCTGAAAAGGAGGCAACTTGGGAAAGAGAGGATCGTCTCCGACTTGAATATCCTGCGTTATTCCCGACGACTTCTAAATCTCGGGACGAGATTCTTTTGAGTGGGGGTGAGTTGTCACATCCCTAAAACCTAAGATAGATAGCATTGTGCTCATGTCTTCTTTGCATTTGCATCTAAGAAGTTTCAACAAAAACAACAATGTGGCAAAGGAAAAACTCAAAACCCTAGCCACCATTTCAACTAAAGGAAATTTCAAACTAGTTCAAAATCAATGAACCCAAAATGGCCTCAAGAAATGTTCAAACTTTCTGATAAATCATGAAAGTAAATGAGCATTGGAGAAAACTATTTCCTTGGCACTTCAAGCATTTTAAATAAATGCAAAAGCCACTGGTTTCAAATTTAAAAATTTGAAAACAGAAGCTATAATTTTCCAAAAATGTTGAAAGTCTTGGAAATGAGTGGGGACATTATAACAAATATTTCAGGAGGTTTAAAATAGTTTTTACTTTTTGTTTTGGAGCTGAAATAAATAGCAAAGCAATAAATAGCAAAACAGAAAAACAAAAGCAGAAGAAAAAGGAAAAGACTTACCTGACGCCCACGCCAGGCCCAGCCCATCTCGCCGCTCGTCCCCTTCCCCGCGCCAGTAGGCAGCAGGAGGTGGCCGCCGCCTCCTCCGGCGCGGCCACGCACCTGCGTGCCTGCCTGGCCGCCGGTTCGCGCTGGCAACGGCGGGGATAAGCTCCCCAGAGCCTCCCCTATCCATTCCCCGCCTCGGTTCTTCCCCTCCGCCCGGATCTCCTCCCCCTCCCTGCTGTCGCCATTAGAGCCGAGCTCGAGCTCGAGCTGGCCGTTGCCCTGGCCATAGGAACCCCTCCCCGAGCACGCCATTAGATCCGCCTCGTCGCCCTGGTCGTCTCTGCAGAAGCCGAAGTCCTCTCGAGCCCTGCAACGCCCGCAACGCCATCGTCTTCTTCCTCCGGCCGCCGGACATCTCCCGTCGATTCGTCGCCCCCAGGCCTTCCCCGAGCCGTCTGAGCTCTTCTCTGCACTCCCTGTGAGCATGCGGTGATTTTCCCTAAGCTTTCCCCGTCGATCCCATCCTCTAGCCCTAGTTCCACCGGAGCCCGACGAGCACCGCCGCTGCCGCTCGTCGCCGGTAGCCCTCCGATGTCCAGCTCGTCCTCCCGTGAGCACCAGAAGCTCCAGGACGACGCGTAGATGCCGTAGCAGGTAAGAACTAAGCGTGGATCCCTCGGATTCAAGCCCCCCCGACGATGCCCGAGCTTCGGCCGCCGCTCCGGCTCGTCGCCGAAGCCTCTTCCGGCGACCCTAGCCTCCCCAGTTGGTCCTGCGAGATCGGCCGCTTCGCGAGCTTGCTGTAGCTGCCATCCGCGTGCGATTTGGTGCTGTGCAGTGCCGTCTAGGTCGCCTCCGGCGAGCCCTCCGCCGCGGGTTTGGTCGCCGGCGACCACCCTCCGGTGGCCGTTGACGTGGCCGGCCATTAGGGCCTAATCGCCCTCCTCTGAGTCGCTGACAGAGGGCCCCACGCCTGGTCAAACCCCAATTAGGGGCTGGTCAGCGCGGGATTAGCCCAGAGAGGCTGACCAGTGGGGCCCCCCTGTCAGGTTTGACCTGCACAGGTCGGCTGACCTGCTGATGTCAGCCTGATGCAATAAATGGAATTTCCAGTATAAAAATAATTCAGGAAATTGCTAAAAATTGCAAAAATCATAGAAATTAATCTGTAACTCCAATGAAAATAATTTATATATGAAAAAGTATCAGAAAAATTCAAGGGTTCTGATTATGCTATTTTCAACTATGTTTGAAAAAGTTACAGAACCCTAAATTGTGAAATAAGGAATAATTCAATTCTTTTAATCACTTTATAAATGGAATTTGCAACAATATCCAAATTTCATTATAAATACAATGATCACACACTGCCCTAGAGGTAAATCAGTACCATAACATGACATTTCATGCATGTTAACATTAGGTTGATCTGAGCATCAGGTCGAATCAATTAAACCGGTATCCGGGAATACCCGTTTGAATTGCTATTCGAATGTGATTCAAATCAACTCTAAACCCAAAACATCTTGGTTATAATAACTTCTCACTTTGCATTCTCATGCCATGCTCATGCATCATTTTGATTGCATATGATTGTTATTGAATGTTGCCGTTCATTTCGGTAGGCTCCGCACCCCCGGATTCCACCGAATATCCGTCCGACGGATATCGTTCCTCCTCTGAGCAACAAGGCAAGCACCCCTTTTGATCATCCCGATAACACCTATGTTCTTGCTCCTGCACCTATTTAATGCATTAGGATCAAATGCTTCAACTTCTTTTGCCACGATAGTTGGACCCACTTCCTTTTCATGACTTAACCTTGTCACAGTAAATAGCCGAACCTTGAAACCTAGCATACCTGGTAGTTGATTGAGCTATGATGTGCCTTATCCTGCTATGCATGCTATGCTTAGAGTTGTGTATGGTCTGTCATCTGGGAGATGAACAGAAATGTGGAATGTGTTCGGTGAGCAAAGGTCGTGTGTTGAACTTGATTTGGTAAAGGTACCGGTGAAAGGCTATGTAGGAGTACATGGCGGGTTGTTTCATTGGAACCGTCCTTAGGAACTGAGTTCCGTGTATGTAATCCAAGACTAGATACTACCACATGCTGGGCCCTGAAATATGACCCCGCTCGGCCTATTAATCGCGTAGTACTCGGTCCAGGAGTTGCAAGTAGTTTCTGGTGTTTATAGTAATGCTGGAGGCCGTGCATGGTGCTGACCTGAGAGGTGGACCGTGATGCGGTAGGCAGTGGCACGGTGTACCAAGTGGCACCCGGATGGTGGGCTTGGGAACCCTGCGCACATCGTTTGAGGCCGTGGCAGAAACCTCGGCCGGACTTCCGTACGGATTACTCTCAGATAGGCGATAAACCTGGACTAGGTACTAGTGTGGTTAACGGTCGTGGCCGACTCCCTCGCTGGGCTTCCGCTTGAAGGTTGCCGAGGTGCATGACGTGCACATGGCGATAAGTGGTGGGAGCGTGTGTGACGAAGTACATCCCTGCAGGGTTATGATCTATTCGAATAGCCGCATCCGCGGATATGGACTACTTGGAGACATATGTTGTTCATAGATAATTTCAATGACTACTCGTAAAATTGTCAAGGTAAGCATGAGTGTCGTGGACGACATTTCCGTATGGAGACGGAATGATTCCACGATAGTGTATTGTTGTGGTGTTAGTGGACTCGTGTGCGAGAAATCAAGTTGTCAAAACTAATTTCAAAAAGCAAGTTGTCTAGCCACGAGTCAACTGCTGGCTTCCCGCATGAAACCCCACAATACCTTCTTGATACCTTGCATGAGTAGTTAGCCATCCTAAAGTCTTGCTGAGTACCTTCGTACTAATGTTTGCTTAATAAATGTTGCAGAGGTTGCTAATGACCCTAATGGAGGGTTCTTCGTAGACATCGACGACGACGAGTAGCTGGTGTCCCAGCTACGATCTGGCCCTACATCGGCTCTATAGTATAGTCAGGCCATGTGCCTCCTAGTTGCTATGTCTGTACCCAGACAGCTTATAACTCTTCCGCTGGCTTGTATTGTGTGACTGATATTATGGGTCGTGAGACCCTTAATGTGTAATAATATGTGTGTGGCTCTTCTGAGCCTCTTAAATAAAGCTTGTATGTTTATGGTTATGTTGTGATGCCATCGATGTATCTATACATATCGGTATGCCATGCGTACGTGTGTCGTACTTGATATGTATGGGGTTCGAATACCTAGTCGTGAACTTTAGTAGCACCCCTTACAAGGAAATGCCCCTTTGTGATCCAACGAGCCTTGGTAGTTCGCTACTGCTCCGGACACATTGGTTGACCGGCATGTGTCCTTCTTAGCTGTTGTGTCTGTCCCCTTTGGGGAAATGTCACGTGACGTAATGGAATCCTTGTAGCTTGCTACGACTCGTCTACGTTCGTTGATGACCGACACCTGCTTTGTTGGGTCATGTATGCCTGTCCTTGTGCGGGACTGCCACTTTGGTTTATGACTAGACATGTCGATCCGGGTTCTTTGACATTGGAATGCTAGCGACACTATCGCATACGTGAGTCAAAAGACGCAAACGGTCCCGGCTAAGGTAAGGCTGCAGCCGTGGAGTTAACCGTGCGTGAGACCACAAAGGGATGCGATGTGTTACAGGCTGGATTCCTATGGCTTAGGATCGGGGTCCCGACAGCGTTGGTATCAGAGCTTGACTGACTGTAGGATTACTAAGCCAAACTGGTCGAAGTTGAGTCTAGAATTGCTTTAGTTATATATAAGGGAATTGTTTGTGGAAGGGAACGTAACACTCTTGTTCTCTTCTCAAGATATTCTATTCTGGTCATCCTCGTCTTTTCCCCAGGAATTAAGGACTAGGTTACTCATCTTCTCCTAGGCTCGGATTTTTGATCGGTAGATTATAGGACTGCGGGTCGAGAGATATTGGGTTTCTTTTATTCCTAGGAAGCAGGAAGTAAGTTTGATGATCAGAGAGTTGAACTTGATAGTTGAGTGGTGACGCTATTTCATTTTGGGTTGTCTCA
Organism: Hordeum vulgare subsp. vulgare; assembly: GCF_904849725.1. Taxonomy (NCBI): domain Eukaryota; kingdom Viridiplantae; phylum Streptophyta; class Magnoliopsida; order Poales; family Poaceae; genus Hordeum; species Hordeum vulgare. The sequence goes on along the minus strand of NC_058524.1, from coordinate 401,085,416 downwards.
AAATTTGTTTTTGAGCATTTACAGTCGTTCTGCTGCCCAATTTTGCATTCAGAGCTCTAATGCTTCTGCATTACTCTCTATTTACAGATGCCTGGCCGTCCTTCTCGTCAGGTGGTACGTCTGACCAGGTGCATTGATGTACCGGGTCATACAGCCATGCTGGTCAGGATGATGTCGGTGTGCGGTTACCGCTGGTACCCCGAGTACACGGTAGAGGAACAGTACCGAGACTTCAACCAGAGCCAGTACATCTGCACTGTTAGGGTATTTCCAGACTACCCTGGAGCGGAGAAGCCAATCCATTGGTCCTATGGGTTGGGAGTCACTGTTGACATGGCAGTACATGATGCTGCCTATTCAATGCTGACTATCATGAGAGCGAGACATGCACTGCTGCAGAATTCAGAGTTCTGCTATGTTCCGGCCTCTTAGTCTGGCGAAGAGGGATACATCAGTGGAGTCTATTTTGATTCTTCTATGGAGGACCCACTTCTGCAGTCCACCGTTGAGATGCTAGAGAACAGAGATAGGGATGCTCGTGCTCTCCGCACGGAGCTTTACGCTACCCGTGCCCGTCTGTGGACAGCTTTGACGCAGCTGGCACCGGTAGTCCAGACAGGGTATGGAGAGATGGAGATGCTGAACCCTGTTAGGACCCATCTTCCGGCCCACGTTGACTGGCCAGCTATAGGAGGAGTCGCACCTCTTCGGGGACCCCTCTTACCACCAGTCAGGGGACCAAGGCCACATCCGTGTCCTTATGGATCCCAGGGATCTCAGGCTAGAGTGTTTCCTGATCCGCAGGTTGAGCTTCCAGGTCATGGAGGTAATCTCTATGAGATGTTCTATGCGGATGCCTGAGCTGTGAGCGGAAGGATAGTATGGTAGTAGCCGTACGTTCACAGTCCTGTGTGACTTGTGGAGTATGGTAGTAGTGTGAAACGAATTCCGGAGGCCTAGATAAACAATGTATAGGAAGCTTGTAAGCCTCTGATGAGTAGTTCCACCATTTCAGTAGTTTGCTCTTCGAGTAAGTTTGTACTGAACTATGTAAGGGTGTGTATGAACCATGGTGTATATATAGCAGTTGCTTGTTACCATGTTGTTCGGATATTCATTTCCGCATTCCGTGTGTTCAGTACATTCTTAATCCATAGCTAGCAATGATATGTTATTGGTCTAAGCTATGAGTTTGTTTGTCAGGATGGTGTTCACCAGGTTGAACCGTGCCCCTGCTCATGAGCAAGGTGAGGGTAGTCAAGCGTCGCAGGAAGACCTGCCTCACCCACCCTCTCTGGTAGAAGTGATGCTTGAGGCAGAGAGAAACAAAAGGGAGACCAACCGACTGCTAGAGCGTATTGAGCGGAATACAGCTCGACAGCCTAGGAATGCTGCAGTATCCCTCAATGACTTTGTGAAGCTGAATCCTCCAAAGTTTCATCATTCCGTCGATCCCCTCGACGCTGATGACTGGCTATGCAGCATTTCACGCAAGATTCGCTCGGCAAATGTATCTGAAGCCGACAAGGTGACCTTCGCGACGTATTTCCTGGAGGGACCCGCCAATCTGTGGTGGGAGAATTTTGAAGCTATGCGTTCCGCTGAACCAGTGGCCACATGGGCAGACTTCAGTGCAGCTTTTCGTCTGCACCATATTCCAGAGGGCCTGATGGACAGAAAGAGAGAGGAGTTATGTGCCTTCACTCAGGGCAAGTTGTCTGTGGATGCCTATAGCCGCGAGTTCGGTAACCTCGCCCGCTATGCAACAGAGGAGGTGTCTACTAACGCCAAGAAGCAAGCAAGATTCCGTAAGGGTCTGAGCCCTGAGCTCCGTCGAGATATGCGCCTCCATGAGTGTGCAAGCTTTCAAGCCCTGGTCAACAAAGCGATCAGTGCGGAGACTGGTCATACTGACTTCGAAGCCACAAGGAAGCACTCCCGTGACTTTGGCTCGTCTTCTGGTTCCGCGTTTCCTAAACGCAGGCTGTGGGTTCCAAACAGTTCTCTGCTGCCAAGATACACTCCGAGGCCATCCTACGTGGCGCCTCAGACGAATCAGGCCAACCCTCCAGCAAAAGCTTATGGTGGTCCAGCTAGCAATGCTGCACCACGTGCCAACCAGGTGATATGCTACAAGTGTGGAGAACCAGGGCATTATTCCCGTGAGTGTCCTCAGAATGTGGGTGCCAAGCAACCCGGAAAGTCCGTCGGGCAGGCCAAGTCGGGCAAAGCGTTTTATGTGAAGCCAACTCCTGCACGTGGCCGTGTGAACTATGTGTCAGCAGAAGAAGCTGCAGAGGATCCCGACGTCATGCTGGGTACGCTTCTTGTTAATCATCACCCAGCGTCCGTTCTCTTTGACACTGGGTCTTCTCATTCCTTCATTTCAGAAAGTTATGCACAGTTGCATAACATGTCATTTTGTGATATGCCAATCCCATTGGTTGTCCAAACCCCTGGTAGCAAATGGCAAACCTCTAGGATAACCTATGACAATGAAATTCTAGTAGACAGGCTAGTTTTTCTAGCCTCATTGATAGCATTGAAATCTTCGGATATTAATATCATCTTGGGCATGGACTGGATGTCAGCTCACTATGCCAAGATTGATACTCACTCTAGAAATGTCCAGCTTACCCATCCCTCGGGTGAGATAGTAAATGTCTCTACTCGAGTTGCCAAATGCCAACTCTATTCCCTAAATGCCAACTCTATTCCCTAAATGCCAACCCTCTTCCGGAACTTGAAGACATTCCGGTAGTCCGTGACTTCCCGGATGTTTTTCCAGAGGAACTGCCAGGAATTCCACCTGACAGAGATGTAGAGTTTGTGATAGATCTTGTTCCGGGAACTGTCCCAATAGCCAGAAGACCTTATAAGATGGCACCCCTGGAGCTAGCCGAACTTAAGAAGCAACTAGATGAGGCCTTGAGTAAAGGTTTCATTCGTCCTAGCTCTTCCCCTTGGGCTTGCCCCGTCCTCTTCGTCAAGAAGAAAGACGGAACAAATCGGATGGTTGTAGATTACCGACCAGTTAACCTGGTCACCATAAAGAACAAGTATCCGCTTCCCAGGATCAACGACCTGTACGATCAGCTCGCTGGATCCTCAGTCTTCTCCAAAATGGATTTGAGGTTGGGATACCATCAAATCAAGATTAAGAACGGGGACATTCCAAAAACGGCTTTTGTTACTCGTTATGGCCAATATGAGTACACCGTTATGTCCTTCGGTTTAACCAATGCCCCAGCCACCTTCTCTCGGCTGATGAATTCAATCTTCATGGAGTATTTGGATAAATTCGTCGTAGTATACCTCGATGATATTCTCATCTACTCCAAGAATGAACAAGAACATGCCGAGCATCTAAGGCTGGTATTGATGAAACTTCGAGAGCATCGCCTTTATGCCAAATTTTCAAAATGTGAATTCTGGTTACCAGAAGTGACCTATCTAGGCCACGTAATCTCTGGTAAGGGTATTGCTGTCAATCCCGAGAGAGTTCAAGCTGTCCTTGATTGGACTCAACCTAAATCGGTTAAGCAAGTTAGGAGTTTTCTTGGTCTAGCGAGCTATTGTCGCCGCTTCGTCGAGAATTTCTCCAAGGTTGCAAAGCCTCTAACTGAACTCCTCAAGAAGGATAAAAAGTTTGAGTGGACACCACAGTGTGAGCATAGTTTTCAGTAACTGAAAAGACGCCTGACTTCCGCACCTGTGTTGCTACCACCAGATTTTTCTAAGGACTTTGTTATCTATTGCGACGCCTCGCGACAAAGATTAGGTTGCATTCTCATGCAAGATCGTCATGTGATCGCATACGCATCTCGACAGTTGCGTCCACATGAGGATAATTATCCCACACATGACCTTGAGCTTGCAGCTGTGGTCCATGCACTAAAAACCTGGCGACATTACCTTTTGGGTAATCGTTGCGAAATATTCACTGATCACCAAAGTCTGAAATATATCTTCACCTAGCCGGATTTGAATCTCAGGCAATGACGGTGGGTTGAGTTGATCTCGGATTACGACTTAGGGATAACTTACACCCCGGGGAAGGCCAATGTTATGGCCGATGCACTAAGTCGTAAATCTTATTGTAACAATTTGATGCTACAACAAGGTCAACCACTTCTCCATGAGGACTTTCGGAAGTTGAATCTTCATATTGTTCCTCAAGGATTCCTTTCTACCCTGGTGGCGAAGCCTACTCTTAAGGATCAAATTATAGCTGGCCAAAAGCGTGACAAGGGTATATCACGGATCAAGGAGAATATTTTTAGCGGAAACGCTAAAGAATTTTCCATAAATGATCAAGGTGTGGTATTCTTCCAGAATCGTTTAGTGGTTCCTAAGAACCCACATCTAAGGCAGTTAATCCTTAAGGAGGCTCATGATTCCCCTCTCACCATTCATCCCGGTAGTACTAAGATGTATCAGGACCTACGCCAGAGGTTCTGGTGGACTAGGATGAAGAGAGAAATTGCTGAGTTCGTTGCTAACTGCGACGTCTGTCGTCGAGTTAAGGCAGAACATCAAAGGCCTGCTGGCACCCTTCAACCTTTAGCTATTCCTGAATGGAAATGGGATAAAGTTAGCATGGATTTCATTACCGGATTTCCCAAGACCAAGAAAGGAAACAATGCTATCTTTGTGGTCATTGACCGTCTTTCCAAAGTGGCTCATTTTCTTCCTGTTCGTGAGAGTATAACAGCTAGCCAGCTAGCAGAGTTATATATCTCTCGAATAGTGTCTCTTCATGGTGTTCCCCTGGAAATTAACTCGGACCGTGGAAGTATCTTTACTTCTCGATTCTGGGAAAGTTTTCAGAATGCCATGGGGACTCACTTATCTTTTAGCACTGCTTTCCATCCCCAGTCAAGTGGTCAAGTAGAAAGAGTGAAACAAATCCTAGAAGATATGCTCCGAGCTTGTGTTATTTCGTTCGGTATGAATTGGGAGAAGTGCCTTCCATTCGCCGAATTCGCTTATAACAATAGTTATCAATCAAGCTTGGGCAAAGCCCCTTTTGAAGTTCTCTATGGACGAAGATGTCGAACACCTCTTAATTGGTCAGAAACCGGAGAGAGGCAACTCTTTGGCTCGGACATGATCCAGGATGCAGAAGAGCAGGTTCGCATTATTTGTGAAAAATTGAAAACAGCCCAGTCTCGTCAAAAGAGCCAATATGATCGTCATCATAAGGCTGTGACCTTTGAAGTTGACGAGAAGGCTTATCTTCGGGTTACACCTTTGAAGGGTACCCATCGTTTCGGTATCAAGGGCAAGTTGGCTCCTCGTTACATTGGACCTTTTCGCATTCTTGCCAAACGAGGAGAAGTTGCCTACCAGTTGGAACTTCCTCTGCATCTTTCCAAAGTTCATGATGTTTTCCACGTCTCGCAACTCAGGCGTTGCTTTTCGGATCCTATCCGTGAAGTGGACCACGAAACGCTTGATCTCCAAGATAATCTTTCTTACCGAGAATACCCCGTGCGTATTCTTGATCAAGCTGAGCGTACCACTCGACGTCGAAACCTCAAGTTTCTTAAAGTTCAATGGTCAAATCATTCTGAAAAGGAGGCAACTTGGGAAAGAGAGGATCGTCTCCGACTTGAATATCCTGCGTTATTCCCGACGACTTCTAAATCTCGGGACGAGATTCTTTTGAGTGGGGGTGAGTTGTCACATCCCTAAAACCTAAGCTAGATAGCATTGTGCTCATGTCTTCTTTGCATTTGCATCTAAGAAGTTTCAACAAAAACAACAAAGTGGCAAAGGAAAAACTCAAAACCCTAGCCACCATTTCAATTAAAGGAAATTTCAAACTAGTTCAAAACCAATGAACCCAAAATGGCCTCAAGAAATGTTCAAACTTTCTGATAAATCATGAAAGTAAATGAGCATTGGAGAAAACTATTTCCTTGGCACTTCAAGCATTTTAAATAAATGCAAAAGCCACTGGTTTCAAATTTAAAAATTTGAAAACAGAAGCTATAATTTTCCAAAAATGTTGAAAGTCTTGGAAATGAGTGGGGACATTATAACAAATATTTCAGGAGGTTTAAAATAGTTTTTACTTTTTGTTTTGGAGCTGAAATAAATAGCAAAGCAATAAATAGCAAAACAGAAAAACAAAAGAAGAAGAAAAAGGAAAAGACTTACCTGACGCCCACGCCAGGCCCAACCCATCTCGCCGCTCGTCCCCTTCCCCGCGCCAGTAGGCAGCAGGAGGTGGCCGCCGCCTCCTCCGGCGCGGCCACGCACCTGCGTGCCTGCCTGGCCGCCGGTTCGCGCTGGCAACGGCGGGGATAAGCTCCCCAGAGCCTCCCCTATCCATTCCCCGCCTTGGTTCTTCCCCTCCGCCCGGATCTCCTCCCCCTCCCTGCTGTCGCCATTAGAGCCGAGCTCGAGCTCGAGCTGGCCGTTGCCCTGGCCATAGGAACCCCTCCCCGAGCACGCCATTAGATCCGCCTCGTCGCCCTGGTCGTCTCTGTTGAAGCCGAAGTCCTCTCGATCCCTGCAACGCCCGCAACGCCGTCGTCTTCTTCCTCCGGCCGCCGGACATCTCCCGTCGATTCGTCGCCCCCAGGCCTTCCCCGAGCCGTCTGAGCTCTTCTCTGCACTCCCTGTGAGCATGCGGTGGTTTTCCCTAAGCTTTCCCCGTCGATCCCATCCTCTAGCCCTAGTTCCATCGGAGCCCGACGAGCACCGCCGCTGCCGCTCGTCGCCGGTAGCCCTCCGATGTCCAGCTCGTCCTCCCGTGAGCACCAGAAGCTCCAGGACGACGTGTAGATGCCGTAGCAGCTAAGAACTAAGCGTGGATCCCTCGGATTCAAGCCCCCCCGACGACGCCCGAGCTTCAGCCGCCGCTCCGGCTCGTCGCCGACGCCTCTTCCGGCGACCCTAGCCTCCCCAGTTGGTCCTGCGAGATCGGCCGCTTCGCGAGCTTGCTGTAGCTGCCATCCGCGTGCGATTTGGTGCTGTGCAGCGCCGTCTAGGTCGCCTCCGGCGAGCCCTCCGTCGCGGGTTTGGTCGCCGGCGACCACCCTCCGGTGGCCGTCGACGTGGCCGGCCAGTAGGGCCTAATCGCCCTCCTCTGAGTCGTTGACAGAGGGCCCCACACCTGGTAAAACCCCAATTAGGGGCTGGTCAGCGCGGGATTAGCCCAGAGAGGCTGACCAGTGGGGCCCCCCTGTCAGGTTTGACCTGCACAGGTCGGCTGACCTGCTGACGTCAGCCTGATGCAATAAATGGAATTTCCAGTATAAAAATAATTCAGGAAATTGCTAAAAATTGCAAAAATCATAGAAATTAATCTGTAACTCCAATGAAAATAATTTATATATGAAAAAGTATCAGAAAAATTCAAGGGTTCTGATTATGCTATTTTCAACTATGTTTGAAAAAGTTACAGAACCCTAAATTGTGAAATAAGGAATAATTCAATTCTTTTAATCACTTTATAAATGGAATTTGCAACAATATCCAAATTTCATTATAAATACAATGATCACACACTGCCCTAGAGGTAAATCAGTACCATAACATGACATTTCATGCATGTTAACATTAGGTTGATCTGAGCATCAGGTCGAATCAATTAAACCGGTATCCGGGAATACCCGTTTGAATTGCTATTCGAATGTGATTCAAATCAACTCTAAACCCAAAACATCTTGATTATAATAACTTCTCACTTTGCATTCTCATGCCATGCTCATGCATCATTTTGATTGCATATGATTGTTATTGAATGTTGTCGTTCATTTCGGTAGGCTCCGCACCCCCGGATTCCACCGAATATCCGTCCGACGGATATCGTTCCTCCTCTGAGCAACAAGGCAAGAACCCCTTTTGATCATCCCGATAACACCTATGTTCTTGCTCCTGCACCTATTTAATGCATTAGGATCAAATGCTTCAACTGCTTTTGCCACGATAGTTGGACCCACTTCCTTTGCATGACTTAACCTTGTCACTGTAAATAGCCGAACCTTGCAACCTAGCATACCTGGTAGTTGCTTGAGCTATGATGTGCCTTATCCTGCTATGCATGCTATGCTTAGAGTTGTGTATGGTCTGTCATCTGGGAGATGAACAAAAATGTGGAATGTGTTCGGTGAGCAAAGGTCGTGTGTTGAACTTGATTTGGTAAAGGTACTGGTGAAAGGCTATGTAGGAGTACATGGCGGGTTGTTTCATTGGAACCGTCCTTAGGAACTGAGTTCCGTGTATGTAATCCAAGACTAGATACTACCACATGCTGGGCCCTGAAATATGACCCCGCTCGGCCTATTAATCGCGTAGTACTCGGTCCAGGAGTTGCAAGTAGTTTCTGGTGTTTATAGTAATGCTGGAGGCCGTGAATGGTGCTGACCTGAGAGGTGGACCGTGATGCGGTAGGCAGTGGCACGGTGTACCAAGTGGCACCCGGATGGTGGGCTTGGGAACCCTGCGCACATCGTTTGAGGCCGTGGCGGAAACCTCGGCCGGACTTCCGTACGGGTTACTCTCAGATAGGCGATAAACCTGGACTAGGTACTAGTGTGGTTAACGGTCGTGGCCGACTCCCTCGCTGGGCTTCCGCTTGAAGGTTGCCGAGGTGCATGACGTGCACATGGCGATAAGTGGCGGGAGCGTGTGTGACGAAGTACATCCCTGCAGGGTTATGATCTATTCGAATAGCCGCGTCCGCGGATATGGCCTACTTGGAGACATAGGTTGTTCATAGATAATTTCAATGACTACTCGTAAAATTGTCAAGGTAAGCATGAGTGTCGTGGACGGCATTTCCGTATGGAGACGGAATGATTCCACGATAGTGTATTGTTGTGGTGTTAGTGGACTCGTGTGCGAGAAATCAAGTTGTCAAAACTAATTTCAAAAAGCAAGTTGTCTAGCCACGAGTCAAATGCTGGCTTCCCGCATGAAACCCCACAATACCTTCTTGATACCTTGCATGAGTAGTTAGCCATCCTAATGTCTTGTTGAGTACCTTCGTACTCATGTTTTCTTAATAACTGTTGCAGAGGTTGCTAATGACCCTAATGGAGGGTTCTTCGTAGACATCGACGACGATGAGTAGCTGGTGTCCCAGCTATGATCTGGCCCTACGTCGGCTCTGTAGTATAGTCAGGCCATGTGCCTCCTAGTTGCTCTGTCTGTACCCAGACAGCTTATAACTCTTCCGCTGGCTTGTATTGTGTGACTGATATTATGGGTCGTGAGACCCTTAATGTGTAATAATATGTGTGTGGCTCTCCTGAGCCTCTTAAATAAAGCTTGTATGTTTATGGTTATGTTGTGATGCCATCGATGTATCTATACATATCGGTATGCCATGCATACGTGTGTCGTACTTGATATGTATGGGGTTCGAATACCTAGTCGTGAACTTTAGTAGCACCCCTTACAAGGAAATGCCCCTTTGTGATCCAACGAGCCTTGGTAGTTCGCTACTGCTCCGGACACATTGGTTGACCGGCATGTGTCCTTCTTAGCTGCTGTGTCTGTCCCCTTTGGGGAAATGTCACGTGACGTAATGGAGTCCTTGTAGCTTGCTACGACTCGTCTACGTTCGTTGATGCCCGACACCTCCTTTGTTGGGTCATGTATGCCTGTCCTTGTGCGGGACTGCCACTTTGGTTTATGACTAGACATGTCGATCCGGGTTCTTTGACATTGGAATGCTAGCGACACTATCGCATACGTGAGTCAAAAGACGCAAACGGTCCCGGCTAAGGTAAGGCTGCAGCCGTGGAGTTAACCGTGCGTGAGACCACAAAGGGATGCGATGTGTTACAGGCTGGATTCCTATGGCTTAGGATCGGGGTCCCGACAAACTACTCACAGTGGCACACTGAAAGGTCACCTACTAGTAAGAAGGTACACGCTATAGAAGAAATTAACTCGTTAAGTGCTAAGATGGATGAGTTAATGAATTTGGTTGCTAGTAGAAGTGCTCCTTTAGATCCTAATGATATGCCCTTTTCTTCCTTGATTGAGAGTAGCAACGCTAGCCTGGACGTTAATTTTGTTTGTAGGAATAATTTTGGCAATAACAATGCTTTTAGAGGAAACTATGTTCCTAGGCCTTTTCCTAGTAACTCCTCTAATAACTTTGGCAACTCCTACAAAAATACTCATGGAAATTACAATAGATTACCTTGTGATCTAGAGAGTAATATCAAAGAGTTTATCAACTCACGAAAGATTTTCAATGCGTCCATAGAGGAAAAACTACTGAAGATTGACGATTTGGCTAGGAGAGTTGATAGAATGTCTAGTTATATTGATGCTTTGAAAGTTAGATGTGCTCCTCCTAAGATCAATATGGATGAAACTTTGAAAGCTATGCGTGTTTCCATGAGTGAGAGCAAAGAAAGAACCGCCCATATTCGTGCTAGACATGAATGGCTTAAAAAGGTGTGTTCTCGTGATAAGAATCACGAAGATCTTAAAGTGCTTGGTGTGACTCCCATTGAATCTTTGTTTTCTTGTGTCAAACCTAATGATGATGGGGCTGGATATGAATCCACTTTGGTTGAAAAATGCCCCAATGATTCGGAGTCCATCTATCTTGATGCCAAAAGCATTGAAAGTGGAGTAGAATATATTAAAACTTTGAGTAGTAATGAAATTACTACCTTGGATTTCAAGGAATTCAATTATGATAGTTTCTCCTTGATTTAATGCATTTCCTTGATGCAATCCATGCTTAACTCTCCACATGCTTATAGCCAAAACAAGGCCTTTACCGATCATATCGTCAAAGCTATGATAAAATCTCTTGAAGAGAAACTTGAATTGGAAGTCTCTATCCCTAGAAAGCTTCATGATGAGTGGGAACCTACTATCAAAATCAAAAACTATGAATGCAATGCTTTGTGTGATTTGGGTGCTAGTGTTTCTGCGATTCCAAAATCTTTATGTGATGTTCTGGGTTTTAATGAGATTGAGGAATGTTCTCTTAATTTGCATCTTGCGGATTCTACTATCAAGAAACCCATGGGAAGGATCAATGATGTTCTTATTATTGCAAATAGGAACTATGTACCCGTGGATTTCATTGTGCTTGACATTGATTGCAATCCTACATGCCATATCATTCTTGGTAGACCTTTCCTAAGGACTATCGGTGCTATCATTGATACGAAGGAAGGGAATATTAGATTTAAATTTACTTTTAAAAAGGGCATGGAACATTTTCCTAGAAAGAAAATAAGATTGCCTTATGAGTCCATGATGAGGGCTACTTATGGTTTGAGCACCAAAGACGACGATACGTGATTCTATCGCTTTATGTCTAGCTAAGGGCGTTAAACAATAGCGCTTGTTGGGAGGCAACCCAATGAATTTATCTTTTTGTTTCTGTTTTTTTGCATCCACATCATCGTAATTCTGTTATGATAGTGTCTTTTGTGTTTCTTTTTTGTGTTTGAGCCAAGTAAAACCTTTATGGCTAGTCTTGGTGATGGTTGTTTGATCTTGCTGGAAAAGACAAAAACTTTTCGCTCACGAGATTATTTTTTATTTTTATTCAGAAAGAGCGTTTGAGTTGATTCTTTTTGCTGCTGGTTGATATGACCTTTGCCCAGGCAGTCGTAATTTTTTAGAATTTGTGAGGTACCAGAAGTATACGAAGTATACAAATTGCTGCAGACTGGTCTGTTTTTGAAAGATTCTGTTTTTGTTGAGTTGGTTGCTTGTTTTGATGAAACTATGGATAGTATCGGGGGGTACTAGCCATGCAAAAGTGAGAATACAGTAATCTAACACCAATATAAATAGAAATCAAGATTTCTACACTACCTAAAGAGGTGGTAGTTTGTTTTCTCGTGCTAATGTTATCATGAGTTTCTATTTAAGTTTTGTGTTGTGAAGTTTTCAAGTTTTTGGGTCATGTTCTCATGGGCAAAGAGATAAGGAGTGGAAAGAGCTCAAGTTTGGGATGCCCAAGGCATCCGAAGAAAAATTCAAGGCCACCAAAAAGCCTAATCTTGGGGATGCCCCGGGAAGGCATCCCTCTTTCGTCTTCAATCCATCGGTAACATTACTTGGAGCTATATTTTTATTCACCACATGATATGTGTTTTGCTTGGAGCGTCTTGTATCGTAGGAGTCTTTTATTTTTTTGTGTCACAATCATCCTTGCTGCACACCTTTTGAGAGAGACATGCACTCATCGTGATTTTGCTAGAATGCTCATCGTGCTTCACTTATATCTTTTGAGCTAGATAATTTTGCTCTATGTGCTTCACTTAGATCTTTTAGAGCACGGCAGTGCGTGACTTGGTAGTTGGTTTGTGCTATGAAAAGTAGTCCCAAAGGTGGGTACCCAAAGATGATACAAAAACCTCCATCTTAATGTGCATTGAGTAGAAAGAGAAGTTTTGATTCCTCTCAATTAGTTTTGAGACGTGGATTTGGTAATATTAAGAGTTATGTTAGTAGGGTGTTGTGAACCTTGAAATACTTGTGTTGAAGTTAGTGATTCCCGTAGCATGCACGTATGGTGAACAGCTATGTTAGGAACTCGGAGCATAATGGATCTATTAATTGTCATCCTTTGTGTTGAGGTCGGGATCGCGCGATGGTTAACACCTACCAACCCTTCCCCTAGGAGTATGCGTTTAGTACTTTGTTCCGATTACTAATAAAAACTTTCGCAACAAGTATGTGAGTTCTTCATGACTAATGTGAGTCCATGGTATAGATGCACTTTCACCATCCATTATTGCTAGCTTCTTGAGTACAGCGCAACTTTCACCGGTACACAAACCCACCATATGCCTTCCTCAAAACAGCCACCATACCTACCTACTATGGCATTTTGATAGCCATTACCAGATATATTGCCATGCAACTCCCACCGTTCCGTCTCATGACTTGTGCCATCACTCTCATATTGCCATTGCATGATCGTAAGATAGCTAGCGAGATGTTTCAACGTCATACACCAAGCTAGATCGTTGCACATCCCGGTACACTGCCGGAGGCATTTCCTATAGAGTCATCATCAATCTAAGCTTTGATCTGTGAGTAAATAAAAGTGCGATGATCATCATTATTAGAGCATTGTCCCATGTGAGGGAAAAAAAGGCCAAAGAGCCCAAATAAAAAAAATAGGCCAAAGAGCCCAAATAAAAAAAAGAGAAAAAGAGAGAAGGGACAATGCTACTAACTTTTTCCACACTTGTGCTTCATAATAGCACCATGTTCTTCATGATTGAGAGCCTCTCGTTTCGTCACCACCATATGCTAGTGGGAATCTTTATTATATAACTTGGCTTGTATATTCCAATGATGGGCCTCCTCAAATTTCCCTAGGTCTTCATGAGCAAGCAAGTTGGATGCACACCCAGTAGATCTCCTTTTGAGCTTTCACATACTTATAGCTGTAATGCATCCTTTGTATGGCAATCCCTACTCATTCACATTGATATCTATTAATGGGCATCTCCATAACCCTTTGATACGCCGAGTCAATGTGACCACCTCCTCCTTTTTTGTCTCACAACCACCACCACACTCTATTCCACCTATAGTGCTATATCCATGCCTCACACTCATGTATTGCGTGATAGTTGAAAAAGGTTTGAGAAAGTAAGAGTGCGAAAACAATTACTTGGCCAATACAGGGGTTGTGCATGATTTAAATTAGTTGTGTGAGGATGATGGAGCATGGCCAGAACATATGATTTTGTAGGGATAACTTTCCTTGGCCTTGTTATTTTGAAAGTTTATGATTACCTTGCTAGTTTGCTTGAAGTATTGTTCTTTTCATGTCAATAACAAACTATTGTTTTGAATCTTACGGATCTGAACATTCACGTCACATGAAAGAAGTTACAAAGGACAACTATGCTAGGTAGCATTCCACATCAAAAATTCAATCTTTATCACTTCCCTACTCGAGAACGAGCACGAGTTAAGCTTGGGGATGCTTATACGTCTCCAACATATCTATAATTTTTGATGGTTTCATGCTATTATCTTGTCAATCTTTGGATGTTTTGTATGTCTTTTATATCTTTTTGGGACTAACTTATTAACTCAGTGCCAAGTGCCAGTTCCTATTTTTTCCGCGTTTTTGACCCTTTTCAGAGGAGGATTATAAACGAAGTCCAAACGGAACGAAACTTCCAAAAAGATTTTTTCCGAAACAGAAGACGATCAGGGAACTTGAGAACCAAGGCACGGGGGCACGAGGGACCCCACAAGCCCCCTAGCCGCGGCCAGCGAGGCCGAGCCTCCAAGGCTTGTGGGCTCCCTAGGCCTCTTCTACCCTAGGTATTTCGCCTATATATTCCTAAAAATTCCAGAAAAAAATCAGGAGATCATCGAAAGTACTTTTCGCCGCCGCAAGCTTCTGTCTCCGCAAGATCCCATCTGGGGCACGTTCTGGTGCCCTGCCGGAGGGGGGATTCGGATACGGAGGGCTTCTTCATCAACACCATGACCTCTCCGATGATCCCTGAGTAGTTCACCATAGACCTACGGGTCCATAGCTAGTATCTAGATGACTTGTTCTCTCTCTTGGATCTTCAATACAAAGTTCTCCATGTTCTTCATGGAGATCTATCCGATGTAATCTTCTTTTGCGGTGTGTTTGTCGAGATCCCATGAATTGTGGATTTATGATCAGATTATCTATGAATCTTATTTGGGTTTCTTCTGATCTCTTATATGCATGATTTCATATCCTTCTAATTCTCTTCGAGTTGTGGATTTTGTTTGGCCGACTTGATCTATGATTCTTGCAGTGGGAGAAGTGCTTGGTTTTGGGTTCATACCATGCGGTGACCTCACCCAGTGGCAGAAGGGGTAGCAAGGCACGCATTGTGTTGTTTCCATCAAGGGTAAAAAGATGGGGTTTTCATCATTGGTTTGAGTTTATCCCTCTACATCATGTCATCTTGCTTAAGGTGTTACTCTGTTCGTCATGAAATCAATACACTAGATGCATGCTGGATAGCGGTCGATGTGTGGAGTAATAGTAGTAGATGCAGAAAGTATCATTCTACTTGTCTCGGACGTGATGCCTATATGTATGGTCATTGCCTTAGATCTCGTCATGACTTTGCACGGTTCTATCAATTGCTCGACAGTAATTTGTTCATCCACCGTAATATTTGCTATTTTGAGAGAAGCCTCTAGTGAACACTATGGCCCCCGGGTCACTTCACACCATATTTTCAGCCTTCTTCTTTTTTACTTCGTTGCACTTTACGCCTTCAAATCTCACTTTGCAATCAATCTTGAAGGGATTGACAACCCCTTTATAACGTTGGGTGCAAGCTCTTTTGTGTTTGCGCAGGTACTCTGGACTTGACGAGATTCTCCTACTGGATTGATACCTTGGTTCTCAAACTGAGGGAAATACTTACTGCTCCTGTGCTGCATCACCCTTTCCTCTTCAAGGGAAAAACCAACGCAAGCAAGTCTCCGTCAACGTGTCAATTTCTGGCACTATTGTTTGAGAAGTAGCAGCCTTCACCCTTACATCAAGCTCGCGCTCCTTGTTCAGGACTATCCTGATTTGGCCACCTTGGTGAACAAGGTCATCCAGCTTGAAACAGGTATGCAAGATTACAAGGATGGTAGCAAGTGCAACAATGGCATGGGCTCATCTTCGGGCTCATCTGCATAGAAGAAGAAAATCTGGATTCCCCACAACATGTACCATGCACCTGCTCCTACTCCAAGGTCGTCTTATGATGCACCTCGTCTGCCTCCCCAACCACCTAAGCACCCGAGGCTCCTAGCTCCACCACCCTGAGTTCCTCCTTCCCATCCTAAGGACGACCTATGCTTCAAGTGTGGTCGTCCAGGTCACCGAGCTAGAGATTGCAAGCAGTAGAAGAATCAGTTGGCTGCTACTGCAACAAAAGACCTTCCAACGACGCCAGAAACAAGTGTGCTGACGGGAGACTATTCTTGTCTTGATACTCCTCAGCAACGGCACCAAGAATCCTTCTGCTATGGCTACACCTTTAGGGACTTCCTTGGCAGATATGCAAAGGATTCCCCCGTGGCCTTGGAGCCTTGCGTTGGTGTTCCCTCGAAGCGGCAAGGGTGATGTAGCACAGCGGCGGTAAGTACTTCCCTCAGTTTTGAGAACCAAGGTATCGATCCAGTGAGGGAATATCACAAGTACGTGCACAAACACAAAGAGCTTGCACCCAACGCTATGAAGGGGTTGTCAATCCCTTATAGATTGTTTGCCAAGTGAGAACTGAAAGCAACAAAGAAAAAAAGCAAATTAAAGCGAAAGTGGAAATGATAGGTGTGAATAGACCCGGGGGCCGTAGTGTTCACTAGTGGCTTCTCTCATGAAAGAAAGTAGACGGTGGGTGAACGAAATACTGTCGAGCAATTGATAGAACCGCGCAAAGTCATGACGTTATCTAAGGAAATGATTATATCTATAGGCATCACGTCCAAAACAAGTAGACCGATACTTTCTGCATCTACTACTATTACTCCACACGTCGACCACTATCCAGCATGCATCTAGTGTATTAAGTCCAAAAGAACAGAGTAACACCTTAAGCAAGAGGACATGATGTAGATGGACCATCTTGTTACCCTTGATGGCAACAACATGATGCGTGCCTTGCTGCCCCTTCTGTCACTGGGAAAGGTCACCACACGGTATGAACCCAAAACCAAGCACTTCTCCCATTGCAAGAATCATAGATCTAGTTGGCCAAACAAAACCCAAGACTCGGAGAGACTTACAAGGATATAAAATCATGCATATAAGAAATCAGTAAAGACTCAAATATATGTCATAGATAATCTGATCACAAATCCACAATTCATTGGATCTCGACAAACACACCGCCAAAGAGGATTACATCGGATAGATCTCCATGAAGATCATGGAGAATTTTTTATTGAAGATCCAAGAGAGAGAAGAAGGCATCTAGCTACTAACTACGGACCCGTAGGTCTGAAGTGAACTACTCACGAGTCATTGGAGGGGCGATGATGTTGATGAAGAAGCCCTCCAACTCCAAAGTCCCATCGGGCAAGGCACCGGGAAGGGTCTCCACATGAGATCTTGCGGAAACGGAAGCTTGCGGCGACGGAAAAGTGTTTTCGTGGATGCCCTTATTTTTTCTGGATTATTAGGGAATTTATAGGCCAAAGACCTAGGGCAGGGGAGCGCCAGGGCGGCCACAAGCTTGGTTGCCGCGGCCTCCCCCTGGCCGCGGCAACACGGCTTGTGGGCCCACTTGCTTGGCCCTCAAACCTCCCGATCTTCTTCCGTTCTGGAAAAATTCATTTCGGGGATTTTATTCCGTTTGGATTCCGTTCCAAAATCAGATCTGAAAAGAGTCAAAAACACAGAAAAAAACGGGAACTGGCACTTGGCACTCAGTTAATAAGTTAGTCACAAAAAAGATATAAAAGGTAAACAAAACATCCAAAGTTGACAAGATAATAGCGTGAAGCCATCAAAAATTATAGATACATTGGAGACGTATCAAGCATCCCCAAGCTTAACTCATGCTCGCCCTCGAGTAGGGAAGTGATAAAGAATGAATTTTTGATGCTTTCATGCTACCTAGCATAGATGTCCTTTGTAACTCCTCTTATGTGACGTGAATGTTCAGATCCATTAGATTCAAAACAATAGTTTGCTATTGGTGTGGAGACAATAATAATTCAAGAAAACTAGCAAGGTAATCATGAACTTTCAAAATAACAAGGCCAAAAGAAAGTTATCCCTACAAAATCATATAGTCTGGCTATGCTCTATCATCATTGCACAACGAATTTAAATCATGCACAACCCCGGTATTGGCCAAGTAATTGTTTTCACACCTTTACTTTCTCAAACTTTTTCAACTCTCACGCAATACATGAGCGTGAGTCATGGTTTTAGCACTATAAGTGGTGTGGAGTGTGGTGGAGGTTGCAAGAAAAACAAGGAGAAGATGGTCACATTAACTAGGCATATCAATGAGCTGTGGAGATGCTCATCAATAGATATCAATGTGAATGAGTAGGGATTGCCATACAAATGATGCACTAGAGCTAAGAGTATGTGAAAGCTCTTAAAGAAAACTAGTGGGTGTGCATCCAACTTGCTTGCTCACGAAGACCTAATGCAATTTTGAGGAAGCCTATCATTGGAATATACAAGCCAAGTTATATAATGAAAATTTCGCACTAGCTATATGGTGGTGACAAAACAAGAGACTCTCAATCATGAAGATCATGGTGCTTAATATGCACAAGTGTGGAAAGGTGGTAGCATTGTCCCTTCTCTCTTTTTCTCTCATTTTTTTGGATGGGCTCTTTGGCCTCTTTTTTTTGGTTGGCATCTTTGGCCTCTTTTATTTCCTCACATGCGACAATGCTCCATAAATGATGATCATCACACTTACAACTCAAAACTTAGAGCAACGATGACTCTATATGGAATGCCTTCGGTAGTGTACCGTGACAATGATCTAGCATGGCATAGACATCAATGGAAACGTCATGCTAGCTATCTTAAGATCATGCAATGGAAATGAATAAGTGGTGGCACATGTCATGGTGGTAGTCGTATGGAAATATATCTCGGAATGGCTTTGAAAAAGCCATAGTAGGTAGGTATGGTGGCTGTTTTGATGGAGGCTATTGGTGGGTTTTGTGCACCGGCGAAAGTTGCACGGTACTACAGAAGATAGTGATGGTGGAAGGTGAAAGTGCATCTAAACCATGGACTCAACATTAGTTATGAAGAACTCATATACTTGTTGCAAAAGTTTTAGTAGTGATCGAAACAAAGCATTCAACGCATACTCCTAGGGGAAGGGTTGGTAGGTATAAACCATCGCGCGATCCCGACCGCCACACAAAGGATGACAATCAATAGACTAATCATGCTCAGACTTCATCACATAGCGGTTCACCATACGTGCATGCTACGGGGATCACTAACTTCAGAACAAGTACTTCTAGATCCACAACACCTCACTAATATAACTTCAATATTACCATAACCACAACTCAAAACTAATTAAGATGAATCAAACTTCTCCAACTACTCAATGCACATGAAGGTGGAAGTTTTCATATCCCTTTGGATAACTACCCTTTTTGATACTACTATCAAAGCATAGATCAACTACCAAGCCACGCACCGTTGTGCTCTAAAAGATATAAGTGAAGCACATAGAGCAAAATCAACTAGCTCAAAAGATATAAGTGAAGCACATGTGAGCTGAATTGTCTAACCAAAGGATATAAGTGAAGCTCGACAAAATCACGATGAGTGCATGTCTCTCTCTCTAGGGGTGCAGCCAGGATGATTGTGACACAACAAAAATAAAAGACTTCTACGATACAAGACGCTCCAAGCAAAACACATAACATGTGGTGAATAAAAATATAGCCCCAAGTAACGTTACCGATGGATTGAACACGAAAGAGGGGATGCCTTCCCGGGGCATCCCCAAGCTTAGGCTTTTATGGCATCCTTGAATCAACTTGCGGTGCCTTGGGCATCCCCAAGCTTGACCTCTTGTCACTCTTTATCTTTTTGCCCATAAGAACTTCACCCAAAACTTGAAAACTTCACAACAGGAAACTTAAACAGAAACTTGTGATAACATTAGTATAAGAAAGCAAACCACCACTTCCTTAGGAACTGTAGCAAACTAAAATTCTACTTATGTTGATGTTGGGTTACTGTATTTTCAATCTTCCATGGCTAATACCCCCCGATACTATCCATAGTTTCATCAACATAAGCAACCAACTCAACAAAAACAGAATCTGTTGACAGCAGACCAGTCTGTAGCAATCTGTATACTTAGTATACTTATGGGACTTCCAAAATTCTGAACAATTAATAAAGTCTGAAGAATTTGCGTAGAGATCAGCAGCAAAAAGAATCAACTCAAAATCTTTTACAGAAAAAAAATGAAAATTCTTTTCGTGAGAAGGAAGTTTCTGTCTTTTCCAGCATGACCAAACGATCATCCCCAAGACTAATCATAACGGTTTTGCTAGGCACAAACGCAAAAAGAAACACAAAAAACACAATCATAACAGAATTATGAAAGTGTGGAAAACACAAAACAGAAATAAAAAGGATAGATTCGTTGGGTTGCCTCCCAACAAGCGCTATTGTTTAACGCCCTTAGCTAGGAATAAGGTGATGGGATCACGTCTAAGTCTAACATACTTCCTATGCATAGGCATTTTATAGGAAAACAAATTGGCAAGACAACCAATAGTTACCAAATGCAAGGAAGAAGAAAGATACAAGAGCAATCTCAACATAACGACAGGTGATTTGGTAACATGAAAGTTTCTACCACAATATTTTCCTCTCTCATAGCAATTACATGTGGGATCATAATCAAATTCAACAAAATAGTTATCACAAAGGATATTCCTTTCATGATCCACACGCATGCAAAGTTGACGCTCTTCAAAAATAGTGGGATTATCATCAACTGAAGTCATGACGTCTCCAAACCCACTTTCAATAATATTGCAAACATCATATTCATCATGAGGCTTAAACAAATTTTCAAGATCATAAGAAAAATCATTACCCCAATCATGATCATTGCAACAAGTAGGGGACATAGCAAAGCTAGCATCCCCAAGCTTAGGGTTTTGCATATTTTTGGCATGATTGTCACTAATAGAATTTATAGTGAAACCATTGCAATCATGCTTTTCATCCAAGGAGCCCTCATGAATCACTTCATAAATTTCTTCCTCACAATTTTTAGATTCACGCATCTCAAGCAAAACTCCATAAAGAAAGTCAAGTGCACTCAACTCACTAGAAATTGGTTCCACATAAGTGGATCTCTTGAAGAGATTAGCAAGTGGGTGAGGATCCATATCAATGGATTTTTAGCAAGCAAAGATGCAATCTAAAAGAAGGCACATGGTAACACAAGCAAACAGAAAGCGAGCGGAAGTAGGGCGAACGGAAAAAGGCAAAAGAAAACGGCAAGGGAGAAAGGCAAATGAAAATGGCAAATGTGAAGTGGGGGAGAGGAAAACGAGAGGCAACTCGCAAAACAGGTAAATGCAAGAGATGAGCTTGTGAGTCCTACTTGGATAGATCTCTCCTCCCCAGCAGCGGCGCCAGAAATACTTCTGCTACTGCAACAAAAGACCTTCCAACGGAGCGAGAAACAAGTGTGCTGACGGGAGACTATTCTTGTCTTGATACTCCTCAGCAACGGCACCGGGAATCCTTCTGCTACGGCTACGCCATTAGGGACTTCCTTCGAAAATATGCAAAGGATTCCCCCGTGGCCTTGGAGCCTTGCGTTGGTGTTCCCTCGAAGCGGAAAGGGTAATGTAGCACAGCGGCGGTAAGTATTTCCCTCGGTTTTGAGAATCAAGGTATCGATCCAGTGAAGGAATATCACAAGTACCTGCACAAACACAAAGAGCTTGCACCCAATGCTATGAAGGGGTTGTCAATCCCTTATAGATTGTTTGCCAAGTGAGAACTGAAAGCAACAAATAAACAAAGCAAAGTAAAAGCAAAAGTGGAAACGATAGGTGTGAATAGACACGGGGGCCGTAGTGTTCACTAGTGGCTTCTCTCATGAAAGAAAGTAGACGGTGGGTGAACGAATTATTGTCGAGCAATTGATAGAACCGCGCAAAGTCGTGGAGTTATCTAAGGCAATGATTATATATATATAGGCATCACGTCCAAAACAAGTAGACCGATACTCTCTGCATCTACTACTATTACTCCACATGTCGACCGCTATCCAGCATGCAGCTAGTGTATTAAGTCCAAAAGAACAGAGTAACGCCTTAAGCAAGATGACATGATGTAGATGGACAATCTCATATCTACGATAAAATCTCATCTTGTTACCCTTGATCGCAACAACACGATGCGTGCCTTGCTGCCCCTTCTGTCACATGGAAAGGTCACCACACGGTATGAACCCAAAACCAAGCACTTCTCCCATTGCAAGAATCATAGATCTAGTTGGCCAAACAAAACCCAAGACTCGGAGAGACTTACAAGGATATCAAATCATGCATATAAGAAATCAGCAAAGACTCAAATATATATCATAGATAATCTGATCACAAATCCACAATTCATCGGATCTCGACAAACACACCGCCAAAGAGGATTACATCGGATAGATCTCCATGAAGATCATGTAGAACTTTGTATTGAAGATCCAAGAGAGAGAAGAAGGCATCTAGCTACTAACTACGGACCCGTAGATCTGAAGTGAACTACTCACGAGTCATTGGAGGGGCGATGATGTTGATGAAGAAGCCCTCCAACTCCAAAGTCCCCTCCGGCAGGGCACCGGGAAGGGTCTCCACATGAGATCCACACGGAAACGGAAGCTTGCGGCGGCGGAAAAGTGATTTCGTGGATGCCCTAATATTTTCTGGATTTTTAGGGAATTTATAGGCCAAAGACCTATGGCAGGGGAGCGCCTGGGGGCCACAAGCTTGGTTGCCGCGGCCTCCCCTGGCCGCGGCAACACGGCTTGTGGGCCCCCTGTGGGCCCACTTTCTTGGCCCTCAAGCCTCCCAATCTTCTTCCGTTCTGGAAAAATTCATTTTGGGGATTTTATTCCGTTTGGACTCCGTTCCAAAATCAGATTTGAAAAGAGTCAAAAACACACAAAAAACAGGAACTGGCACTTGGCACTGAGTTAATATGTTAGTCCCAAAAAAGATATAAAAGGTAAACAAAACATCCAAAGTTGACAAGATAACAGCGTGAAACCACAAAAATTATAGATATGTTGGAGACGTATCACTGGCACTGCCTTCAACTGGCAGTGGTAACAATCAGAACCGCAACAACAATGCTAGGCCTTCTTATGGTCGTGGTCAGGCTAACAACATTAAATTGAGTCAAGCTCACGACCAACCTTCTACTGTGATGAGTACACTTCTTGTTAACTCAGTACCAACTTCTGGGTTGTTTGATACAGGAGCATCTCATTCTTTCCCGTTAGAAGATTTTGCATACATGCATGACATTAAATTTGAAGAGATGAACGTTCAAATAGTGGTAAACACCCCCATGGGCCAATGTCAAACCTCCATGGTTAGCCCCAATATTCCTATTGGAATTGAAGGATTGGAATTCCTTGCCGCTCCCGTAATGCTGAAGTCTTCCAATATTGACCTCATTGTGGGAATGCACTGGTTGAAAGCTCAGGCGGCTTCAATTGTTTGTGCCACTAAAACCGTCCATCTCGTGGATCCTTCAAAAGAGATAGTAAGCTACCATGCTCATCTTGTCCACTATGCTAAAGCTCGGTTGTATGCCTTAAATGCATTGAATGCATCACCTCTTGTGGGGATTAAAAGCATTCCAGTTGTCCATTAATTCCAAGATGTCTTTCCAGACGAACTCCCTGGAATTCCCCCTATGAGAGATGTCGAGTTTTTCAATGACTTAGTACTAGGCACCACTCCTATCGCCAAACGACCCTAAAAATGTCATCACATGAACTCCTTGAACTTAAGTAAGAAATCGACAAATCTCTTTGTTGTGGATTCATTCGTCCAAGTTCCTCTGCTTGAGGAGCACCTTCTCTCTTTGTTAAGAAGAAGGATGGAACAAATTGTTTGGTTCAAGATTACTCTCCTATTAACCAGGCAACTATTTATAAGAAGTATCCTCTTCCTCGGATAAATGATATGTATGGTTATCTTGCTGGTTCCTCGGTCTTCTCTAAACTCAACTTGAGGTTAGGATAGCACAAGATCCATGTTTGTGAAGAGTATATCCCAAAAACCACCTTCCTTACTCGATATGGTCCGTACGAGTACACCATCTTGTCCTTCGTCTTCACCAATGCCCCGACAACCTTCTCTCTGTTGATGAACTATATCTTCATGTACTACCTCGAAAAATTTGTCGTTGTTTATCTAGATGATATCCTGATATACTACAAGAATAAAGAAGAGTATTCTGAACATCTTCGTCTTGTACTGCAAAAGCTTCAGGAGCATCAACTTTATGCTAAGTATTCCAAGTTTGTATTCTGGTTGGACGAAGTGACCTACCTTGGTCATGTGATCTCCAAGGATGGTATTGCGCTCAAATCTGAACAAGTTCATACTATTCTTGAGTGGACTCCCGCGAAGAATGTCAAGCAAGTCAGAATTTTTCTTGGACTCACGAGCTATTGCCATGTTTTTGTCGAGAACTTCTCCAAGATCGCCAAACCCTTGACCAATCTGCTTCATAAAGGTGTTAAATATGAGTGGAAGGATAAATGTCAAGAAAGTTTCCAGGCACTCAAGGACAAACTGACATCTACCCCAGTGCTTGCTCTTCCGGATACTGGCAAGGACTTTGTCATTTATTGTGACGCTTCTCGTAAAGGATTGGGTTGTGTCCTAATGCAAGAGTGCAGAGTGATTGCCTATGGCTCACAAAAATTGTGTGTTCATGAAAAGAACTATCCAGATCACAACCTTGAACTTGTTGCATTTACGTATGAGCTATTTCTATGGCAAAATTACCTTCTCGGTAATCGTTGTGAGATCTACACAGATCACGAAAGTCTGAAGTACATGTTTACTCAGCGTGACCTGAACCTTCGTCAATAGAGATGGATGCAGAGTATAGCAGATTTCAACTTGGGAATTTCTTATAGTCCTAGCAAAGCTAATGTAATGGATGGTGCCTTGAGCCTCGAGTCATACTGCAACCATCTCCCGGTTCATAAGGTTCAGGCTCGTCTTCAATAAGAACTCAGCAAGATGAACCTTCATATTATTCTCCAGGGATATCTTGCTCCCCCCTAAAGAGTTCTGGAAGATGAGCCTCCGTGTTGTTAACCAAGGTTCCCTTAATAACCTGTTTGTTGAACAAGATCTCGTGGGCAACATCAAAACTATTCAAAACTATGGCAATGAAGTTGAAAAGATTAAAGGTTATCTTGTAGAGCGTAAACCCTCTTTCTTCACTTTTGTTGATGATGGTGCCTTGTACTTCAAGGCTCGCCTATTCATTCCAAGTCAGAGGAAAAATATGAATATGAATGAAAGGATGATGAAAGAAGCTCATGATACACCTCTATCTAATCATCCGGGTATTACCAAGATGTACCAAGACATCCGTCAAAGATTCTGGTTGTCAAACATGAAGTAAGACATTGCATGCTATGTTGCAGAATGTGATATTTGTCATCGAATCAAAGAAGAACATCAAAGGCCTACTGGAACTCTGCAATCTATCTCTATTCCTGAATGGAAATGGGATTATGTCAAAATGTACTTTGTTACTAGTTTTCCCATATCACAGAATAGTAATTATGCTATTCTTGTCATCATTGAACGACTGTCCAAATTTGCACACTTCTAGCCGTCATGGAAACAATCACTGCTAGTCAGCTGACAGATCTATATATGTCGAGATTTGTTGCACTCCACGGTATTCCATTGGTAATTAGCTTAGACCGTGGTAGCTTATTCACTTCAAGATTTTGGGAAAGTTTCTAGAAATCTATGGGAACTCATCTGTCCTTTAGCACCGCTTTTCATCCTCAATCCCAGGGATAAGTTGAACGAGTCAATCAGATTCTCGAAGACATGCTTTGAGCTTGTGTCATTTCTTTCAGCAATAAATGGGAGAAATCTCTCCCGTATGTCGAGTTCTCCTACAACAATAGCTATCAAGCCAGTCTGAAGATGTCCCCCTTTTAGGTGTTTTATGGACGAAAGTGTCGAACTCCTCAGAATTGGTCAGAAACTGGGGAACGATCAGTCTTCGGTCCCGATATTATCCAACATGTCGAAGATCAAGTCCATGTTATTCATGATAATCTGAAGGCTGCTCAGTCTCGTCAGTAGAGTTAGTATGACCGTCATCACCAATATATGGTCTATCAACCTAGCAAAAAGGCTTATCTTAGAGTCACACCAATGAGGGATGCACACCACTTTGGGATCAAGGGCAAGCGAGCTCCTTGCTATATTGGTCCATTCTCTATTCTCAAAAGGTGTGGAAAGGTGGTATCAATTGGAGCTATCATCGAACCTTTCGTAGGTTCACGATGTCTTCCATGTGTCACACCTCCGCCGCTGCTTCAAGGAACATGTTCGAGCAGTAGATCATGATATGCTTGAGCTGCAACAAGACCTTCTTATAAAGAGCACCTGGTCCATATTCTTGATCAAACTGAACGTCGGACTCGTCTAAAGGTTACCAGGTTCTCCAGATTGCAATGGTTAAATCATTCTGAAGATGAAGCCACTTGGTAACGCGGGGATCATCTTCGTGATGAGTACCCCGAGCTCTTTCCTTCTAGCTCTTAATTCTCGGGACGAGAATTTCTTTTAGTAGGGGAGAGTTGTGACACCCCTGGATTAAGCTACAATGATCATTGTAATTATGCTATAGTGATGGCCAAGATTAAGATAAATGCTTTCGCTAAATAGTGCTTGATCAACCTTTGGATCACATCTCATTTCAAATTCCCTTTTGAAATTCAAAATCCAAATAATAAGTGGATTAAATATTTTTCCAAACATGAAAACAAAAATCTTGTTTGGGTTTGAAATATTCCTGAGGTAATTATACAATATGAAACCACATTTTATCAAGTATTTTGGTGCCTCAAAACAATTATAAGAGAGGCCAAAACAATGAATTGAATAGTACCTTTTTGAAATATGAAAATTCCCACACTTCCAAACGGGCACCAAACTTTTGGTGG
Organism: Hordeum vulgare subsp. vulgare; assembly: GCF_904849725.1. Taxonomy (NCBI): domain Eukaryota; kingdom Viridiplantae; phylum Streptophyta; class Magnoliopsida; order Poales; family Poaceae; genus Hordeum; species Hordeum vulgare. The sequence goes on along the minus strand of NC_058524.1, from coordinate 401,058,708 downwards.
CTATGCCATCAATTGCAAGATGAATTATGGACCTTGTGTCATAGTTTCGCAAATGAATTATGTTACTAAAATAAATTAAAACAAAAACAAATAAAATTGAAAAACTAAAACAAAAGAAATAAAAGAAAAAAGAACAAAGGCCACTATGGACTGTGCCTAAGTCCACAATGTTGGCCGAGCCATAGGCCCATCCCACCTACCCCCTTCTCCCTTTTCCTGCTCAGTGTGGGGACATGGCCATGCCCGATGGCCGCCACCAGCCGCCCCTGTCGCCGTGGCGCGCATCCCGCAGCTCCCCGGTGGCTACAAAGCCCTCCCCGATGCCCCCAAACCCTAGGCCACCCTCCAATCATCCCCTTGCGCCCCCTACTCCTCCCCACGCTCGGACCCGCACCGCCATTGCCATGGCCGCCGCCGGCCGCACGCTCTCCGGTCTCCCCATCGCATAGGACCGTGCTAGAAGCTCCCCCGTCATCCGCTACTTCCTCCTCGTCCACGAGAACAAGCCCAACACCACCACATCTCGCTGTCAACCTCTTCTTCCTCTTTGGCTCTGACGAGCTTCGTCTACAAATCCGGTGACATCAAGAATCCCCCGAGCCCATTTTGCTCACCTACAAGACCCCCGTGAGCTTCGACTTCCTTCCCCCTCTCTTTGACCTCGACGTCGGTGAGGCTCCGATGACCAATTGATCCTGCGCTCGTTGTCGTTGGCTTCCCCACACCGTGTTGGTCCTCCATGGCCGCTTAGCTAGCTCGCTAGCGCGCCGCAGCGCCATACCGGTCGACGCCCGAGTGTCACCGCCGCTGTTGTTGACGCTGTGCTCTCCTCCGGCCACCCTAGCTTGTGCCACCATCGCAGATCAACATGGCTCGTCGCCCTCAATCGTTCCCGCCCCTGCGTGCGCAAAATGGCCCCCAGTGGCCGATTTTTTACCCCCTCACGTGCCTCCATCGTGTTGTTTGGCTCACCGCAACAACTCCAACGCCGCTCGCCGACGAGGTCGGACCGGGGTCACCCCTGGGTCACTGCAATGGGCCCTGGGCCCCCGATTGGATGGGTTGACCCCTGTCAGCTGCTGACGCTAGTGGGTGACTCGTGGTCCACGCCCCCTTGGGCGACTGCATGTGGGCCCAGGGCGATTAGCCCCTAATTTGCCTATTTAGATCAATTAAATAATTAATTTGAATTAGTTAGGCAATGACACATGGGGCCTTTTAGTTTAATTAGATATTTTTATTAAATTAAACATGTTAACCCTAGTGTCTATGACACATGGGGACGAGCTATCAGTTTGACGAGTCAACAAAGACTGTTGACTGCTGATGTCACAGTGAGTGCAAACTTTGAAATATCATATAAAATAATCTATAAGTCAGATGAAAACAATTTATATATGAAAGTTGATCATAAAAATCCTACGAATCCAAATACATTGTCTGTTCATTTGTCACATGCCCCTACCAAGATGAACATGGGCATTTTGGCGTCAAGATCACCTATCATGTAGTAGCCACATACCCGGGAAATATTGTCAAATATTTTCCCGCTCCATCCATGACGACTAGTACTGTGTCAGCTCATCCCTAGATCTTCATATTGACATGTCATGCATCATGATGCACGTGCTTGCTTTTATTTATTGTTTCTTCCCCTCTTCTCTCTGGTAGAAGACGAAGATGACGTTGCTACCTGGTACGATTACCCCCTTGATGACCAGCCTTTTGCAGCACAGCAAGAAGGCAAGCAAACCCCCCTTGATCCTCCCTATATCGCCCGTTCTTTCCCCCTCATGCTTGCATTAGATTTTGCTATGGTTGTAGACAGTTCCTATTCTGATGCATAGTCTGTGTTTGTTAAGCTGTTGTTGTACCCTAATGCATATCAAATGCTTAGTATATGTGGATTAGTGATCTCGAGTGACCCCACTTAGTCCAAGTTTCCCCTGCTTCATCATCGAAGACTCGATGACTCGGAGACCCGAAAACCTGATCAACTGATTATGTACTCCTGATGTTAACTTTGTAGTGTAGTTAATCGGAGGTGGATTGCATAGGTTGATTATTTCTTCACCACATCCGATAACGAATCTGTCATGCAACCCCTCAAGCATGAACCATCGAGGGTGATTCCTCCCTGATCACCTTGACGGTTACATTGATTGGAATCCGTCGAGGGTGATACCTCGGATTCCTATGATGTTATAGACACAGTGTTACCTTCACTTACTAATGGGCCATGATGAAATGTGTGGTCCGGGTGGATTCCCGCGTGATTATGACAAGGCGTGGTCGGGCATTCTTGGCCCTTGCCACACATCCTCGAGAGAGGGCGACGAGACCGCGTATCGTGGATCATGATCGTTGCCACAGTTAACAAAACATTAATTGGATTGGGTATTTGATCTGAGTTGGTCAATTGACCTTTTCGCACTAACCATCACGCGGGGACAGTTATGGGCACTCAACGTTGTTGTATCAGCCGAAGCTCTTTGGACATCAGCATTAGAGCAGGGCGCGCCCGAGTGGTCCGTGTAAGCATTGATCTTGTATAAGAGTGCCAAGACTGATCTCTGCCACCCATGTAACATTTAGGAGTGCAAAGGGCGATGGACCCAAGAACCCTACGCACTTAGGATTTAGACCGGTGGGCTAGCCTCTTTGTTGAGCCTAGGTAGGGATACGACATGTTGATATCCCAAGGTCGAGCATGGCCCAGGAAAGTGTGCCCGACTAGAGTTGTTCGAGCGTGTTGGGAAATGTGGTGCGGCCCTGCAGGGATGAATTAACTACTGAATAGTTGTGTTCATGATAACTGGACGACTTGGAGTTGTATCCCGATATAATTCAACTAGAACTATGACTTAACTTGAATGATTGGCTCCAAGATTGATTTCTTACACGGAGTTAAGAAAGGATCTCTCGGCGTGAATTAATAAATTTGCTTCAACAATATGACTACATATGTGCTACTGATCTGTACTCTTCTAATGTTGCAAGACACTGAAGATGTTAGTCTTCGATAGGACTAGGCCTTCTCTCTATTCTGACATTTCTATAGTCAGTCCAAAGATATAGCCCCATTCCTTTGATACTGATGCATACTTAGCATAGTTCCGATGTCAGTCTTACGGGTACTTTGGATGAGTACTCACCGTTGCTTTGCTCCCCCTTTTCCACTTGATACAATTGTCGTGGCCATATGATGGAGCCAAGGAGATGTTTGATCCCTTCGATGAATACTACCCCGACGGAGCCTACTATTACATGGAGGTCACTCACGACCAAGAGTAGTTAGGAGGTTCCTAGGCAGGAGGCCTCGCCTCTTTCGATCCCTATTATGCTTGTGCTAGCCTTCTTAAGGCAAAACTTGTTGACTTATGTGTGTACTCACATATTATTTGCTTCCGCTGACTCGTGTGTTCTGAGCTTATGTATTTGAGCCCTCGAGGCCCGTGTCTTGTAATATGAAGCTTGCATGACTTTAATTTGTGTCTAGAGTGGTGTTGTGATATCTTCCCGTGAGTCCCTAATCTTGATCGTACGCATTTGCGTGTATGATTAGCGTACGATTAAGCTCGGGGCATCACAGCTGGCCATGAGAAACTCAATGAGGAGTTTGGGTTGCTTGACAAGGCTCATAAGAACTTGAAAAGTACTCATTCTAACCTCAAAGCTTTTTATGATCATCTCCAAGTGAAGGAGATTTCTACATCTCCACCCTTTGTGTTAATTGATAATGCTCGTACTTCTAACACTTATTGTGAGCAGGTGCACCTTGTGGAGGAAAATGGTAAGTTGAAAGAGCAACTCAAGAAGGGCCTTGTGACTTGCATCCAAAGCAAGAAGAATCTCAACGATGTTTTGAGCAATCAAAAGGAAGTTATGTCCAAGGAGGGACTTGGGTTTGTACCCAAGTCAAAGAAGAAGTGATCCAAGAACAAAGACAAGACTAAGCAATCTCCCCTCTTAATGAAACATTTGTCAAAGAGGGAGAGGGTGATCCTAAGGATAAGAAGAAAAAGGTGATGGGTGGTAAGGGCAAAAGGGGCAATGCCACTCATCCCAACAAGACCGGTGACTTAAACCCTTCATATGTTTTGTGTCATGCTAGTGATGGGCATGTTTATGCTAAATTTGTTGGTTGTCCTTATGAGTACATTGAATGGTCTATTTGGGTTCCTAAGACCCTTGTTACTAACCTCAAAAGACCCATTCAAGAATGGGTACCTAAAATCAAGCATTAATCTTATGTAGGAGTTTGCTTCCGGAGGCGGATAATGGTTGCTCAATAGTGGAGTAACAAATCATATGCCCAAAAGCAAGGACTTGGTGGTGGACATTCAGACTAACTCAACTATGGCCACTCAAGTTCACTTTGGTGATGCGTCGATTTCAAAGGTATTATGTCTTGTCAAGGTGGTGATCTCTTTGGACTTAACCATTGAGTAAGTCATGCTTGTTGAGTCCCTTGCATTTAATTTAATTTCCATTCATCAACTTGCACTCATTGGGTTTTCAACTTTCTTTGATATTGATACCGTGGCCCTGATGTGGAGCAAGACTCTTAAAGTAGCCTTTGTTGGATATTTTGAGAATGGTCTCTATGTGGTCAACTTCTCAGGGAAGCCTGATGACCCACAAGTATAGGGGATCAATCGTAGTCCTTTCGATAAGTAAGAGTGTCGAACCCAACGAGGAGCAGAAGGATTTGACAAGTGGTTTTCAGCAAGGAAATATCTGCAAGCACTGAAATTATCGGTAACAAGTGATTGTGTGGTGAGATGATTCATAGCGAGCAACAAGTAACAAAAGTAGCAATGGTGCATCAAGGTGGCACAATCCCTTGTGTAGCAAGGGACAAGCCTGGACAAAGTCTTATAGGAGGAAAAACGCTCCCGAGGACACACGGGAATTTCTGTCATGCTAGTTTCGTCATGTTCATATGATTCGCGCTCGTTACTTTGATAGTTTGATATGTGGGTGGACCGACGCTTGGGTACTGCCCTTACTTGGACAAGCATCCCACTTATGATTAACCCCTCTTGCAAGCATCTGCAACTACGAAAGAAGAATTAAGACAAAGTCTAACCATAGCATTAAACTAGTGGATCCAAATCAGCCCCTTACGAAGCAACGCATAAACTAGGGTTTAAGCTTCTGTCACTCTAGCAACCCATCATCTACTTACTACTTCCCAATGCCTTCCTCTAGGCCCAAATAATGGTGAAGTGTTATGTAGTCGATGTTCACATAACACCACTAGAGGAAAAACAACATACAACACATCAAATTACTGAACGAATACAAAATTCACCTGGCTACTATTAGCATGACTTATCCCATGTCCTCAGGAACAAAAGTAACTACTCACAAAGCATAATCATATTCATGACCAGAGAGGTAATGAGTAGCATCAAGGATCTGAACATAAACTCTTCCACCAAATAATCCAACTAGCATCAACTACAAAGAGTAATCAACACTACTAGCAACCTTACAGGTACCAATTGGAGTCTCGAGACGGAGATTGGTTACAAGTGATGAACTAGGGTTTGGAGATGACATGGTGCTGATGAAGATGTTGATCATGATGATTCCCCTCCGATGAGAGGAGTGTTGGTGATGACGATGGCGACGATTTCCCCCTCCGGGAGGGAAGTTTCCTCGGCAGGATCGTCCTACCGGAGCTCTAGATTGGTTCTGCTCAAGTTCCACCTCGTGGCAGCGGCGAATCCACGAAAAAGCTCCTCTCTGATTTTTTTTTTCTAGATGAAACCCTTCATATAGCAGAAGAGGTGGGCCAGCAGGCTGCCCACGAGCCCCCTTGGCACGGCCAGGGGGTGGCCGCGCCAAGCAGGCTTGTGGCCACCTGCTGGCGCCCCTCTGGCGCTTCTTCGGCCCAGTATTTTTTATAAATCCGGAAAAAAAATTCTCGTTGATTTTTACGGCGTTTGGACTTGCGCAGAATAGGTATCTGAAGTTTGCTCCTCTTTCAGGCCAGAATTCCAGCTGCCGGCATTCTCCCTCTTCATGTAAACCTTGCAAAATAAGAGAGAAAAGGCATAAGTATTGTACCGTGAAGTGAAATAACATCCCAAGAAGCGATAAATATCAACATGAAAACATGATGCAAAATGGACGTATCAACTCCCCCAAGCTTAGACCTCGCTTGTCCTCAAGCGAAAGCCTAGCTCAATAAATATGTCCACATGTTTAGGGAGCGAGGTGTCGACAAAACAAGATACGAACATGCATGCATCATGATCATGATTAGAACAGCCATACCAACATATAATCTCTCATGCTAAAGTAATAATTACTTCACAAAGTAAAGCATGGATCAAGGACCTTACCGAGAAGTAACAATCGATAGCCTTTACTCATTGAAGCAATTGCAATTTATCACAACATCAGAAAGAGTCAAATAAGATATTGTAATGCAAATCCACATACTCAATCATTCTTTCGTTCTCTACAATTGCTACAACTCACGTGCTACTCATGAGATCAAAGTTTCAGCTCGAAACAAAGAAAGATAGGGGCTTACAGTTTTGCCTCCCAACTGCTTACCTTAAGGGTAATGTCAACAATAATAATTCATGAATACTTACTTCCAAGTTGACATATGAATATAGATCTTTCCCAAGCATATGACGTTATCCAAGATAAAGGCGAAATAAGGAATTGGTGAAGATCACCGTGACTCTTTCAAGGGCAAAAAGTAAAGGTACAAGATAGGCCCTTCGCAGAGGGAAGCAGAGGTTGCTATGCGCTTTTGAGGTTTGGATGCGTGTCCTCTTAGTGTAGAGGAACGTCACTTTATATTGCCTCATGTGGTAAAGAACTCTATTATGTAGTCTGTCGCTTTTATGTCTTCCTCATCACAGGTTCGTACAAAGCTTATTTTCCACACACTAATAGATCATACATATTAGAGAGAAATTTTTATTGCTTGCACCGATTACAACTTACTTGAGAGATCTTATTCAATCCATAGGTAGGTATGATGGACTCACATGGCAAAACTGGGTTGAAGGTTTATGGATGCACAAGTAGTATCTCTACTTGGTGCGGGAGTTTTGGCTAATATGAGGTGGAAGCAATCGTCACATGCTAAGGGATCTATAGTCATATAACATTGTTCGGAACCAAGCAAACACAATTTATTATGTTGTCTTCCTTGTCCAACATCTACTTCTAGGCATGTAATAGTTTAGTGAGTGTTCACAATCATAGATGGTGTCAGAGATGATATATTTATATGTGAACCTCTCCTTTAATTGCAACAATGACCAAGGTCTACGTTTGTCTACCCTCAACAAGTTTCAATCACCATCCCTTTATATGTGAAGCCATCACTTCCCATAAGATCATTACATGATCTTTCATGCTTTTGTTCTTTTCTCAATCTATTGATCATGGCAAGAGGCAAAGCCCTTCAACTAAGACACTCTTTATTATATGGCTCACGAGCTCGAATACAACGGGGGTGACACAAATCCATACTCAAGACTAAAACACTAAGACTTCTAATCTACTAGAGAAAAAGAAAACTGAAAAGGAACAAACTAAAACAAAGGTAAAGGCAAAAGATGTGATGGTGATACGATACCGGGGCAACTCCCCCAAGCTTGGCACAAGCCAAGGGGATTGCCCATACCCATGTTTAGTTGTCTTCCTTTGGTGGTGATGGTGGTGGAGTTGTTGCAACATGGGCTTGATCCTCCGTATTCCAAGGCATAGGTGCTCCATCATGGAAAGATGAACGAGTCTCCGGAATCCTCAAATCTGCAGCCAACCATATTGATTTAAATCTATACTCATACTCACAGTTTTGGTTCTGTAGGTCATAGATCTAGGCCTGGAGTTGATCGATCCTGTTATAGAGCCTGGAGAGGTGCTTCCCAATGTCATTGGCATCAATCTGGTGCTTGTTGGTGAACTCCGTGATCATCATGTGCTTGGCATTGAGTCCATGCTCCACCATCCCTTGGCACTTGAAGACTTGTTGCTCCATTGCTTCGAGCCTCGTCTCCATGCTTCCGGTCTTCTTGGGCCCCTCAACATCACGGATGTGCAACATCCCCTCACGCATCTCGATAGATTGAGGGTGTTGCAGCACTCTCGTGAGGTAGGGATTGATGACCTTCTCGAAGATCTTGTCCTTCGGAGCTTTTGGGGAAGCCATAGCGATCTAGATCGGCAACCGAAAATAGGCTCGAAACGAAAAACAAAGGAAATCCGCGTGATACGAGGGTCAGACCAAAAGGGGGAATATATATTGATTTTTTTTTCAGACCATAAGGAGTACTCCGCACGAAAATGGAGTCCGGGAGGCGCATGAGGTGGCCACAAGCCCTTCCCGGCGCAGCCAGGGGGTGCGCCCGTGCCGGCCAGGCCTGTCGCCTCCTCGTGCACTTTCCGGACTACTTCCAATTTTTTTATTTTTTCAAATATTCCAAAACGGAGAAAAATACCTATTGGAGAAGTTTTGGAATCTTTTTTCTTACCGAATCACATACCTCTTCGTTTTCAGAGTTTGAAACACGCTGATAAATGTCCCTTAGGTATTCTTCCGGAGTTATAGTATTGATGATATTCCTTTCAACATTTATGGGAGTACCTGAGATATAATGCTTGATTCTCTGCCCATTTACAACTCTCGGACAATTACCTTCCGTGTTGTTGATCTTGATAGTACCGGAACGATATACTTCCTCGACAACATAGGGACCTTCCCATTTAAAGAGAAGCTTGCCTCCAAAGAATCTTAAACGAGAGTTATATAGCAAGACATAATCTCCTACATTGAACTCACGCTTTCGTATCCTCTTATCATGCCACCTCTTAACCTTTTCTTTGAACAACTTGGCATTCTCATATGCCTGAGTTCTCCATTCATCAAGCGAGCTAATGTCAAATAACCTCTTCTCACCGGCAAGTTTGAAATCAAAGTTGAGCTCTTTGATTGCGCAATAAGCTTTATGCTCTAACTCAAGAGGTAAATGGCAGGCTTTACCGTACACCATTTTGTACGAAGACATGCCCATGGGATTCTTATAGGCAGTTCTATAAGCCCACAGTGCATCATCGAGCTTCTTAGACCAATTCTTTCTAGACCTGTTGACAGTCTTTTCCAGAATCAGTTTAATCTCTCTATTGCTTAGCTCTACTTGACCACTAGACTGAGGGTGATAGGGAGACGCAATTCTATGGTTGACATCGTACTTTGCAAGCGTTTTACGGAAAGCACCATGAATGAAATGTGAACCACCATCGGTCATTAGATATCTAGGGACTCCAAATCAAGGAAAGATAACTTCTTTAAGCATCCTGATAGAAGTGTTGTGATCAGCACTACTAGTGGGGATAGCTTCTACCCACTTAGTGACGTAATCAACAGCAACTAAGATGTGAGTATACCCATTGGATTTTGGAAAAGGTCCCATATAATCAAAGCCCCAAACATCAAATGGTTCAATGACAAGTGAATAGTTCATAGGCATTTCCTGACGTTTACCGATATTACCTACTATTTGACATTCGTCACAAGACAAGACAAACGTACGGGCATCCTTAAAGAGAGTGGGCCAATAGAAACCTGATTGCAATACCTTGTGTGCAGTTCTATCTCCCGCATGGTGTCCTCCGTAGGCCTCGGAGTGACACTTCTGTAGGATCTGTCCCTGTTCATGTTCAGGTACACAACATCTAATAACACCATCTACTCCTTCCTTATAAAGGTGAGGATCATCCCAAAAGTAATGTCTCAAGTCAAAGAAGAATTTCTTCTTTTGCTGGTATGTGAAACTTGGTGGTATATATTTGGCAACGTATGTTTGCACAATCAGCATACCACGGTGCACTACGTGAAGCATTGATGACATTCAATTTCTCATCGGGAAAGCTATCATCAATAGGTTGTGGGTCATCAAGAACGTTCTCCAACCTAGACAAGGTATCTGCTACTGGGTTATCAGCACCCTTCATGTCAACAACGTGCAAATCAAATTCTTGTAGCAAGAGAACCCATCTGATAAGTCTAGGTTTAGCGTCTTTCTTCTCCATGAGGTACTTAATAGCACCATGATCAGTGTGAATAGTGACTTTGGAATCAACTATGTAAGACCTGAAATTTTTACATGCAAACAAGACTGGTAAAAATTCCTTCTCCGTAGTAGCATAGTTTCTCTGGGCATTGTCTAGAGTTTTACTAGCGTAGTGAATAACATTCAACTTCTTATCGACTCTTTTCCCTAGAACAACACCAATAGGATAATCACTAGCATCACACATGATCTCAAAAGGCAAGTTCCAATCAGGTGGTTGAACAATAGGTGCAGTTATCAAAGCCCTCTTAATTATTTCGAAGGCTTCCTCACAATCATCGTCAAAGACAAAAGGAATATACTTTTGCAAGAGATTGGTAAGAGGCCTAGAAATCTTTGAGAAGTCTTTAATGAACCTTCCATATAAACCAACATGACCAAGGAAACTTCTTATACCTTTGATATCTGTGGGGTATGGCATTTTCTCGATTGCATCAACCTTAGCCTTATCGACTTCAATACCTCTTTCAGAAATTTTATGTCCTAAGATGATGCCTTCATTAACCATGAAGTGGCACTTCTCTCAATTCAAGACAAGATTGGTGGCTTTACATCTCTGCAAGACTCGATCAAGGTTGTTGAGGCAATCATCAAAGGAAGACTCATAAACGGAGAAGTCATCCATGAAAACCTCAACAATCTTCTCACAGAAGTCAGAGAATATAGCCATCACACCTCTTTGAAAGGTGGCAGGTGCACTACATAAGCCAAAAGGCATACGTCTATAAACAAAGGTACCGAAAGGGCAGGTGAAAGTGGTTCTCTCCTGATCAGATTGTGCAACTGGTATTTGGGAGAAACCAGAATAACCGTCTAGAAAGCAGAAGTGTGTGTGTTTAGACAGTATTTCTAGCATTTGATCAATAAAAGGCAAAGGGTAATGATCTTTCCTTGTGGCATTATTAAATTTCCTAAAATCGATCACCATCCTATAGCCAGTAATAATCCTCTGAGGGATCAATTCATCCTTATCATTAGGGACAACGGTAATGCCTCCCTTCTTAGGGACACAATGCACCAGACTCACCCAATCGCTATGAGCAACAGGATAGATAATACCTGCTTCCAGGAGCTTTAGTATTTCTTTTCTTACTACCACTTTCAACTTAGGATTCAATCTCCTTTGATGATCAACAAATGGTTTGAAGTCAGGATCAGTTTTAATCTTGTGTTGGCATAGAGTACGACTAATGCCCTTAAGATCATCAAGAGTATATCCAATAGCAGCACGGTGCTTCCTCGGAGTTTTTAGTAACTTCTTTTCTTCATGCTCTGAGAGGCTAGCACTAATAATAACAGGATATATCTATTTTTCATCAAGATAAGCATACTTAAGAGTATCTAGCAACTGTTTAAGCTCGAACACAGGATCACCCTTTGGTGGGGGTGGATCCCCAAGCAGTTCAACAGGGAAGTTATTCTTAAGGATAGGATATTGTTCTAAGACAACTCTATCTATCTCATCCCTTTCATCCATATGCATATCATTTTCATGCTCAAGCAAGTATTACTCTAAGGGATCAGTAGGAGGCACGGCAATAGAGGCTAAGGCAATAGTTTCATCCCTACTAGGTAACTCCTTTTCATGAGGTTGTCTACCAAACTTAGAGAAATTGAACTCATGTGACACACCTTCAAAGCCAATAGTGACAGTTTGCTTCTCACAATCAATATGAGCATTGACAGTATTGAGAAAAGGTCTACCAAATATGAAAAAAGCTATCTTGTGCGGTAGCAAGAATGAGGAAATCAGCAGGATACTTCGTTTTACCACACAAGACTTCAACATCCTTAACAATTCCCACAAGGCAGATAGTATCTCTATTGGCAAGCTGAATAGTGACATCAATAGGCTCTATCTCAACAGGTGCAATCTCGTCTTTGATTTCATCATATAAGGATTGAGGTATTGTGCTAACACTAGCACCCACGTCACATAAGCCATGATAACAATGATCTCCTATCTTAACAGAAACAACAGGCATGCCAACAACATGCCTATGTTTGTCTCTAACTTGAGGTTTAGCAATTCTAGCAGCATCTTCACAGAAGTGAATATTATGTCCCTCAACATCGTCGGACAGAATATCTTTGATAATAGAGATGCTAGGTTCAACTCTAATTTGCTCACGGGGTGTAGGTGTTCTAATGTAGCTTCTACGTATCACAGTTGAAGCTTTAGAATGATCCTTTATTCAAGCAGGGAAAGGTGGTTTCTCAATGTAAGCACTGGGAACAATAGGATCATTAGAGGCAATGAATTTCTCTTCAACTGGATTGGGTTTAACTACATTGACTTCTGAAGGAGGATGATATTTAAACCACTTCTCTTTGGGGAGATCAATATGAGCAGCAAATGATTCACACAATGAAGCTACTATCTCAGAGTCAAGTCCATACTTAGCGCTAAAGTCACAAAAAGTATTTGAATCAACAAAGGATTTAACGCAATCAAACAGGAAATTCATACCTGACTCCTTACCTTATTCAAGCTCCCAATCTTCAGAGTTGCATTTAATTCTCTCCTATAAATTCCATTTGAAGTCAATATCTCTCTTCATAAAAGAACCGGTACAAGAAGTGTCAAGCATGGTGCGATCATCATGAGAAAGCCGAGCATAGAAGTTCTGAATGATAATTTCTCTCGAGATCTCATGATTGGGGCATGAATATAACATTGATTTAAGCCTCCCCCAAGCTTGAGCGATGCTTTCTCTGTCACGAGGCCAAAAATTATAAATATAATTCTGATCACGATGTACTAAATGCATAGGATAAAACTTTTGATGAAATTCCAATTTCAACCGATTGTAGTCCCATGATCCAGTATCATCACATAGCCTATACCATGTCAACGCCTTATCCTTCAAAGATAAAGGAAAGACCTTCTTCTTGACCTCATCCTCAGGCAAACTTGCAAGCTTAAATAAACCACAAGCTTCATCTACATAGATTAGATGCAAGTCTGCATGTGATGTTCCATCTCCTGTAAAAGGATTAGCCAGCAGTTTCTCAAGCATACCCGAAGGAAATTCAAAGAAAATATTTTCAGTAGGTGCAGCAGGTTGAGGAGCAACTATTTGTGCTTCCGTTCGAGGTCAAGACACCCCGAACAAGCCCCTCAAAGGATTAGTATCCATAGTGACAAGTGACAATAAATTTCAGCTCACTATATGAATGTTTCCTTACCAAGTTCCACTTACCGAAGGCGCTTCACTCCCCGGAAACGACGCCAGAAAAGAGTCTTGATGACCCACAAGTATAGGGGATCAATGGTAGTCCTTTCGATAAGTAAGAGTGTCGAACCCAACGAGGAGCAGAAGGATCTGACAAGTGGTTTTCGGCAAGGAAATATCTGCAAGCACTGAAATTATCGGTAACAAGTGATTGTGTGGTGAGATGATTCATAGCGAGCAACAAGTAACAAAAGTAGCAATGGTGCATCAAGGTGGCACAATCCCTTGTGTAGCAAGGTACAAGCCTGGACAAAGTCTTATAGGAGGAAAATCGCTCCCGAGGACACACGGGAATTTCTGTCATGCTAGTTTCGTCATGTTCATATGATTCGCGTTCGTTACTTTGATAGTTTGATATGTGGGTGGACCGGCGCTTGGGTACTGCCCTTACCTGGACAAGCATCCCACTTATTTTTAACCCCTCTCGCAAGCATCCGCAACTACGAAAGAAGAATTAAGACAAAGTCTAACCATAGCATTAAACTAGTGGATCCAAATGAGCCCCTTACGAAGCAACGCATAAACTAGGGTTTAAGCTTCTGTCACTCTAGCAACCCATCTTCTACTTACTACTTCCCAATGCCTTCCTCTAGGCCCAAATAATGGTGAAGTGTTATGTAGTCGACGTTCACATAACACCGCTAGAGGAAAAACAACATACAACACATCAAATTACCGAACGAATACCAAATTCACATGACTACTATTAGCATGACTTATCACATGTCCTCGGGAATAAAAGTAACTACTCACAAAGCATAATCATATTCATGACCAGAGAGGTAATGAGTAGCATCAAGGATCTGAACATAAACTCTTCCACCAAATAATCCAACTAGCATCAACGACAAAGAGTAATCAACACTACTAGCAACCTTACAAGTACCAATCGGGGTCACGAGACGGAGATTGGTTACAAGTGATGAACTAGGGTTTGGAGATGAGATGGTGCTGATGAAGATATTGATGGTGACGATTCCCCTCCGATGAGAGGAGTGTTGGTGATGACGATGGCGATGATTTCCCCCTCCGGGAGGGAAGTTTCCCCTGCAGGATCATCCTACCGGAGCTCAAGATTGGTTCTGCTCAAGTTCCGCCTCGTGGCGGCGGCGAATCCACGAAAAAGCCCATCTCTAATTTTTTTTTCTGGACAAAACCCTTCATATAGCAGAAGAGGGGGGACAGTGGGACAGCAGGCTGCCCACAAGTCCCCTTGGTGCGGCCAGGGGGGTGGCCGCGCCAAGCAGGCTTGTGGCCACCTGCTGGCGCCCCTCTGGCACTTCTTCAGCCCAGTATTTTTCAAAAATCCGGAAAAAAATGCTCGTTGATTTGTACGGCGTTTGGAGTTGCGCAGAGTAGGTATCTCAACTTTGCTCCTCTTTCAGGCCAGAATTCCAGCTGTCGGCATTCTCCCTCTTCATGTAAACCTTGCAAAATAAGAGAGAAAAGGCATAAGTAGTGTACCGTGAAGTGAAATAACAGCCCAAGAAGCGATAAATATCAACATGAAAACATGATGCAAAATGGACGTATCAAAGCCCACTAAGACCGCAACATGTCTAATGGTTAAAGTTGATGTGGGATGGCTTTGGAATCGCCATCTATCCCATGTCATTATGAGATCTTTGCATAGTCTCCTAAAAGGGGACCATGTTTGTGGACTAACAAATGTTAGTTTTGCCAAAAATCATGCTTGCAGTGCTTATATCAAAGGAAATCTACCTTAGATGTCTCACCGCACCACGACTCCTATCTACTCGAAGAGGCCCCTAGAGATCCTGCACAGGGATATCTTTGGTCCTCCATCTCTTGATAGTGTAGGGGGAGTATTGCTTGCTGATTGTGGATGATTATTCAAGATATACATGGCTATATTTCTTCAAGAGGAAGAGTGAGACCCAACAAACCATCATCGACTTTGCAAATCAAACTCAACACCAACATGATGCAAAGATTTTGATGACTAGAAGTGACAACGGCTCCGACTTCAAGAAAGTTCTTGAGTGATGAGGGGATCAAGCACCAATACTCCACACCTTATACCCCTCAACAAAATGGTGTAGCAGAAAGGAAGAACCGGACGTTGATGACGCGGCGAGGACCATGATGGCGGAATTCAAATCTCCGTACAAATTTTGGGCTAAAGCCATGAACACCGCATGTCATGCAGCCAATTGGCACTACCTCCGCAAAAGCCTTAACAAAACTCCATATGAAATTTTTACTGGTAATTAGCCTAACCTCATGTACTTTTGGTTGTTCGAGTGTAAGTGTTTCATTCTCAAAAAGGGAGTTCGTTTAGCTAAATTTGATTTTTGATCTCATCAGGGCATATTTGTTGGTAATGCTACAAACTCTTGCGCTTATTGTGTCCTCAACAAGTTCACTGGACTCATTGAGGAGACATGTAACATGGAGTTTGACGGAAATAATGGCTCCCATGTGGAGCAAAGTGGTCTTTGTGATATAGGCGATGAAATTCCGCCCCAAGCCATAATAAGAATGGGTGTAGGACATTTCCTACCCATTGCGGAACCCCTTGTGGTCGAAGAAGAAGGACAATGTTCTACGCAAGTGGAATTCTCACCATAACTTGACCCACAAGCTTCCGAGGAACAAAGTGAAGGCCCTCAACCTAATGAACAAGATCAAGGGCACGATCAACCTCACGATGATAATTCCTCGACAAGTGATGCTCAAGATCAAGTTCATGACTCCGAGGAGGCTCAAGATCAAGAAAAAGTTCGAGATCAAGAGGAAGCTCAAGAGGTCATGTGGCTCTCAAACCTTCCTTGGAGGAGATTTTGGAGAGTCGTGCCGCCAAAGTAGCCTCCAAATTCAAACATATTCAACATATTTTGGAGAATTTCTACGGAATCTTGAGTAAAGGAGTAACCACTCGTAAACAATTCACAAACTTTTGTGAGCATCACACATTTTTTCTTGTATTGAACCCCTAAATGTACAAAAGGGGCTCGATGACACAGATTGGCTTGAAGCCATGCATGTTGAAGTCAACAACTTTGAGCACAACAAGGTGTGTCAATTAGTTCCAAGACCAAAGGAGAATCATAATGTCATTGGGACCAAATGGATCTTCAACAACAAACAAGATGCAAATGGTGTTGTCATTCGAAACAAGGCAAGATTGGTGGATCAAGGCTACTCCCATGCTTGGTATTGACTATGGTGAAACCTTTCGTCCCCTTGCCCGTCTTGAATCTATTCGCATGTTGCTTGCATGTGCTTCCCATCATAATTTCAAACTACAACAAATGGATGTGAAAAGTGCCTTTTTACATGGTCTTCTTAATGAGTTGGTATATGCCAAAGAACCCACGGGGTTCGAGGATCCCAAGTTCCCCAATCAGGTCTATAAACTAGATAAGACGCTCTATGGACTTAAACATGCCCCACGTGCATGGTATGAGCACATCACCGAGTTGCTAGAATATCATGGGTTTGTAATTGGGGAAATTGATCCTACTCTTTTTACTAAGATGGTTTAAGTGGATCTATTCATATGCCAACTATGCATTTATGATATTATCTTTGGTTCTCCTATCAAATATGTCAGTGATGAGTTTGTTGCGCTCATGACCAAGGAGTTTGAGATGTCTATGATGGGAAGTTGAAGTTCTTCCTTGGATTCAAAGTCAATACACGAAGCGAAGGAACCTTCATCAACCAAGCAAAATACACTCAAGACATGCTCAAGAGGTTCAAGTTGGATGATGCCAAGCTGACAAAGACACCGATGCCTCTCAAGTAACAACTTGACATTGATCCCAATGGTAAAGTTGTGGATCAAAAGGTATATTGCTCCATGATTGGATCTCTGCTTTACCTTTGTGCATCTAGATCGAATATTATGCTGAGTGTGGGAATGTGTGCAAGATTTCAAGCTACACATAAGGAAAGTCACTATGTGGCTCTCAAGCGAATCTTTCGATATTTGGCTCATACCCAAAACTTTGGCTTATGGTACCCCAAAGGTGCTTCATTTGGTCTCATGGGATAAACGGACTCGGATCGGGCGGGAGACCGTGTGGATAGGAAGTCAACCTACAAAGGGTGCCAATTACTTGGTTTCTCTTTGGTAAGTTGGTCTTCAAAGAAACAGATCTCTGTATCTCTCTCTATCACCAAGTCCGGGTATGTTGCCGTCGCAAGTTGTTGTGCACGGTTTCTATCAATGAGGCAAAATTTAAAAGGATTAAGATGTCAATTGTGACAAAGTGCATCTTTACTGTGACAATGGAAGTTCTATCGAGATCTCCCACAACCCGGTTCAACATTGCAAGACGAAGGATATTGAGATTCGCCATCACTTCATCCAGGACCACACAAAGCATGGGCAGATTGATCTTATTTATCTCAACACTCATGAGAAACTTGCATATATTTTCACGAATCCATTGGATGAAGTAAGATTTTGTGGTTTAAGGCATGAGCTAAATATCATTGATTCGAGAAATGTGGCTTGAAGTATTGCACACCCACAACACTCATCATTGTGTCTTGTTTTGATGTAGGCATGGATATAGGGGGCGTTGTTCTCTCAATGAACTCTCCCTCCCCCCATTATGCATAAATCAATCAAGTCATTCACATTATCCATTTTTGATGGTACTTGTGCTTCAAAGACGAGTTTTGGTCATGGGCCCAAGGTTAAAATCTTCAAGATGCCATGCCAATTTCTCAAACATTGGTGGCTTCGGCCACCATCCCCCTCCTAGTGATCTATTTGCTTTTGAGAGCTTGTGTGTGTTTTGTGTCACTCCAAGTTTACTTTTATTCTATTTGAAATCTTGATTGGAGTGTCTTCCCTTTTTTGGTTTTTGTGTCTCCAACCCAAGCCCTCTCTCATCTACAAACCTCTTTTATTGCATAGGCCACCATTTGTAGGTATACTGGATTTGTTATCATCCTAGGTGGTACTACCGCTTGCTATGTAAGCGGTACTACCACCACGTCATGCAGCACTACCACTGGAGCGATACTACCTATGCCTCTGTCGTGCTATAGTACCGGGGTGGTACTACCGCTCCATGAGCGGTACTACCACATGTGAACCCACGATGGGGGTTATGAGACAGGTAGGGGGAGTTCCCACTCCCCATACCCATCCATATCCTCCCCTCATGGTGTCCCTCTCCGGGTGTCCCAAGTGCTCTAGAGGCTATCGTCGGACCTTCGTTTCCGTCCATTCTTCCACGATTCCAATCGATGGTATTGATCCCCACCCTCTGCTCTTGCCATGGATGCTGGTATTGTCTTTGGTTTCCTCTCCTTTGGTTCTATTTCTAGAATCTAGGATTTAGGTAAATGTGAGATGCATTCTCCAATTTTTAGTCAAATCGAGGCATGAGTGGGATGTGAAGGATGCTAGTGAGTAGATTTTAAAGTTCTATTCGAAAATATGTGCATTTGGCATGACCGGTAGTATCGGATCTTATCTGTGGTGGTGGTTTCCCAAGAGACCTTTGCGCCGAGCGGTACTACCGCTCCTCCTCGAGTGGTACTACCACTTTTGAGCGGTACTATCACTTATGTTAGGCAGTACTACCACATGTGCTAGCAAAGTCGCGTATTTTTTTGATTCAATGACAGGTTTACACCCCTTTTCCTTTTGCCTTATGCATTATATTTACACCTGCTTTTCCCTTGCTCTATGTCGTGGGTTCCAGGTGGTGGTAGCTCTTCTCATCATGATCTTCTCATCATGAGCCTTGATTCGCAAAGAGCTGGCACCCCGCACAACGCTGAACAAGCGCGTGGTTGTCCTCTCGGGGTGTCAACCAGAAGAAACCGTCTCGGAAAGCCTTGCTGGCTAGGGCCCGAGCTGGTGCATGGTGACCACCCATATCGGTGTGTACTTCGGCTAGAAGGTGCCTTCCCTCCTCCTGAGATATGCACCGCTCGAGGACTCATGTGGTGATCTTTTTATATAGTTCTCCCTCGTGGACCTTGTAAGCCTTTGATCGATAGATGATATGTTGCGCCCCGGTCTGGTCATTGGGGAGTTCCTTGCACGGGAGATAAGCAAGAAACGATTTGGTCCATGGTGCAATTAATGCCATGACCTCATGGGCCAAGGGTGTTTCTTCAATTGAAGTTCCATCGATGATTTGATCATCCTGCTCTGCTGTAGGCGGTATAACCTGCTATTCACCATCGTCTCATGTGCTACCCATTTTGTCCTTCCATGCTATGGATGGCTTGAACATCCGTTCTAGGAATATGCTGATGGGGACGGGGTCGTGCTTTGCGCCTAGGCGGGCGAGAATGTCCGCAACTTGGTTGTTGTCTCTTGAGAGGTGGTGGAATTCCAACCCCTCAAATCGTGTTGATATCTTGAGGACGGCATTTCTGTATGCTGCCATCTTCGGATTTTTTTGCATTAAATTCACCATTGATTTGTGAGATGGCGAGGTTAGAGTCTCCTCATACCTCGAGTCGTTGTATGCCCATTAAGGTTGCCCATCCGGAGACCGTGTAACAATGCCTCGTACTCTGCTACATTATTCGAGTGGGCATACATGATCTGTAGCATGTACAAAACATTATCCCCGGTAGGGGATGTGAGAATCACTCTGGTCCCTAGACTGGTGAGAGTTTTGGACCCGTCGAAATACATGGTCCAATGAGCACAAGTGTTATACTCCCTAGGGAGTTCGGCCTCAGTCCATTCAGCGACGAAGTCGGCCAAGACTTGAGGTTTGATAGCTCGTCGTGGTTTGTAGGTAATCTCAAATGGTAGGAGCTTGATGGCCCATTTAGCAATTCAGCCGGTGGCATCCTTATTGTTAATGATATCATTCAATGGTACTTCCGAAGTCATAGTGACCGCACATTCGTGGAAATAGTGTTGAAATGTGTGTGATGCCATGAACACTATGTAAGCAATCTTTTGGTAGTGCGGGTATCTGGTTTTGCATTGGGTGAGCACCTCGGATACATAATATACCGGCCTTTGTATTCGTAGTTGTTGACCCTCATCTTCTCGCTCTATGACGAGTACCACGATGACCACTTGATTGGTGGCTGAGATATATAGCAACATCGGCTACCCTGTGAAGGGTGCCGCTAGGATGGGGTTGCTTGCCAGTATCGCCTTGATGTCCTCGAGAGCTATTGTGGCCTCATCAGTCCATTTGAAGTTCTTAATTTTCTTCGGCAACCTATAGAGTGGGAGGGCCTTCTCGCTGAGGCGAGATATAAATTGGCTTAAGGCCGCCATGCAGCCAACCAGCTTATGGACGTGTTGTAGCTCTGTTGGAATGGCGAGTTGTGACAATGCTCAAATTTTGGCCGGATTGGCCTCGATTCCTCTTTGCATACTATGAATCTGAGGAGTTTGCCGGCTGGGACTCCGAAAACACACTTATCTCGATTAAGCCGTATATCATATGCCCGGTGGTTCGGGAAGGTTTCCCTGAGGTTGTCTACCAGCTGGCTAACGTGCCTGGTCTTAAATACCATGTCGTCCATGTATGCCTCCATAGTTTTGCCGATCGGTTTACACAAGCATGTTTGGATCATGCACTGGTAAGTGGCGCTCGCATTTTTTAACCCGAACGACATTGTGTTGAAGAAGAATGGCCCATAGGGTGTTATAAAGGCAGTTGCGGCCTGATAGGATTCCTTCATTTTGATGTGATGGTACCGGAATAGGCGTCGAGGAAACACAAGGAGTCGTGTCTGGCTGTCGCTTCTATGATTTGATCTATCCGAGGTAGCGGAAAAGGATCCTTAGGGAAGGCTTTGTTTAAGTCTTTGAATTCGACACATAGCTGCCAAGATTTGTCCTTCTTTGGTACCATGACCAGGTTTGCCAACTAGTCAGGATGTTTAATGTCTCTGATGAACCCGGCTTCCAGGAGCTTGACAAGTTCTTCACCCATAGCTTGACCCTTTCGTTCGGAAAATCGACGCAGGGCCTTCATGACGGGCTTGAAGCCTTCATTTATGTTCAGGTTGTGCTCCGCTAGCCCAGAGGGATTGCTCGGATTCTGAGTGGTGCCAGGAAAATATGTCCCAATTTTCGCACAAGAAGGTACGTAGTGCTTTGTCGATAGCGAGCTCCAGTTGTGCTCTGATGGATGCGGTCTTATTAGGGTCCATTGGGTGTACCTGGAACTTGAGATCTCCTCCGTAGGTTTGAAGGATGTGGACTTGGGCCGCTTGCCGAGGATCACGTTGTCTTTGTCCACCATGGCGCCTAGTGCTGTGAGTTCCTCTAGAGCGAGGGTATCGGCTAGTACCTCCAAGGAAAGGGATACCATTTTGTTTCCAGCTCAGAGGGATCACCGTGATCATGCCATTTAGCCCTAGCATTTTGAGCTTCATGTATCCATAGTGTTAAGGGTTGGAATCTTATAAAGGCTTCATGTCCCAACTGGGCGTGGTAACCACTGTGAAATGGGACAATATGAAAGAGGAGCTCCTCAGATTGGTAGTTCTCGGGCGTACCAAATACTACATTGGGCGTAACTCGTCCGGTGAAGTGGGCCTCTTTCCCCGGGACAATACCCCGGAAGGTTGTTGTGCTTAGCTTAATTCAAGACCGGTCGAACTACATTTTTTCAAGTATGTCCTCGTAGATGAGGTTGAGGTTGATGCCCCCATCCATTACCACCTTGTTGAGTCTGAAACCATCGACTATGGGGTTCAGGACTAAGACGGCAGGGGTCCGACCTATGCTCGTCCTCGACTCATCGCCCTGGTCGAAAGTAATGGGTGCGTTCGACCATGGGTTAGCCGCCACAACATGGTGGATTTAATGGAGCTCCTGAAACGCTCTCTTTCTCTGATTCTTTGAGGTAAATGGCTCGTAGATCGTTAATATTTCTACACAGTAATCCGATAGTGCTACTGACCGACCCTTCGCGGGTGTTGCCTTGAGGATGCTCTCCCCACTTTTTGTGACCCGCCTGGCGACCCAGCATGCTCAAAGGCTATGGGTGGAGCTTGATTCAGGCAGGGCAGAGTGTATGGGCATGGCTTGTCCAGTAGTGTGTCGAGGACCGACCTGGTCCTCGTCTGTGTTCTCTTCATTGAGTGTCCGGACATGACTGGCCCCGTGAGCGGGGGTGTGCATTTTGTCCGGATTTGGCTTATTTGCTTTGTAAGGCTAGGATTGTGACACCCTCGGTTTAATCGTACGCTAATCATACACGCAAATGCGTACAATCAAACCCAAGGACTCACGGGAAGATATCACAACACAACTCTAGACACAAATAAAATAACATCAGCTTCATATTACAAGCCAGGGGCCTCGAGGGCTAGAATACGGAAGCTCGATAAACACACGAGTCAGCGGAAGCAACAATATCTGAGTACAAACATAAAACATGGAGTGCCTTAGAGAAGGCTAGCACAAAAGAAAACACGATCGAACGAGGCGAGGCCTCCTGCCTGGGAACCTCCTAACTACTCCTAAGCTTCAACGGCTTCCACGAAGATGACACCATCGAGATGACAGACATCGGCAGGAAACTCCACTCCTGGGCTCCATCATCTGGTCGCAGCAACAGATCAAGGGGACAAGGGGGGAGCAAAGCAGCGGTGAGTACTCATCCAAAGTATTCGCAAGTCTTACATCAGAACTAAGCTAAATATGTATCAGTATCAAGAACGGGGTGTTATATGTGGACTGACTACAGCAATGCGAGAATAGAGAGAGAAGGCCTAGTCCTATCGAAGACTAGCATCTTCAGGGTCTTGCAGCAATAGACGAGAGTAGAACAGGGGGTAAAACATTAATAGACATATTGTTGCAGGAATATTGAAGTGAGGTCACGCCTAGAGATCCTCCCTCAACTCCCTGCGAGGAAGCAATCCCGAGGCAAACTAATTCCAGTTAAGTGAAAATTGTAGTTGTATAAGATCGGGGCACAACTCCAAGTCGTCCTGTAACCGTGGACACGGCTATCCGAATAGTTAATTTTCATCCTTGCAGGGGTGCACCACATGTCCCGGCACGCTCGATAACACTCTGGCCGGACATACTTTTCTGGGTCCTGCCCGGCCTCGGAATATCGACACGTCGCAGCCCCACCTAAGACTAATCAGAGGGGCCAGCCCGCCGGTCTAACTCCTAAGCACAAAGGGTTCATGGTCCCAGTTCCCCTTCGCGCTCCTGCACATGGCGTGGGCGGCTGACGTCAGTCCTAGCATCCCTTAATCACAAGAGCGATGCATCTCGGGACCACTCGGGCGCGCGCCGCTACATTGCTGGCATCTGAAAAGCTTCGGCTGATACCGCGACGCCGAGTACCCATAATTCTTCCCACGTAGCCGGTTAGTGCGAAAAGGTCTCCGACCAACCCAGATCAAATACCCAAATCCATTAACATTTTAATTAGGCCAACAACACAGTCTCACAGGAATCGACCCGTCTTACAACTAATCACCAAAGATCCCAGTAACATGGTCGAGTAACTGTGTGGTTGTAACATCGGGGGGAATCCGAGGTATCACCCTCGTTGGATTACGAACGATGTACCCGTCAAGGTGGGCTTAGAGGAATCACCCTCGGGGGTCCCACACTTGAGGGGTTGCACGACAGAGGCGTCATCGGGAATGGTGAAAGAGGAATCACCCTCGATAACCACGACCGACTAGCTATACTACAGAGATATCATCAGGAGTACTTAGCGAGGTGTCACCCTCAGTACGCGATAGTATCTCTGTTGCCTCGTACAACGAAGGGGGTGTATGTGATGTGTCGGGTCTGGCTCGTCGATCAGAGATCGAGATTTGAAAACAAGCGGGGCAACTGGACTACGGGGTCAGAGGGGATGACTGCTCCACCTATACTAAGCAGATTTAAAGTACAGGACTGAAAGTAGCAGTTCATCAAAAATAGGCTATGCATCAGATATAGGAGCTAACTACAACGGTAGCAAAATACTAATGCAAGCAGTAGAAAGAAAGACATAGGCGATATAGGAATGATCAAGGGGGGGTTTGCTTGCCTTGATGCTCTGCGGCAAAGGACTGATCGGCAGGGTCGTAGATGTACTCGGCAGCAGCGTCAGTCTCGGGGTCTACCGGTAAGAAGAGGGGAAGAAACAATAAATAATAGCAACGGTGCAACACAAAGCATGACATGGCAAGATGTAGGCTAGACATGAGCTAAGGCAGCAACATCTGTCATAGACGGGTCGGAAGAATATCTGACGATATTTTCCGGGTCTCGGGCTACTACCGGTCATACTGGAAACAATGGAAATGTTCCATGTTTTCTATGCTAGGGACGTGTGAGAGACGAAAGGACCGTGTATCCGGGTTCGTCTCGTTCTGCTGATCAACTTTCATGTTGAAAATATTTTGATCTCACTTACGCATTATTTAATATTAATTTTTAAAGTTTTATTCAATAATTAGGAATTAAAAACCGATTTAAATTATTTAATAAAAAGCTATTATGACATCAGCATGATGTCATGCTAACATCAACATTTGACTGGTCAACTGACTAGGAGGTCCCGAACGTCATAGGCACAAGTTTTAATATAGATTAAATATTGATTAATCAGATTAATTTAATGGGGGACTCACGTGACATACTCTAATTATTCTAATTATCCAATTAACTAATTAACTGATATATCTATTTATTTATTTATTTATTTAATAAAAACATTATTTTTATATTTTAATTTCACTTTTCTTTAAAAGGGGGTGTGGGGCCTCCCTGTCATAGACAGCGAGGTGCGTTGGCCCCACCGGTAAGTGGCTTTAGGCCAAATACGCATTTTTACTCACACATACATAACCAAACATTTAACGTATACCGCCATATACCGAAATACATACATATGTGCATCTCATACATACAAAATACATACGCAAATACAACGTTTATTTTTATTTCCTTTTTCTCAACTCATCTCCCAACTCTGTGTGCTAACAACAGAGACTCTCTTGCAACAGAGAAAGGAAGCATCTCCATCAACACCTACGCGTACCTAACGACGTCGGATCGGAGTGCCGTCTGTCGGAACGGAACCGGGACGGCGCGAGGAAGACGATGGTGGGAGGAGCCCGAGGAGGGGCTCACCGACGTTGACGAGAGGGCCCGGTGAAGCCGGAGTTCTCGTGAGGCGGAGGTGACGGCGAGCAGAAGACGAGGCGGTGACAGTGGTGGCGCGGTGGTGGTGATGCCGGTGAGGACGGTCGCCGGAGAGACCTCCCGAAGGTGGTCAACCGGCGTGACAAAGGAGGAGGGTTCTCCCTGCCTGGTCCCTCCTGGACCGAGTGGGAGGAAAGGGGCGGCGCGACGGGGGGAAGGCCCCTGGTCTGGGCTCGGTCGACCAGGGAGCAGTGTCGCCATAGGAGGCCGAGGGGGGATCCGAGAGGGCTCGGCCGGCGGAAGGATCCGGTAGGGCGGTCGGCGGGTTCCTGGTGCAGCTGAGTGGAGGGCTGGCCGAGGGATGGGGAAGGGCTCGGGCTGGGAACCCGGGGCGAGGGAGGTGTAGGGGGGATCACGTGTCTCTGAGTGGGGTGGGTGGATCAGGCTGGGTAGGTGAGACGGGAGGGAGAGAACGAGAGGTGGGAGAAGCCTCTCGGTGGGTGGGGGGTTACGAGAGAGAGGAGGTGTCGGTGGAGGGAGAGAACAAGAGGAGGAGGTGGGAGCCTCTCGGTGGGGAGGATAGGACCGAGAGGTGAGAGGGAAGGGATCGTGGTGGGGGGGCAGGAGTTCGTGGGGAGGGGCCCCCTCGAGGGGATGAGGCTGGCGGCGGCGCTGGGAAGCGGGGGGATGCAGGGGTGCGCTAGGGTTTGCCCTGCGGGGCTGTGGCCTGGCCGGCTGGGCCTCTAGGCCCAGTTAGGCCAGGGGGTTCCTTTTTTTTAATACTTTCCTTTTTTATTATTACCATTTCTTTTCATCATTCTTTTTATTTACTTTCTTTTACAATTTTGTATATATTTTTTTAACACTTTCTTTTATTTCTTTCTTTTCTATTTACTATATTTCTTTTATTTATTTTATTCAAAGCTCCACTTTTAAATATATAGCGTTTACCGATAATTCCTAAAGTACCCGATTTGATATTATAATCCGCGAGGGAATTTTTATAACTCCCCAAGTTATTATTTCAACAAACGAATTCTTTTCTCGTTTGACTTAATCTCAAAGCTCGAATTTTGATTCGGTTTCAACCAAGATGACAACATTGATATAATCCACGATGACGTTGCATCATTAGCGCGGGATCAATGTCGCTTAATTACAATCATCACTGTAGCAAAAGTCGAGGATGTCACAAGGATCATTGCACATTCATTGTATTTGCCAAGTACTTTCCATGGCACAGTATTTGAGCAGTAGGCTTGATAACTCGGCGAGGGTTTGAATCCGGTGACGGGAGAGGGCGTTGGGGATGCCCTTGTCGCGGCAATGATGCTAGAAGGTGCTAATAAGATCATGTTCATCGTGGCCCTCAGCCCTATTATTGAGAAGGAATGTAGCCCAGAAGTGGTGTACTTATTCTCCTCGCCGCTGCGTGACTTCATGTGGGACTGATAAACCGAACTCTTTTGCTTTATGCTCGAATAGAGTGGTGGGTAGAAAAATATTTTAGGTTTCCGTGAGTTGTAGGTTCGAGATCTCGGTGGTCGTGTACCTTGTCGGGTCGCGCACAGGGTCAACCACTCGCCTCAAAGCATTACCGGTGCAAGATAGATACTATGGATCATCGGGTAAGTTTGGATGATCAATGACCGGGATGTATACCGTTTTTAATTCCAATAGCCGGTAGAGGGAGTCCTTGACCGGGCACTCGACAATGTTGATCATATGCATGATGGGCGGGACGCGAATTTCCCTGTCATCGGGTCTAAGCCTAATCTGATCGTAGATCGTAGCCGGATTGTTTGTCATGCCCATGGCCTGGATCTCGTCGAGTAGTCCATGTAGTATCGGGATTTTGGCAGAGTTCGTGTCGTCTATTAGTTCGGGGTTAACCCATGTCACTGGTGCTCTAGCGGCACTCACGATCGCCTCTAAGGTTTGACCGGCTGAGACGGGTTCTGTCGTGTTGAACACGTCGGGCTCTAAGGTCGGACTAAGGGTGAAGGTCGTTCCAGCGGCAAGATCCATGGTTTTGAAACCCGAAGCCTTGGGACCTGTGAGTTCCTTGAAAGGAGCTAAAGGTCTTGTTAACACAAGGTCTCCCCACGGGTCAGTGGTGAACTCTAGGTTCCCGAACCTGACTTCCTGACCGGGGGTAAAATTCCCGACCTGGCCGAGGCGGCTGGCCGAATTGGCATGCAGAACGATGCTTCCAAATGCAAAGATTTGTCCATGGACGTAAATATCCTTGTTGAGGACCTGCTCGCTAATGACTAAGCGTGCCATCGATCCTTCCGGTGATCCAATCAATGGAACTCTCAATGAAAGCACCAATGTCGGTGTCAAAACCGGAAGATCTCGGGTAGGGGGTCCCGTATTGTGGATCTTGGATCGAGAGGTTGCAGGAAGAAGGGAGAGACAGTATTTACCAAGGTGCGGGCCCTCTCGAGGAGGTAAAACCCTATGTCCTACTTGATTATATTTATGTGGATGATGATTATAGAGTTGATCTACCTCGATATCGTATAAGCTAAACCCTAGAGGAGACAACCTCCCTACATGTACAAGTACCCCCGATTTATATAGTCACCACGTGTAACAGCCCAGATGCTTTCTTTCCTTATTTGTACCCCTTTCCAATTGTGGAACCCTGTTGAACTTATGTTATGGGAGTGATGAGGTGTTTGTCATTTCATGTGTTGTCATTTCATGTGCATCTCATGCATCATATCATTATGTTTGTGTTAGCCTTCTTGTCTACTTTGGTGTGGTGGTTTCATGTGGCTTGTGTGGTATTGTGGAGTGTGGTGTGGGTGCAACAATGACCTCAAACATTAAGTTGCACCATACCCCAAAACCCCTCTCTTATTATATTTCTTTGAGGCATAATTATGTTGTTGTTTTGGGGTTTTAAAAATGTTGCTCTTCTTTGGAAATTCTTTCAAATATTGGTGGATGACAAACCTTACTGATTTGAAATTATTTTTTCTTTTTTGTTTTATTTAAAACAGGGGCAGATTTATAACAAAACAATTAATTTACTTTGCTCTAAAATGCCTCCTCTATTTTTATAAATAGGAGCAGCATTTTAGAGACTTATAATTATTTTCCTTTTCTTCTTTTATTCTGTTTTTAACTTCTCTCTTATTTTTCCAAAGTCTGATTTGAATTATTTGTAAAGAGAAAACCCTGTTTTGTTTTAAAGAGAGGAGCACGCAGTTGAATGGGCTTTGGCCCATTGCTCCTCTGGTGTGCAGGAGCCCATCTCCTTTCCTTTCTTCCTCCTCCTCACGCCATTCCTTTTTCTTCTTTCCGTCAGCAGAGGGACGCGAGAGCGCGTGAGAGGGCTCGTCCACGTCGACGATGTGAAGTTCACGGACGTCAAGGGACCCTATTTAACCTCGTCAGTCGTGCCTTCCTCCTCCTAGGGTTCCGTCTTCCTCCCTTCTCGCCGC
This sequence comes from Hordeum vulgare subsp. vulgare, assembly GCF_904849725.1. NCBI lineage: Eukaryota > Viridiplantae > Streptophyta > Magnoliopsida > Poales > Poaceae > Hordeum > Hordeum vulgare. Next base: position 401,029,820 of record NC_058524.1, on the reverse strand, counting down.
CGCCACTTTCCTTCTTCCCCTGTTCTTCTCTTAAGTTAGATCCAAAGAAGAGAGAGATGAGTTCAGAGAGGGAGCTTGAGGTGCTGCTCTAACGTCGCGGTCGTCCTCGTCAACACCGATGCCTCCCTCTTGGGCAAGGGTGTCCACGACGCCCCCGGAGATTCCGGTGTTCCATTCCCGTCGCTGGTGAGGCCGGAGCGCGTCCACAACGACGACCTCGACCTCGTCTTCGACGAGCACCCGAAGCACCCGAGCCCCTGCAGCAACGCCATCTTCTTCCTCCTCCTCGCCCCGATCGTCTCTCCGGTTCCTTCGATGAGCCTTCCCCCGTCTCCATGCGTAGTGTCCCGCATTTAGTCGCCGTCGTAGTCACCGGTAGAAGTTGCTGTTGTCGCCGCCGTAGCAGTAGGTAGACACGCTGTCGAGCCCCTGTCGTGGGTCTCCTCCCAAAGAGCTGACCCTGAGAATGGATCCCCCGTGGCTCCATCTCCCTCGCGCATAGGATAGGAGGCCCAATTCATCGCCGGAGAGTGAGATGTCGCCGTCCCCTGTTCCGGCAACGAGCTGCCCTGTTGGGGTAGCAATGGCGATAGGTTCAGAGAGGTTGAACCCCCTCATGGGTCAGGTTCCCCCTCCTAGACCGACTGGTTGAGCGCTGTGCTATTTCGCCTGTGGTCTCGGGTTCGATTCCCCCTAGTGCCCCTTTTTATTTGTTCGATTTGTTTTCATGTGCAACATCAGCAGAGGTTGTTTACCTCCTCTGTTGCTCCCCTTAGAGCAGCAAAGAGATGCTAGCCTAGTGGTAGCTGATGTGAATTGCTAGCAGGAGGTGGTGGGTTCAACCCCCCCTCTTGCACCCTTTTACTTTTCTTCATCTTCTTGTTTTTCCATGTGTATGTGTGTATGTGTGATTGTGTATGTGCGTAGGTGTGTGTGGCTGTAGCAGATGTAGGTTATTGTGTGTGCATGACAGTGGGCCCAGAGGACCCACATGTCATCCTAAGAGAGAGCCATTGCCAAGTGGACCCCTCTCGATGTTTATTTATGTTTCTGAAGTGTTGCATTGTGTATTTTCATGCCCTGTTTAGAGCTTCATATTAGGTGGAGCTTTGATCCATTGTTGATGATTCCTTGATGGAATGGTAGTGCGAGAACCCCTTTACAGCATGGGGCATTCATTTTGTTCTTAGGATTTTGCATGTGCTTATTACATGTTGTCAAAGTGGGATCTTGACTGATATGACAGATTTGTGAAAACCTGAGAATTTCACCAAGTCTGGGAATCTGGAGTTATTTTCTTCCCCGGTTGTTTTGTGCATATTTGCTCCTCTGTTGGGAATTAGCCCAAGCAACAAAGAAATGTTTGTTTCCTGTTATGTTTGTCTAGCTCCCTGTCAAATTTCATGTCCAGATACCTCCTGTAGATATCATTTTGAAGGCTGCCAAAATGCTTCAGAACATAAGCAGCTGGTGAAAATCTGTAATTTTCACTAAGTCTGAATATGTGATATTTTGTCCAAGTTAGAGGTTGTATATCTGCTCATGGGTGATTCATTTGCCTTAGATTTTTTCTAGAGATTCTAATGCAGTTAGATGGCTTTAGTTTCTTGTCATGTTTGAATTATTTAGAGGGTTGTAGCTGATGTAGATCTTATAGACAAAGTGCCATGTTGCTGTTAAAAACAGATTGTGTGTCTAGATGGTTTTTGAGCTTGTGTGAGCTATGGTTGGTGGTGTGGTGTGTTCTAAAGAACCATTCCACTTATATTTTGATTCTTGATCACTTGGCATCCTGGTTACACCAGTGAGTTCCCATTTAAGTGAGTTTGTGGCTGTTTTGAACCCATAGACCTTCGTAACTTATTTGTAGTTTACGATTGATCCGAGACTCCGTTCACGACATTCTTCATATGCTTTTGCATCGTTTTCTCGTGATGCACGTGATTATGCCATGTTCATGCATGTCAAGATAAATTAACATCAGGTCATATCCAGAATATAAACAACTCAACTAATGCATGTGAAAGTGAATAGAATAGTGGTGCATGCTTTCTTCTTCACACATGCATCATATTGGTTGTTGCATTATGTTTTGCTGGTGTTTATTTGCTGTTATTTTATTTTGGGTAGCGTCGGGAACAGAGAGCGAGTAGGTGGATTCTTGAGAGTTCGTGTAGGAAGAACAAGAGCAGTTCCAGGCTGAAGAAATTACAGGCAAGATGACCGTGACCTTGACACCGTTTCTAGCTTTGTTATGCTTAGAATCACGTTTCCATCGTAACATACCCACTGCCTACCACATGATATATATGCCATCTGTCTTTGCCATGAAACCTCAAACACTTCCCTGTCCTAGCAAATATTGTTTGGCTAAGTAGGCTTGCTCAACCACTGATGGATAGCTTTGCTAGTTGCAGGTGACAGCTCTTCCATATGATAACATGGGCACTTTGATATCATTATGTTTAACTGCTATTTAATTAATGCACCTATATACTTGGTAAATAACGAAAGGCCTAGCCTTTTGCCGGGTGATTTGTTCCGTTGTTGCCGCCTTAGATTCAGCTACCGGTGTTCTATTCCATAACTGAGCGTTCCTAACACGTTCGGGGTTGTTATGGGGACCCCCTCGATAAATCGTATGGTGTTAAGGCTTGTCTGGCAGGACCCAACTTTGATGTTTACTTTCTAATCATTTAATAATAAAAATGCATAGGGAATAGCTACCCCGAGGATTTAATCAACAACCCGGGCCAGTGCTCCTCATGAGTGTTGGTCCAACCCAGAGCAGCTTATTAAGGCTCCCCGGGGCAACTCGGTATTTTGGCGTGGTAACCATCGCTCATCCGTCGTGTCCTGAGAACGAGATACGCGGCTCCTACCGGGTTCGTCGACACGTCGGGAGGTCTTGCCAGATTTGTCTTACCTTAGCGATATATCTTGCGCATTAGGATTCCGGTGAAACTTTAGGTCTCCTCAAAGTTGAGGTTTTCCTCCAAGGAATCCGACGAGATCACGAGTTTCGTGATAGAGGATTACTATGCGGCATGTGGGAATTTGTAATGGACTAGTTGGAGCACCCCTGTAGGTTTTAATCTTTCGGAAAGTCGTGCCCACGGTTATGTGGCAAATATGGATATTTTGTTAACATCCGGTTTTAGACAACTTAAAGTAATTCTAATAAAACTGCCAACTGAGTGTGTAACCGTGACTGTCTCTTTCAGATATCCTTCTCTGATCGAGAACACGGTGGAGTTATGTCTGACGTAAGTAGGTGTTCAGGATCACTTAGTGATCAATTTAGTATTCGACCGACTTGCGTAGACCACCATATATTTACCCTGATCATCGTAAGGTAGCCACCATATATGCTTAGGTTGCTGCAAACCCATACACTTAACCTTCCTCACCCATTAACTCAGCTATATTTGATACCAAGGTCATTCGATTGCTGAGTCCTCGTGGCTCACGGTTTACTACAAACACCCACAGGTACAGGTACACCTGATGCAGGAGATCCTGATGACAGCCAGTTGAAGTGGGAGTTCGATGCGGACTCTGGCAGACTGTACGTGACTTATCCGAAGGATTAGAGGCCGTGGTCGTGATCGTGGGGCTAGCATGCGGGATTTCATAGCTTTATTTGTTTCATCTTGTCCGTAGCTGGACTAAACCATGTTCTGAATAATTGTGCTTGTATGACTATATGATTACGTTCTTATCAGATGGCAAGTGTATGCCCTACTTGTCACTCTTTCAACTATGTAATGTTATGATTGTCTCGCTTGCAAAACGTGTAGATGCGCCCCTTTCCCTTTTGAGGCCTCGCCCCTAAATAAGGAAAGGGCCGCATCTTAGTCGTTACAAGTTGGTAATCAGAGCCTTACGACCATAGGAGCCTTTGTGTGATCGAACTTGGCCGAGTCGAGTCTAGTAAAACTATTTGAGTCTTAGTTATATTGGAGAGTAGGTTTCTTTTTTCTCCTCTTCTATGCTCTGGTGAGGTTCACGACTTAGAAAATCTTAATTCTACTCCTCTTCTCGCTCAGAAAAAATTTTAGGATCACGCGGATATTTTTGGAATCTATATGATGTTTATTTTACGGTGTTCTGTCTTGGTGCCTCCTGTTTGTCGTGATTTCTTCTGGGGAGTTGAGCTCCAGGGGATTCTTGAGCACATCGCTATCATTCGGATTTCTTAGTATCTCAGGTCGGAGGATGTTCGTAATTTCTTCAATACTATTAGTGACGAGAGGATTCCGGCTTCCCTAGTACTGGTGCAGAGCGTTCCGGATGTATCGCCACACTTAGTATCATTGTGATTACAAGGGTCTGTGATAGATGAAGTTCCGAGAGTCTGGTTATGTGTTGACGGATGTGATACACTGGACATGTTAGTATAGGAGTTGAGTGATTTATTACTCCTTGTATCCGTGGACCAGATTGCATGACCAGATATTTCGGGAGTTCATAGGTGGGATATCAGGTAGTGACTTATAGGGCAATCTTCCTACAGATGCATGATGTGAGTTTGGGGTTCGACATTCAGTGGGTCCGTTTGTTCACGGTCGTCTTACAACAGTTCTCGTTGTGTCTTATGAGTCCTGGTAGCTTCCTACGACTCGGGGACGCTTCGTATGTCGTGTGCACTGCCTTGCATAGGATGGCTACTGTAAGCTCGAGCCTGTGCGAACATATCCACGAAGATAACGGATGGAATCTCTGTCTTACGTTTGTTCCGAGAAGTTCTAGCTCATACTTGGTTGTGAGTGGTCTTTAATTAGATGTTGTCGACGGTCACTTTGAGGAACCATTCTTACTAATTTTTGTTCGAATGCAATTGCTAAGTATTCTTGTTCAGATACTTCTGCCTATTGATTCAGCTTTACCTTGAATATTATTCTCTGGTCTAACGTGTTGTCCGTCTTCGGGATGGGTCCACCAACTCGCCAGAATCCGGGTTGCGAGGGTGTTGATGCTCCGCCACCGCCTCCTCCACCACCGCCGCCTCCTCCTCTAGAGGCATGGCAAGCTGTGATGGCTGCAACAAATGCTAACACCCAGATGTTAACTCAGTTGTTGCAAGAGAGGAACAATCAGCAGTAGGGCAATTTCAACCATGGTGGTCATCAATCTACTTCTCTGAATCAATTCCTGGTGAACCAGCCGAAGTCCTTCACGTCTTGTGACCAGCCATTCGACGTTGAGGACTGGATTCCGGACATGAACAAACACTTTGAGTGCAGCAATGTCCGTCCACAGGACTTCGTCAAGTTTGCAACGTTTCAGCTCAAGGGGTAGGCAGCAGTGTGGTGGCAGCAGTTGAAGGACTCCAGGGGAGGCAGAATGATCAGCTGGGACGATTTCTGCAAAGATTTCAGGTCTCACTATATCCCGTCTAGCTTTGTGGAAGAGATGCGTGAGAAGTTCATATGCTTGAAGCAAGGAGGATCCTCTGTGTACAAGTACAACGTCGAGTTCCACGAGTTGGCTCGATATGCCTTGCAGGACATTCTAGATCAGAAGAGCAAGATCTATCAGTTCATAGGTGCCCTGAGAGAGGACTTGCAGTTGGCCCTTGCCTTGCACGATACCGATGAGTTTGATAAGTTCTATAACTTGGCTCTCAGGGCTGAAGCAGCTTTGCTCAAAGTGGAGAATTCGAGGAAGCGTTTCAGAGACTCCAGCTCCTCGCCCTCAACTCAGGTGGTCCAAAAGCAGCAGAAATATTGGGTGTCTCCTCCTCCTCCTCGGCAGACTCAATAGTTCAAGCAGTCAGGTGGTCATGGTTCTTCCCACCCACCCAACCCAGCTTTCCAGCAGAGGTTTCGGCAGCAGAAGCAAGGGAATCCTCAAGTGCAATTCCGTCCACTGTCAGATGTCACTTGTCACAAGTGTGGACAGAAGGGGCACTACTCCAACAAGTGCACCTCTCAGCAGGATCTTCCGCCCCCTCCTCCAGGGAAGCCTTGAGGCAATGCTATGGTGAATTTCAATCCCAGGTCTGCGAGAGTCAATATGGTGAATGCAGCCGAAGCAGAAAACTCCTCAAACGTGATAATGGGTAATCTCTCAGTTAATGATATTCTTGTAAAGGTTTTATTTGATTCTGGTGCATCGCATTCATTCATTTCAAGGCATTCTATTGCTAAGCATGACATTCCCGCAATTCACTTGGATAGTCCTTTCCGTGTGGTTTCTCCGGGAATGCTAATGAGTTATGATATGATGGTTCCGGATGTCTCTGTCAAGATGGGTGATTATGCCTTCCTAGCTTCTCCTATTGTCCTTGGCAACTCCGATATTGATTTGATCCTTCGGATGGATTAGTTGGCTATGAACAAGGTGTCTATTGATTGTGAAGCTAAAGAAGTGAAGCTAACTCATCCTTCGGAGGACGTGATTATCTTCGCGGCGCGTGATGACACGGTCCGTCTGTTTTCCTTGAATGAGAAGGGTGAGATCTCTCCAATTTCTCAAGTCCCAGTGGTCTGCGAGTATGAAGATGTCTTTACCGAAGAGCTGCCAGGAATGCCTCCGCACCGGGCAGTTGAGTTTGTAATTGAGCTTGAACCGGGTACTGAACCAGTATGCAAGCGGCTGTACAAGCTAGGTCCAGAAGAGCTGAAGGAGCTGAAGAAACAACTTGATGAGCAAGAGCGTCTGGGTCTGATCAGACCAAGCTCATCTCCTTGGGGTTGTGGAGTTCTTTTCGTCAAGAAGAAGGATGGCATGGACCGACTCTGTGTCGATTACCATCCATTGAATAAGAAGACGATCAAAAACAAGTATCCACTTCCCAACATCAATGAGTTGTTCGAGCAATTGAAAGGGGCTAAGATCTTCTCGAAGCTTGATCTCGGGATGGGCTATCATCAGATTCGCATTCGTGAAGAGGACATACCCAAGACTGCCTTCAGGACAAGCTTTGGCTCGTATGAGTACACGGTGATGTCTTCCGGTATGGCCAATGCTCCACCGACCTTCTGTCGGGTGATGAATTATATCTTCTCCCCATTCAAGAATGAATTTTTCTTGTTGTATCTTGATGACATTCTGGTATTCTTGGAAACCGAGGAAGAGCATGAAGAACATCTCAGGCTTGTGCTTGATAAGCTAAGATAACATAAGTTCTATGCTAAGTTTTCCAAATGCGAGTTCTGGTTGAAGGAAGTTGTGTATCTTGGGCACATCATCTTTGCCGAGGGCATCAAAGTTGATCCATCAAAGGTGTCGGCCATTGTTGAGTGGGAACCTCCGCACAATGTGAAGCAGCTTCGAAGCTTTCTCGGGCTTGCAAACTACTGCAGAAGATTCGTTGAGAATTTCTCCAAGATTTCTAAGCCTCTCTCAAGTCTTCTTGAGAAGGGTGTGAAGTATGTCTGGTCTCGAGAGTGTCAGTTGGCCTTCGACACACTCAAAGAGAAGCTCACTTCTACTCTAGTCTTGATTCCTCCTGATGATTCCAAGTCTTATCAAGTGTTCTGTGATGCCTCTCTTCAAGGTCTTGGTGTAGTTTTGATGCAAGAGAAGAAATTGGTAGCTTATACCTCGAGGCAGTTCAAGCCAAGTGAGAAGAATTACCCCACTCGTGATCTTTAGTTGGCGGCAGTGGTATATGCTCTGATGACTTGGAGACATCTCTTGCTGGGCAGACGAGTTGAGGTCTACACCGATCACAAGAGTCTCAAATACATCTTCACCCAGACTAACCTCAATCTTCAGCAAACTCGTTGGGTGGAAATTCTCCAAGATTAAAATCCGAGCGTTGACTCGTCATTGCAGATGCTTTGAGCAGAAAGGCTTACTACAATAGTCTCATTCTGAAGCGTCCCCGGCCTGATCTTTGTGATTCTTTCACAAAGCTCAACCTTCAGTTAGTACCTCAGGGATTTCTTGCTAATCTTCGGATTTCTCCTACCTTGGAAGATCAAGTCCGGCAAGCTCAACTTCTTGATGCAATCGTGAAGAAAGTTAAGATTGGCTTGGCAAGGAGCATTCCCAAATATAAGTGCTTCAGCTTTGATGGTAGAGATACCTTGTTCTTCGAGGATCGCCTTGTCGTTCCGAAAGGGGATCTCAGGAAGGTTATCATGGAAGAAGCCCATAATTCCATTCTCTCGATACATCCAGGAAGCTCCAAAATGTATCAGGATTTGAAGCAGACCTTCTGGTGGACTCGCATGAAGCGTGAAATTGCTCACTTCGTGAATGAATGTGATGTCTGTCGCAGAGTGAAAGCAGAGCATCAATGTCCAGCAGGTCTTTTGCATCCCTTGCCCATTCCCGAGTGGAAATTCGATCATGTTGAGATGGATTTCGTCACTGGGTTTCCGAAGTCCAAGAAAGGCAACGACGCCATATTCGTCGTCATCGACAAGTTGAGCAAAGTCGCTCATTTCTTTCCAGTCAAGGAGTCTATCTCGGTATCTCAGCTTGCAGATTTGTATACGTCAAGGATAGTCTCTTTGCATGGTGTTCCAATGCTGGTATCTTAGGATCGTGGAAGCATCTTTACTTCCAAGTTCTGGGATTCTTTTCAGTCTGCGATGGGTACTAAGATTCGATTCAGTACAGCCTTCCATCCTCAGACTAGTGGGCAAGTTGAGAGAGTCAGTCAGGTCCACGAGGATATGCTAAGAGCATGTGTGATTTCGTTTGCCATGAAGTGGGAAGACTACCTACCTTTTGCTGAGTTTTCATACAACAACAACTATGAGGCAAGCTCAGGCAAGGCTCCATTCGAGATTCTTTATGGTAAGAAGTGACGTACCCCGCTCATTTGCTGAGAGACTGGTGAGCGTCATATTCTTGGGAATGACATGATTGCTGAAGCTGAAGAAATGTGTCGTGTCATTCGGGATAATCTCACAGCAGCGCAGTCCCGTTAGAAGAGTTACTACGATAGCAAGCATCGTGACATGACTTTTCAGCTCGATGATTTCATGTATCTCAAAGTGTCTCCCATGAAGGGCACTCGACACTTCGGCATCAAAGGAAAGCTTGCTCCTCGTTTTGTTGGGTCTTTCAGAATTGTTGGCAAGAGAGGCGACCTTGCATATCAGTTAGAGCTCCCTTCCAACTTCTCAAATGTGCATGACGTGTTTCATGTCTCTCAGCTCCGAAGATGCTTCAAGACTCCCGAGCGCACAGTTGATCTCCAGGATATCGACCTCCAGCCTGACCTATCCTACCGTGAGCATCCAATTGCAGTTCTTGAAGTGACTCAGCGCAAGACCCGCAATAAGTCAATCAAGTTTCTCAAAGTGCAATGGTCACATCATTCTGACAAAGAGGCCACTTGGGAGCGCGAGGATCACCTCTGTTCCGAATTTCTAGAGTTCTTCTAGTCCTAGATCTCAGGTCGAGATCCTCTTGTAGTGTGGGAGAGTTGTAACAACCCACATGCTTTCTTTCCTTATTTCTACCCCTTTCCAATTGTGGAACCCTGTTGAACTTATGTTATGGGAGTGATGAGGTGCTTATCATTTCATGTGCATCTCATGCATCATATCATTAAGTTTGTGTTAGCCTTCTTCTTATCTACTTTGGTGTGGTGGTTTCTTGTGGCTTGTGTGGTATTGTGGAGTGTGGTGTGGGTGCAACAATGACCTCAAACATTAAGTTGCACCATAGCCCAAACCCCCTCTCTTATTATATTTCTTTGAGGCATAATTATGTTGTTGTTTTGGGGTTTTAAAAATGTTCCTCTTCTTTGGAAATTCTTTCAAATATTGGTGGATGAAAAACCTTACTGATTTGAATTTTTTTTGTTTTATTTAAAATAGGGGCTGATTTATAACAAAACAATTAATTTACTTTGCTCTAAAATGCCTCCTCTATTTTTATAAATAGGAGCAACATTTTAGAGACTTATAATTATTTTCCTTTTCTTATTTTATTCTGTTTTTAACTTCTCTCTTATTTTTCCAAATTCTGATTTGAATTATTTGTAAAGAGAGAACCCTGTTTTGTTTTAAAGAGAGGAACAGGCAGTTGAATGGGCGTTGGCCCATTGCTCCTCTGGCGCGCAGGAGCCCATCTCCTTTCCTTTCTTCCTCCTCCTCACGCCGTTCCTTTTTCTTCTTTCCATCAACAGAGGGACGCGAGAGCGCGTGAGAGGGATCGTCCACGTCGACGCCGTGAAGTTCACGGACGTCGAGGGGCCCTATTTAACCTCATCAGCCGTGCCTTCCGCCTCCTAGGGTTCCGTCTTCCTCCCTCCTCGCCGCCGTAACTTTCCTTCTTCCCGTGTTCTTCTCTGAAGTTAGATCCGAGGGAGAGAAAGGTGAGTTCAGAGAGGGAGCAGGAAGTGTTGCTCCAACGTCGCCGTCGTCCTCGTCAACGTTGATGCCTCCTACTTGGGCATGGGTGTCCGCGACGCCCCCGGAGATTCCGACATTCCATTCCCGTCACTGGTGAGGCCGGAGCGCGTCCACAGCGACGACCTCGACCTCGTCTACGGCGAGCACCCGAAGCACCCGAGCCCAGCAGCAGCGCCATATTCTTCCTCCTCCTCGCCCCCATCGTCTCTCTGGCTCCTTTAGTGAGCCTTCCCTCGTCTCCGTGCATAGTGTCCCGCGTTTAGTCACCGTCGTAGTCGCCGGTAGAAGCTGCTAATGTCGTCGCCGTAGTAGTAAGTAGCCGCGTCGTCGAGCCGCTGTTGTGGGTCTCCTCCTAGAGAGCTGGCCCCGGGAATGGATCCCCCGTGGCTCCATCTCCCTCGTGCATAGGATAGGAGGCCTGATTCGTCGCTGGAGAGTGAGAAGCCGCCGTCCCCTGTTCCGACGACGAGCTGCCCTGTTGGGGTAGAAGTGGCGACAGGTTCAGAGAGGCTAAACCCCCTCCTGGGTCAGGTTCCCCCTCCTAGCCCGACTGGTTGAGCACTGTGCTATTTCTCCTATGGTCTTGGGTTCGATTCCCCCTAGCGCCCCTTTTTATTTGTTCGATTTTTTTTCCTGTGCAGCATTAGCAGAGGTTGTTTACCTCCTTTGTTGCTCCCCTTAGAGCAGCAAAGAGATGCTAGCCTAGTGGTAGCTGATGTGAATTGCTAGCACGAGGTGGTGGGTTCGACCCCCCCCCCCTCTTGCACCCTTTTATTTTTCTTCATTTTCTTGTTTTTTCATGTGTATGTGTGAATGTGTATGTGCGTAGGTGTGTGTGGTTGTAGCAGATGTAGGTTATTGTGTGTGCATGACAGTGGGCCCACAGGACCCACATGTCATCCTAAGAGAGAGCCCTTGCCAAGTGGACCCCTCTCCATGTTTATTTATGTTTCCTAAGTGTTGCATTGTGTATTTTCATGCCCTGTTTAGAGCTTCAGATCAGGTGGAGCTTTGATCCATTGTTGATGATTCCTTGATGGAGTGGTAGTGGGAGAACCCCTCTATAGCATGGGGCATTCATTTTGTTCTTAGGATTTTGCATCTGCTTATTACACCTTGTCAAAGTGGGCACTTGACTGATATGACAGATTTGTGAAAACCTGAGAATTTCACTAAGTCTGGGAATCTAGAGTTATTTTCTTCCCCTGTTGTTTTGTGTATATTTGCTCCTCTGTTGGGAATTAGCCCAAGAAACAAACTAATGTTTGTTTCCTATTATGTTTGTCTAGCTCCCTGTCAAATTTCATGTCCAGATATCACCTATAGATATCATTTTGAAGGCTGCCAAAATGCTTCAGAGCATAAGCAGCTGGTGAAAATCTGTAGTTTTCACTAAGTTCCAATCCGTGATATTTTGTCCAAGTTAGAGGCTGTATATCTGCTCATGGGTGATTCCTTTGCCTTAGATTTTTGCTAGAGGTTGTAATGCAGTTAGATGGCTTCAGTTTCATGTCATGTTTGAATTATTTATAGGGATGTAGCTGCAGTAGATCTTGTAGACAAAGTACTATGTTGTTGTTAAAAACAGATTATGTGTGTAGATGGTTTTTGAGCTTGTGTGAGCTATGGTTGGTGGTGTGTTCTGTTCTCAAGCACCATTCCACTTATATTTTGATTCTTGATCACTTGGCATCCTGGTTACACCAGTGAGTGCCCATTTAAGTGAGTTTGTGGCAGTTTTGAACCCATAGACCTTCGTAACTTATTTTGTAGTTTTTGGTTGATCCATGACTCCGTTCACGATGTTCTTCATATGCTTTTGCATCGTTTTCTCGTGATGCACGTGATTATGCCATGTTCATGCATGTCAAGAAAAATTAACATGAGGTCCTGTCCAGAATATAAACAACTCAACTAATGCATGTGAAAGTGACTAGAATAGTGGTGCATGCTTTCTTGTTCGCACATGCATCATATTGGTTGTTGCATTATGTTTTGCTAGTGTTTATTTTTATGTTATTTAATCTTGGGTAGCATCGGGAACGTAGAGTGAGTACGTGGATTCTGGAGAGTTCGTGCAGGAAGAACAAGAGCAGTTCCATGCTGGAGAAATCATGTTTCCAGCTTTGTTATGCTTAGAATCATGTTTCCATCGTAACATACCCGTTGCCTACGACATGATATATATGCCATCCTGTCTTTTCCATGAAACCCCAAACACTTCCCTGTCCTAGAAAATATTTTTTGGCTAAGTAGGCTTGCTCAACCACTAATGGATAGCTTTGCTAGTTGCAGGTGCCAGCTGGTCCATGTGATAACATGGGCACTTTGATATCATTATGTTTAACTGCTATTTAATTAATGCACCTATATACTTGGTAAATAACATAACGCCTAGCCTTTTGCCGGGTAATTTGTTCTGTTGTTGTCGCCTTAGATTCGGCTGCCAGTGTTTTATTCCATAACTGAGCGCTCCTAACATGTTAGGGGTTGTTATGGGGACCCCCTTGATAAATCGTATAGTGTTAAGGCTTGTCTGGCAGGACCCAACTTTGGTGTCAATTTGCTAATCATTTAATAATAAAAATGCATAGGGAATAGCTACCCCGAGGATTTAATCAACAACCCGGGCCAGTGCTCCTCATGAGTGCTGGTCCAACAAGAGCAGCTTATTAACGCTCCCCGGGGCAACTCGGTGTTTTGGCGTGGTAACCATCGCTCATCCGTCGTGTCCTGAGAATGAGATACGCGGCTCCTATCGGGTTCGTCAACGCGTCGGGAGGTCTTGCCAGATTTGTCTTACCTTAGCGATATATCTTGCGCATTGGGATTCCGGTGAAACTTTGGGTCTCCTCAAAGTTGAGGTTTTCCTCCAAGGAATCCGACGAGATCACGAGTTTCGTGATATAGGATTACTATGCGGCCTGTGGTAATTTGTAATGGACTAGTTGGAGCACCCCTGCAGGGTTTAATCTTTCGGAAAGCCATGCCCGCGGTTATGTGGCAAATATGGATATTTTGTTAACATCCGGTTCTAGACTACTTAAAGTAATTCTAATAAAACTGTCAACTGAGTGCGTAACCGTGACTGTCTCTTTCGGAGATCCTTCTCTGATCGAGAACACGATGGATTTATGTCTGACGTAAGTAGGTGTTCAGGATCACTTAGTGATCAATTTAGTATCGACCGACTTGCGTAGACCACCATATGTTTACCCTGATCATCTTAAGGTAGCCACCATATAGGCTTAGTTTGCTGCAAACCCATACACTTAACCTTCCTCACCCATTAACTTAGCTAGATTCGATACCAAGGTCATTCGATTGTTGAGTCCTCGTGGCTCACGGTTTACTACAAACACCCACAGGTACATGTACACCTGATGCAGGAGATCCTGATGACAGCCAGTTGAAGTGGGAGTTCGATGAGGACTCTGGTAGACTGTATGTGACTTATCTAGAGGATTAGAGGCCATGGTCGTGATCGTGGGGCCAGCATGCGGGATTTCATAGCTTTATCTGTTTCATCTTGTCCGTAGCTGGACTAAACCATGTTCTGAATAATTGTGCTTGTATGACTATATGATTAGGTTCTTATCAGATGGCAAGTGTATGCCCTACTTGTCACTCTTTCAGCTATATAATGTTATGATTATCTTGCTTGTGAAACGTGTAGATGCGCCCCTTTCCCTTTTGAGGTCTCGCCCCCAAATAAGTAAAGGGTCGCATCTTAGTCGTTACACCACGGGATCTAGGGTTACATACAACCGACCTCCCGCCAAGGGCGGCTCGACTGACCTAGTCTATTTTAGTTGGACTCCACATTGGTGTTTGGTGCTTTCCTCCTTGAATACAAGATAACCACACAGTCCGACCTTGAATCAATACGGCCCATCTAGTTGTCCCCTTCGTAGCAAGCCGACTACCTGAGGACCCCTTAATCCCAGACTCCCTCAATGGTCGCGTCATGTTGCCTTGTGGACAGCAGGTAGGCCCCCTCTGGTATATTTTTGGCCCAATAATTCTTAAATATTCCAGAAAAATTATTCATGGAATTTTAGATCATTTGGAGCAAGTTGATTTTTCAGCCTTTTTCTTGATTTCCCGGTCCAGAATTCCAGTTTCCAGATATTTCCCTCTCAGTGATGTACCTTGCATATTCAGACAAAAAGGAATTACAAATTGTATGATAATGGGAATAATGGCCAAGAATAACACAAATATCAATAATAAGTCATGATGCAAAATCGGCGTATCACCAGGTAGGGGAGCTGCTTTCCCTTCCTTGGACTCTGCATCGACATGGCCAACACGCGTCGCTAGTGCTACGTGCACATGCTCGATATGGCGGACCAGGTCCCCATGGAGCGTGTTGCCTGCACCAACCGTCGCAACCATGCCGACAGCGTCACCAAGCCCGGGGCCGGGGAGGAGCATGCTTCTTTCCTCCACCCGTCGGTGCAGCCTCCGACACCGCTGCATGCACGCACTGCTAGAGAAACCTCCTGCTGCCAATGCAGCCCACTGGCTCCACAGGCCATGCTCCTCATGGCGCGTGAGCTGCTGCGGTACCGCCCCATTGAGGTCGGCTACGACACGTGGCTGGCATGCATCATCAAGGTGGTCAACACCACTGGAGACGCTCCGGCTCTCTCCCACTCCCTACCTCCTCTGCCTCGCACGGTGCAAGGGTATGTCACGGCAAGCCTCCTCTGCCTGCTCCGCCCGATGAGGATGACGGCCAGCTCCCTCGTAGCCGCGCATTGGTGCCATCCCACAGAGTGTCATCACCACCCCACAAGGATCCCAGCTACAGGGTTGTCTAGTGCACCAAGCCCGACACATGCGTTCTACTCAAGGGGTGCCGCGAGCGCCAGAACCGCACTCTCCGGGACGTCTCGGCTGCTGGGAGCCAGAACCGCATCAACATCCCCGGTGGCATTCCCTGCGACAGCAGAGGATGCCAGACTTTCACCCGTGAGCTGTGCAACATGGTGTGGCCCATGTCGTGCAAGTTGGAGCTGCCTCCATGCTACGACGGCACCCCCAATCTCACCGAGTTCTTGCAGCTCTACGCCATCGGCATAAAGGCCGTCGGTGGCGATGACAAGGTCGTGGGGAACTGGTTTCCCATGGCCCTTAAGGATGTGGCATGCTCGTGGCTGATGAACCTTCCGGAGGGCTTCATCTCTTCATGGTCTGAGCTGTGAGCGCAGTTCATCTCCAACTTCAAGGGCACGTATGAGCGTCCCCTCACCCTCAATAACCTGTGCGCCATGCACCAGCAACTATGCGAGACCCTCCGCAAGTACATCCATCACTTCAGTCAGGTGTGCAACAAGATCTCGTGTGCATCCGATGCCGCCATCATTTCTGCATTCTTCGTGGGTGTCATGGATGTCAAGATGTGTGAGAAGCTCACCATCAACAGCGAGCACGACAACATGGCCATGTTGTTCGACCTTGCCGTCAAGTCTGCTAAGGCTGAAGAGGGCCGCCTCTTCACCCACAATGACCCAGACGTTGTCACCGAATCCACCAAGGCCAAGAGCAAGGGCGTCAAACGTAAGGTCCCCGTCGTGCTTGCGACGGAACCTGAGTAGAAGTGCGGGCGTGATTGCGAGAAAGCTCCCTAGAAGCCTTTCTGCACCTACCATAACATGAACTCCCACAACACCGAGGACTTTCACGAGCTCATGATGCTTCAGGCCGTAGTGGCCAATAGCCATGGCACAGGTCGCAGTGACAATCGCTGGGGAGACCACATGAAAGCACATATGCTCCCTTGGTGATTTTGACAATTCATGACAACATACATTGTCTCTTGGACTAACACTTTTACCTAGATATTTCAGGATTAGTCCATGTAGAGCTATGGCTTAAGGTTTATGTGGAGATACCCCTGGATGCAAGAAAGGAATAATATTGGCTCAAGCTTCAAGCTATAAGACTATTCATTTTATATTTGTGAGAAATCACTTTCGATTCCATACGAAAGCCAATACTATTAAAAGGGGGTGAGGTAGTAAAATGAACTAATTGCTCAAATGCTCAAAGTTAGCCACCAAAACACTCAGTCATTTTACCCACATATCCACTCTGTCAAGTTCCACATTCAGAAATTCGGTGTCACCAACATTTCCACATCGGACCCACCGAGTTTAAATATCAGACAGAATCCTAGCCATTCCCACCAAATCGGTGCAACCAAAACTGCATCGGTGTTACCGAGTTTGGGTGACCAACATTCTGTTGCCAAGATACACAAAATTGGAATTTCTGAGTTTCAGTATCGGTGCCACCGAGTTTGGCCATCTGACCGTTAGTCACCTTTTCGGTGCCACCGAGTTGTATATACCGGTCTCACCGAGATTTGAAAGTTCACACCTTTAGTGCTAGCAGTACCATCGAGTTTCCAACTTTAGTGTCACTGAGTTTGCTCTTTTGTGTGTAACAGTCGGATTTTGGCTGCTGCCTATATATACCCCTTCACCCAGCTCTCATTCATGGGAGAAGCACTTAGAACACACACTTAATTTCTAAATCAATTTTCCGAGAGATAACTACCTACTCATGTGTTGAGACCAAGATATTCCAATCCAATCATTTGAAACTTGATCTCTGGCCTCCCCCAAACTGCTTTCCACCAAATCGACCTCTCCTCCCCATGCATATTCTACGAGAGAGTGATTTGTGTTGAAGAGACTATCTTTAGAAGCACAAGAGCAAGGAGTTCATTGATCTACCACATCTATTACCTTTTGAAAGGTGGTGCCTCCTAGATTGGTTAGGTGTCGCTCGGGAGCCTCCAACTTCGTGTTGTGGAGTTGAACCAAGATGTCTATAAGGGCAAGGAGATCACCTACTTCATGAAGATCTACCATGAGTAAGGCTAGTCCTCCATGGACGTAAGCCGTGGTGGGATAGACAAGGCCGCTTCTTTGTGGAACCTCCGTGGGTGGAGCCCTCCGTGGACTCTCGCGGTCGTTACCCTTCGTGGGTTGAAGTCTCCACTAACATGGACGTACGATAGTGGCACCTGTCGGAACCATGCCAAAAATCTCCATGTCAACCTCATGCGTTTGATCTCCCTACCTCACTCTCTACATTACACTTGCATGTTTTAGTTTCCGCTGCTATACTCTTAGAACTACATGTGTAGGGTGACCTAGACTTGTTACAACTGCTAGATCTCTTCCCTCCTAGAAATTAGGTTAGGCTAGAATTTTGTCTTGACAAGTAGTCTATTCACCCCCCTCTAGAAACATCTTCATCGATCCCTCAATTGGTATCAGAGCAAGGTCTCCAAAACATTGGTTTAACCGCCATTGGAGGAAGGTGAATGTGACTAGTTACCAGATTTTAGTTCTAGAGTGCTTATTCTTCATGGGGAGTACTTTAGACAATGGAAATACGAAATGCTTGATATTTCGATGAGTTCCATTTGTGCAAGTATATTGAATATCCCTATGCGCCTCCCATTTACCCCATACATCCTTCTCATGATGATGAAGTTAACATGCTTGGTAACCTCAACACCGTCAATCTTATCATTAGAGTTTTACCAAGAAATGTTCTTAATCAGTTGCAAAACTTTGAGTGTGCTCATACCTTGTGGAAAGACTTAGAGAAAAGATATCCAAATTATTCCTTGAAAATCTTGATATCATTGTTCACAAATACATTGCTTTCTATAAGATGAAGCCAACCGATCCTAACTTTGATAAATGCCTATTTGAGCTTCATGACCTCATGCGTGCCAAAGGAAATGTCATTACCATCAGCAACATCATTGTTGAAGCCATTCGAATACATAAACTTGAACATTGTAATAGTAAAATTTTCTGATAAAACTTTTCTCTCTTACAAGAAACTTCATCCGATGATGACTATGCGGAACGTGGCTACTAGGATGATGATGAGAACTTCGACAACGAGTATGACAAGACCATGAGGAATCGCAGTCTTATGGCTAACCTTAAAGACTACATGGTCGGTGGTAAGGAGTCGATTCTGACGGTGGATGCACTGATCACATGACCGGAGATAAAGACATGTTCCATGAAATCACACCGAATCATGGACCTCGAAGGTATGTAACTTTTGGAGACAACTCACAAGGTAAGGTACTTGGTCTTGGTAAGGTGGTCGTATCTCATGACAGTTCCATTCAAAATGTCATGCTAGTAGAATATCTTGTCTACAATCTACTTTCCGTAGCAAGACTTGCAGATTTCGGTTTCGATGTGCTATTTACGAAAGTTGAATGCCGGGTGTTTCATAGCGACAATCATAACATCGTCTTTACTGGTTTCCGTAGAGGTGATCTATACATTGTTGATTTCTCTAAGATATCTGAACCCCGTACATGCCTTATTGCAAAGTCTTCTAAGGGTTGGTTATGGCATAGAAGGCTTGGACATGTTGGTATGCGTAATCTTGACAAACTCATCAAAGGTGACCATATTCTTGGTGTTAAAGATGTTATCGTTGATAAAGATAGACTTTGCAGTGCTTGTCAAGCAAGAAAACAGGTTGGAGGAAGTCATCCCGTGAAGAACATCATGACCACAAGAAGACCCCTCGAGCTGATTCACATGGATTTCTTTGGTCCCAACGTTTATAAGAGCCTCGGTGGTAATTCTTATGGTCTAGGTATTGTTGATGATTTTTTCAGATTTACGTGGGTGCAAATGATCTTCAAGAACTTTGCTCGAAAAGCTCAAAACCGGTTTGAAGTGAAGATCAAGAAGGTTCGAAGCGATAACAAAACGGAGTTCAAGAACACTAATGTGGATACTTTTCTTGATGAAGTTATCTTAAATGAGTTCTCGGTGACGTACACACCTCAACAAAATGGAGTTGTTTAGAGGAAGAACCGTACGCTCATAGAGATGGCGAGAATGATGCTTGAAGAATACAAGACTCCAAGACACTTTTGGGCAGAAGCCGTGGAAACAGCTTGCCATGCCACAAACTGACTCTACTTACACAAGCTTCTCAGCAAAACATCATACGAGCTACTCACCGGTAACAAACCCCAAGTTGGATAGCGATACGTCCAAAACGTATCTATAACTATTGATGGTTTCATGCTACTTTTATGCTTTTGATAATTGTTTTTATATTAAGTTTATGATTTATTTGGACTAACCTGCTAATAGTTGCAAAAGTGCACAATGTTCTTGTTTTACACTTTGATGTGTAGGGATTATCAAAAATAGAAGAGGAAACCTTGTTGGAGTGGGACTCTGACTTTCCTGACATCTGTCCCCCCTACATATTTTAGAGATCGTCTATTTCCACCTCTAAGATGACGACAAATAGAAAAATAATAGATGTGAAAGTTGTGTGGAATTTTATTCAGATAGTTCTAGATATACAATTCGGGCCATTTGGAGTTCGGACGCTACAGGAAATCCCGTTTTACTGGAGCACAAATATCCAATTACAGGATTACGGGAATCGGTGACGTGATTGAGTCCAACTCTTACCATGTTAGATAGATTCGACCAAGCTACGACTTGGGGACCTCATTAGGGCTGAGAGGGGTTTCTAGAAGGTTCTAGAGGTGCCGAAGAGCCCTTGGATCAAAGGTGCATTCATCGGAGGGCCAAGGATGATCGTCCCGACTCATATAAGGAGAGGAAAACCTGATTTCTAGAGGACCACCGAGAGCTACAAGATTTCCTCCTCCCAGGCAGCCGCCTTGGGGTGGAGAA
Organism: Hordeum vulgare subsp. vulgare; assembly: GCF_904849725.1. Classification (NCBI taxonomy): domain Eukaryota; kingdom Viridiplantae; phylum Streptophyta; class Magnoliopsida; order Poales; family Poaceae; genus Hordeum; species Hordeum vulgare. The sequence goes on along the minus strand of NC_058524.1, from coordinate 401,009,773 downwards.
CCACCTCCATACCAGCACCATATCCAAGGAAGAAGGGGGGCCAAGGGTCATGGCCGCCACCGTGGCCGTCGTCGGCCGTCGTCGCCTCTCCGGGCTGCACCTCTCCATCAACCTCTTGCTCACCATGGCCATGTGTGAGTAGTCTCCCTCAGGGCTGAGGTCTTCTACGTGTAGCTATGTGGTCATATCTCTCTCCCATGATGTGATCTTGATTGTGATCATAGGCTATGTTAATCTAGGGTGATCCCATGATGTTTCTCCTTCTTCTATTTATTGGATTGATGTACTTACTCGATCTTATCTAGTATAATCCCCGATACCACGGTGACAACGGTCTATTGGACATGGATTAGAAGAATATTTTCATGAGTGATTTCCTATTTTGTGAATTGATTGAAGATTGAGAGTCTGTTGGTGCTTTTCTTTGACTATCCTTGAGATATGTTGTGGTGATTGTGGTACTCTCTTTGGATGGTCGCGGTGACATTGGGAAATCCATAGATGAGAACTACGAACTCTGAGGTGTGCTTTTGTAGCCCTACATAATTCTCGTCCTCTCTTGATCACAAAGGAATGACCTCCAAGTACATCTCCATTTCATGTTTTAGTGGAAATATCATGTCATTAGATTATGCTAATGTTGTTGGGAGTTGCCACTAGTGAAAGTATGAAGCCTGGGCCTTGTTTTCCACCATTGAACACTCTTTACTTTAAGTTTTGTTTTATGTTTGCTTGCTGCCATTTTTATTTCAGATTTACAATACCTTGTTTTACCATCCATATCACTTGACTTTTAACATATCTTCGCCGAATTAGTGCACTTATACAACTGACAATTGTATTAGGTGTGTTGGGGGACACAAGTGCCTTCTTGTATCTTAATTGTCGGGTTGCTTGAGAGAGGCCATCTTCAACCTCTACTTCCCTGAGTTCGATAAACCATAGGTCATCTACTTGAGGGAAATTGCTGATGTCCTACAAACCTCTGCGCTTGGAGGCCCAACATAGTCTACAAGAAGAGAAGCGTGCGTAGACGTAGATACTTTCGAGTATTCGGCTCTAAGTGCTATATTCTTGATAAGCACTGTCGATCTAAATTTGCACCTAAATCTTATGAAGATTTCCTTCTTGGTTAAGGATCAAACTCTCACGCTTATCGTGTCTACAACAACTTCACTTGAAAAGTTGAAGATACGGTACATGTGAAGTTTGATGAGACTAACGGTTCGCTAGTCGAACAATTGCCAATTGGTATAGGAGATAAGGAACCTTCAGAAGCTATCAAAGATGTGTCCATTGGCAAGATTCGTCCCATGGAAGTGAAGGAAAGCACTTCCTCAACTCAAGTGGAAGCTCCTACTTCGCATCAAGGCAAACCACAAAATGACATGGAAGCATCCACAAGCGGTACACGACATGATGAAGAAGAGGAAGAGAAACATCTTGATGATCCACCTCAACCTTCATCACCACCACCTCAAGGAGAAGATGACGCCAATGACAATGCTCAAGATGACGACGACGAAGAAGAAGCTCCTCCATCCAACAAGAAGAAGTTGTCAAGAGTTAGAGAAAGAGTGGACAAAGATCATCCGCTGAAACAAATCTACAGTGAGATAAACAACGGGAGAATCACTCGCTCTAAACCTCGACTAGCTAAATTTTGTGAGCATTATTCTTTCATATCTAGCATTGAACCCTTGAAGGTAGAATAAGCTCTCCAAGATCCAGATTGGGTGAATGCCATGCATGAAGAGCTACACAACTTAGAGAGGAACCAAGTATGGACACTTGTTCAAAAACCAGAAGGCGAGCAGAATATCATCGGTACAAGATGGGTGTTTCAGAACAAGCAAGATGAAGAAGGACAAGTTATACGCAACAAAGCACGTCTCATAGCCCAAGGATACACGCAAGTCGAAGGTATGGACTATGCTGAGACTTATGCTCCTGTTGCTAGACTTGGAGCCATCCGTATTCTTCTAGCTTATGTCAATAAACATGATATAACTCTCTACCAAATGGATATTAAAAGTGCCTTTCTCAATGGAGAAATTGAAGAGGAAGTTTATGTTAAAAAACCTCCTGGTTTTGTGAACCCTAAGAAACCCGATCATGTTTACAAACTTAATAAATCTTTATAAGGTCTTAAACAAGCACCTAGAGCTTGGTACAAATGCCTAACGAAATTTCTCATTGAAAAGGGTTTTGAGATTGACAAAATTGATGCAACCTTATTCACTAAAAGAGTAAATGGCGAACTATTTGTTTTTCAAATATATGTGGATGATATTATCTTTGGCTCTACTAACCCACATTTTACTGAAAAGTTTGGAAAGCTGATGTTAGAGAAGTACGAGATGTCCATGATGAGTGAACTGAAGTTCTTCCTTGGATTGCAAATCATGCAATCGAGAGAAGGTGCGTTCATCAGGCATGTTCGTACTGACAAACAACTGGCTGATATTTTCACCAAAACACTTGATGAGAAATTGTTATGTCATTTGAGAAGTGAGTTGAACATCATTGATGAATTTAGCTAGACTCACTCGGATGCATGAAAGGGCATGAGCTTGACTGACTATTCCTTGATGCCATTGATATGACTATCTTATGTCTTGGAAACTATGCTCCTTTGTATTGCATCTAACCTTTTGTAGGTACTTGGAAGAAATACACCTGACAAGATTGCAAACCAACTCTCATCAAAAGCAATCTTGACATGGCCAAGTATCAACAACCTTTTCTTCGGAGATGAAGGAAGACGACAACAAATCATATCCTTGACAATTCTATGATATTGAATTTCACTCATGTCATTTGGATATATTATGTTCTTCCTTGCATGACTAGCCATTTTAGGTGAAAAGTGAACCAAAAAAACATGGATAGCTCCGAACTCAAGATGATCTTCATCAACTTTGAGCATCCACAACAAATTCACCTACATGCTACATCATCAACATCACTCGAAGGTATGTACTCATATCCTTGATAAAGCTCTACACCAATTCATGGTGTACATCAACTCAAGTGATATGAAGACATTAAAATGCTTAATCAAAAAATGGAAACACCATTTCAAGCTTAACGATGAGTATGACCGACGATCAAGCATCCTTGCTTAACTCCTCAAGTCAAATACTCTAATATAGGTGACCTAGTCACCACCCCACATCTAGATGGAGAATATCGTATGGTTCACATTTGATCTTCCACATTCTTAGAACCATTCCACTGTCATCTATATCTGTGTATTAACAAAAAAAATTGTCTCTTATTCTTCTTACTTTTGTTTAACTGTCTCAGTTGGAATTATCATTCTTTTGGACTCTTGACCTTTTGAAACAATTCTTTCAATCAGCCTATTTTCTGTTAAAGACTCCAAGAGGACTAAATATCAATCTCGGTTCTACTGAATCATTATGCCTCAGTGACTCCAATTTTTCTGACTTTGTTGCTCTCATAATTTCTTCCGGACTATTGTATTAGGGGGATACAACTTCTCAGGGGCAGAAAAATCTCAGTGATCCCATGCAATATAAGAGTGAGAATCCTCTAGGATTCCTAACTTAGGGGGAGACCATTCAAGGAACTCTTATCCATACCTAAGGGGGAGAACATTAAATGAACCCTACAAAATATCTAAGGGGGAGAAAAGACAAATTCTAGGAACCCTTACAAAAGAGAGAAGTATCCAGGATCCCTTTTTTTTCCTCTCAATGAGCCCTTACCCTCTGACCTTTCTTTTTGGTAATTGTGCCAAAGGGGGAGAAATATTATCAAAGCTTCCACTCAGTGAACCTATTTATAGGGGAGAAATACTATCAAATACTATCAAGAAGCTTATACAAAAGAGGGAGCAACAACACTAAGGGGAGATACTTGTATCAAACCCTACACATTAAGGGGGAGAGAGATAAATATCATTTTAATTGCATTTATTGGTTTGAACTTATTTTCCCTACCTACTCCTAATATCTGCATGCCATGATTTAGGGGGGGGGGGAATTTACATGCTTATTTTTAGGGGAGAAAAAAGCTCTTGTTACTTGGAGACATATTCTTTCATCAAATCCTATCTTAATTATGTCTTCAATTTCTTGGTACTTTTGAATTTCTTTGCATCTTTACAATAGGGTACTATTGTGTTATCTAACATTTGTTTTCCCAAGTGTACTCCTATGTCAAGACGCTCAAGATCCTCAAGGTAAGTATATGCATCGTATCCTTGTTCATGATGACCTCTTGTTTCTTGCACATATTGTTTGCAAGAGGGAGTCTTAATCATGGAAGTCTTTCATTCACATATGTTTGATGCATATAGCCAAGATTCCTATGACTTTTCTTGTCCTTCTACCTTGTGTGTGCCCATGCATTCCAAAGCAACTATCCTTTAAAGGGATTGCACACATTTAGGGGGACCTTGTAATAGTCATATTTCATTCAATCATATCCTTATGAGTATCTCTATTTGAAGCTTTGTTTGTATGTTGTCATCAATTACCAAAAAGGGGAGATTCAAAGAACATATGCTCCCATGGTGACTTTGATAATTCATGGCAACATACATTGTCTCTTGGACTAACACTTTTACCTAGATATTTCAGGATTCGTCCATGGAGAGCTATGGCTTAAGGTTTATGTGGAGATACCCCTGGATGCAAGAAAGGAATAATATTGGCTCAAGCTTCAATCTAGAAGACTCTTCATTTTATATTTGTGAGAAATCACTTTAGAGTCCATAGGAAAGCCAATACTATTAAAAGGGGGTGAGGTAGTAAGATGAACTAATTGCTCAAATGCTCAAAGTTACCACCAAAACACTCAGTCATTTATCCTACATATCCACTCTATCAAGTTCCACATTCACAAATTCGGTGTCACCAACATTTCAACATTGGACCCACCGAGTTTGAACCTCAGACAGAACCCTAGCCATTCCCACCAAATCGGTGCAACCGAAACTGCATCGGTGCTACTGAGTTTGGATGACCAACATTCTGTTGCCAAGATACACAAAATCGTAATTTCCAAGTTTGAGTATCGGTGCCACCAAGTTTGGCCATATGACCGTTAGTCACCTTTTCGGTGCCATCGAGTTGTATATATTGGTCTCACCGAGATTCAAAAGTTCACACCTTTAGTGCTAGTTGGTACCACTGAGTTTCCAACTTTGGTGTCACCGAGTTTGCTCTTTTGTGTGTGACGGTTGGATTTTGGTTGCTGCCTATATATGCCCCTTCACCCACCTCTCATTCGTGGGAGAAGCACTCAAAACACACACTTCATTTCCAGATCCATTTTCTGAGAGAAACCACCTACTCATGTGTTGAGACCAAGATATTCCAATCCAATCATTTGAAACTTGATCTCTAGCCTCCCCAAACTGCTTTCCACCAAATAAACCGCTCCTACCCATGCATATTCTATGAGAGCGTGATTTATATTGAGGAGACTATCTTTAGAAGCACAAGAGCAAGGAGTTCATTGATATACCACATCTATTACCTTTTGGAGGGTGGTGCCTCCTCGATTGGTTAGGTGTTGCTTGGGAGCCTCTTACTTCATGTTGTGGAGTTGAACCAAGATGTTTGTAAGGGCAAGGAGATCGCATACTTCGTGAAGATCTACCGTGAGTAAGGCTAGTCCTCCGTGGACATAAGCCGTGGTGGGATAGATAAGGACGCATATTTGTGGAACCTCCGTGGGTGGAGCCCTCCGTGGACTCTCGCAGTTGTTACCCTTTGTGGGTTGAAGTCTCCACTAACATGGACGTATGATAGTGCCACCTATCGGAACCATGCCAAAAATCGTCGTGTCAACCTCATGCGTTTGATCTCCCTACTTTAGTCCTCTACATTACACTTGCATGTTTTACTTTCCTCTACTATACTCTTAGAACTGCATGTGTAGGGTGACCTAGACTTGTTACAACTGCTAGATCTCTGCCCTCATAGAAATTAGGTTATGCTAGATTTTTTATCTTGACAAGTAGTATATTCACCCCCCCCCCCCCCCTCTAGACACATCATCTATCGATCCCTCACCACAACAATGGCAACAACAACAGTGGCAGCAACAATTGTCAAGGCTGGCAGGACCAACCATGCCGCACCAACCCTCTGGCCAACAGCCTTCCTCCGTGACCCAATATCAACAATGGCAAACTGGCCGATGAGGATACTAGGGGCTAACAAGAGCCCCGCAGGATAGGTGCCTCCTTGGTGGATCTCACGCTCTCGCCTCCAATCGCCACCTCAAGAAGTTCTCCCGCGAGGGGAACACCGCCATGCCGGGCTCTGAGGCCTCGAGGCCCCTCAAGTGGTCTTAGTGCGCATTCACCTTTGACTCTAGGGATCACCCCAAGTCCACAAGGGTTGTAGGCACCATCCCCATGTTGCGCACTCCCACCATCAACAACGTTGGCATCACCAAGACACTCATTGACGGAGGCGCCAGCCTCAACATGCTCTCCATCGACACCTTCGAGCAACTTCAGGTGCCTTACGAGCACTTCATGCCCATGAGGCCCTTCTTGGGCGTGACAGACGGATCCACCCTGCCCCTAGGGCAGGCACAACAACCAGTCACCTTAGGCTCCTTCATGAACTACCACACAGAGTTAATCGACTTTGATGTGGCGCAGATCAGCCTGCCTTGCAATGCCATCCTTGGCTACCCAGCGCTCACCAAGTTCCTGACAGTGACCCGTCATGCCTACAACACTTTCAAATGCCACGCTATGGTGGTATAATCACCATCTTCTGCGACGAGAAGGAGGCCGTGAGTTCCATCGAGTATGCGTACAAGGCTGCCACCACTACCTACCCTACTGACGAAGATAACCCCAGGCGCCCTGAGACCAGACCCGCGAAGAATAAGCCTCTTTTCTCTCAGGAGTGCGACAAGATGAAGAAAGTGTCGCTGGATGGTAGTGTCTCCGGGCTCACCATTACCACCGACAACGACCTCTTCACCAAATAGGAAGGCAAGCTCTTCCCCTTCCTCTGGGAAAATGTTGATATGTTTGCGTGGACACCATCTGACATGCTCGGTGAGCCGAGGGAGGTGATCGAGCACCATCTAGCCGTGTGTCCCATGCACAACCCATCAAGCATAAGGCAGGGTGCCAGGCGCCAGAGAGGCAAGAGTTCATCCTACACGAGACAAAGAACCTCCAAAAAGCGGGTTTCATCTACGAGGTGATCCACCCCATTGGGTTGCCAACCCCGTCGTAGTCCAGAAGCATAGTGGAGAAGGGCGGATGTGCGTCGAATTTACCATGTTAACAAGGTCTTCCCCAATGACCATTTCCCACTACCCCGCATCGACCAGATAGTGGATTCCACCACCGGGTGCGATCTTCTATGCTTCGTGGATGCCTTCTCAGGCTATCATCAGATCAAGATGGTGAAGCAAGATGATGAGAAGACAGCCTTCCTCATCCCATGTAGAGTGTACTGCTATGTATGCTTGCCTTCGGCCTGAAGAGTGGAGGAGCCACCTTCGATAAGTTGATGCACATTGGCCTCGGGCCCCATATGGGGTGCCAATTTTATTGTTTTAACCTTTGAGGCTAATAAAATCCAGATCTGGCCTCAGTTTTTTTAAAAATCGATTCTAACCTTTTTGCATGACCCAACATTCACAGCGTCTGGGTTGCATTGGAGACACCAAGAACCATGGCGTATGGTACGGGCCCGCTCGATCCACCCCCTCATTGACCGGTTGACGTGGCAAAGTCCCAAACGCCAGGGACCCCGACGTCTGGGTCTCGAGACCAGATGCCATGGACCGTGGTGTCTTGTTGGTTCGATCCCCGATGTCCCTCATGTTGCCTCAACCTGGATACGCCAGGGGCTTTGGCATTTGGCCCGTGGCACTCTCAGCACGCCCACACGCCAGGGGCAGTGGTGTTTGGGTCTTGAACCAGGGATGGTATATGTAATAGAGTTTTTGTGTGGGCCCCACCACACTCACTTTCCCCAATCATCCACCCCGAGCTTATTGTTTCTATTATCCTCTCCTCCTCTCTCCTACCCCTCAAGGCCCCCATGGAATCCTCTAAAAAAGGTGTTTCCCTTACATGGATCTTTCCATAACTTTGTTGCTTGTAGTAATCTCCCCCGAATCATCCATTTTTTTTGTTAAATCTTCTTATTATGCTAGATTTTTACATCTTAAAGAAACCCTAGCTCATCCTTGGTAATATATTTGATTTATTTATTTTATGAGTAGAATTATTGTGGTTTATGGTTAGTTAGTGTTTAGTGAATAGTCATTCTTTGAAATAAACGATGAGACCGTTCATTTACGCTGAAGTTTCTCCTGAGGTGGCGGCGGAGCGTGAACGCGAATTTATTGAGGAAAAAATGAACCACTACGTGGCAGCCATTGATGCGTTGAATGCGGCGTGTAAAGCCTTTTCAAACTACTATTTTTGTAAGGACGCTGCAAAAAATTTAATCGAGAAAAAGGAGAGCAAGATCACCAAGCTCAAAAAGACGTAAAAAGATTGTAGGCGTGATCTTGCAATGCAAGTTGCATTCTGTGCAACAAGGGAAGAACATGAGCAGTTTAACATGAACAACCGTGGCCAGGTCATTGATTGGTTAGTGAGGCAACCTTTTTTGCCGGAATCGAAGCAGGTCTCGTTGGGTATGGGTCAAAGAAAGAAATGAGGTTCTTTGCTGCAATCCGGGACCTTACGCCAAATAAGATGTCTGTTCATTACCATCATCCAATGTAATCTTTCTCATTTGGAACTACAATGACATGTACCCATTTGCATAACTTGTTCAAGTTTAAACTATGAAATCCTTATCATTTGAACTCCGTGAAGATATTGGTGTTGTATGTCATATTGAACTATGTAATCTTTGTCATAATTTATTGTTTAAACTCCCTGAAGATCATTTTATGACATATTGAACTATATAGTCTTTGTGATGTTCTATTGTTTCTTCACAAATTAAATATAACATATCAAGTGCACTTCACTTCACTTCACGACAAGTTCACAAGTTAAATATAACATATCAAGTGTGCTTCACTTCACTTCACGACAAGTTCGCAAATTAAATATAACATATCAAGTGCACTTCACTTCACTTCATGATAAGTTCATAAATTCAAGATAACATAAGAAGTTCACTTCACGACAGATTCACATATTAAAAATAACATATCAAGTGCACTTCAGAATACATTCATGAAGATTATATCTCACATAAAAGGGCCCTGAACTGACGAAGATTATATCTCACATAAAAGGTTCACAACGCATTCAGGAATTCAAGATAACATAAAAAATTTCACTAGACAAAAAATTCACGACAAGTTCATACAAATTTGATGAGCATACTTCCTTCTTCCTATCATGCTCACTTCCTTCTGCCTCTCTTCGTGGCTTTTCCCTTTCTTGTAGGCACTTCCTCCTCCTCTTGTTTGGTAGACTCTTCCTCCTCTTCTCCCTCTTCCTCTTCCTCTTCTTTGCTAGACTCCTCCTCTTCTTGTCTAACCATCCCCTTAGGAAAAAGCTTACGAGGTTACTCCGGACTACAAAACCGAGAATTAAGTATCTTCTTTCTCTTATCTTTGCTTTTCTTCTTCTTCTTCGTTGGCTGCGACGGCTGTGGAGCATCAATATCTACCTTATGCTCTTGTGCTTACTCCTCTTGTATTTGTTCCTCTTCTTCTGTATCATCAATTGTTAGATGACGACGTCTATCTCTCGAGGAGCGGCTAGTACCAGCTGTAAACTCGTCCATGGACTGAGCACCATGGCAAGAAAGCATAGCTGCCCACTTGTGGAACCTTGCCTTAAACTTTTGAGACAACACAAAACACTATGCTAGACGCAAATAACTAATCCATTAAGACAAGCATTTGTAAACATGATCATACCTCCAACGTGCTCCTAAGAGTTCTTTTAGATAATGCACCTGTTGGGGGATGACTTAGTGCTACATTGGCATCATTCACGCACATAAGAAACTCTCTGCCCTGCAATTTATTAACACAACAAACATTATTATTTAAAAAGACAAGGTAATGCAAGTATGTTCAGGTTAATTAAATTACCAATTCGTCATGCATGGGTGCGTAGTCAACTTGACTCCCTACGGTCTCTCGCACAACCATGTTGAAGGCATGATAACCTTCTGCAACTGATGGGTCTTCCGACACCAACTCGGACCACTCCTCCTGGGTCCAACCGGGCTTAACCTTCAACCGGTAACGCTGCCCATACCACACAAGATATTTTTGGTCTGTTGAATTATTGTGGGGTCTATTCTCTGACTCCACAAGCGTCTCTCTCTGATTCCACATTACTATCCAATGATTGTGTTTGTTCGCCCAATCCGATATATCCTGATTGTTCCTTCGACTAAACCTACAAACGATGCACGTTTTAAAGAATTAGCAAACATATACTTTCACAATACTAGAGTACAAATCTCATAGGAATTTTTGCTCACCTATGAAGCTTTGTGATTGTCTCCTTTCTCTCCTCATTGGAATACCTTGCAATCTTCCAAATTGCCTGGCAACACGGTCTACAAAGTGCCACTCGACAACATAAAAGAATATCATTGGACAGCTCTCCCGCCAAAGAAATTATCACGTGTGTACATATCGTTGATGAAGAAATCACGATCATTCTCATAAGGCTGCCAGAAAACCTACAATAGGATGAGCTAAGATATTAGGTACACATTCTCATAAGCCCGCGAGAAAACCTACAATAGGAGGAGCTGAAATGTTGGTACCTGCTCAGCAGTTAAGGTGTCCAGCTCGTTCACATAACACTTATATCGCACATGAGAGCTTCCGATGTAAACAGACACCTGATCCCAACAATAGGAAATTGTGGGGCAGTGATATGGATCTTGATCATGAAGCCCTTCATGCGGATTGTGGTTTGGCTTATCGGGGTTCTTGAACACGGGATGTCCAACCGGCAACCACTCCCACATCCACACAGAGAGGCTCCACACAAACCCACACAATGAAGATGTGTCTTCTGTCCCTGTTGATGCCTGGTCCAGCTGCAATTAAACATACATAAGTTAGCAATGTGTGGAGCATTACAAATGAAAGATAAATGTCTGCAGATAGCTCTTAACTGACGATACAAGTATGCTAGTACTGCTGAACCCCGGCTATATTGAGTATCCCAGTCCCTGAGTAGCTCCAAATACATCCAGAGGGTTGAGTTTCCAGTTGCGTCTGTGAAGACCACTTTGGTTAGCACATACCAAAGATAGGCCTGAGCATACTACTTCGCAACCATCTCATCGACATCTGCAGGGAACAGATTGTTTGCTCCTCTGACTTCTGTTAGCCAGGAATGCTTCACTTTCGAGCTATCAGCCTTGTCTGGTAGAGGGAGAGGGGGCTGAACACCAATTAAATCTCCAACCCGGGCTCGCCAGTTAAAGGCGCTGGCATGACCCGTAACAGCTAAGCCGCTGATAGGAAGGCCGCTTATCATGGACATGTCCTCTAGGGTCATCGTCATCTCCCCACAGGAAAGGCGGAAAGAGTGTGTCTCGGGCCTCCAACAATACATAAGTGTGGTGAGCGCTACATGGTTCACCGATGGTGGGTTTCGCTTGAATTGCAACACAAAGGGCAGCAGGCCCAATCTTGCAATGTACGGCTCGTATCGCACGTCGTATGGAAAGTCATTCGCACCATGACCCCTCATGCGCATAGCTACTACATGATGTAAAGAATGTGAGCTTCATATCAGCATGACAAACACACATGCACTACAACAAGACCACACCTATAGCAACGCTTTTTCCGTATCTAGAAGTCCATATATGTGTTGCTAGTGCTTGCACCAACGGTTTAGGATGTGTTGCCTTATCCAGTGTTGCTATCGCTTAATGCAACGCTTATACTGCCGTTGGTAAAAGAGACCATTGCAAGAATACAACAAATAAAACCGACGTTTACAACACTTATATACGTTGGTGCGTATAGGAAAACAAATCTCATTACCTTGCAATAGAGAATTTGCAACTCTTCAAGTGCCAACAATTAAATTAATACTCCACATAATGGTGATAATTATGTATATCAAGTGAGGAAAAAAATAGAATATACTCATGAGAGGAGGAACCCATATATTGAATAAAATTGTTGTATTACAATAGTAGGTATTAGAGGCAGAACATCATCCAAATGTGATGCATAATAAAAAAATCTTTACAACAAAGATTAAACTTAAATCATCCATCAACATTCCTACAACTTAACTAAAACTTAGCTGAAGAAAATCATCCAAGAGGAACAACATCCCCACAAGTTAACTAAAACTAAAGGCATCTATCGTCATCGTCATGGACCAAAACATCATCATCATCACTGCAGTATACTTGCAAGGTACCCATATAATCATCCATATATCTTTTGAATCTACAAAGAAAACAATAAAATGAACGATTAACACACAGTGCACTGAAACGATACAAGCATGACGGTTAGTTGTCATTGATGACTAATCCACATGCCACAATAAATGACACAACCTGCAGAACAACATGGCTCAATAAAATTATGTGAACAGTATCCAATGTGATGTTGTGCATTCAAAGGGCAATGTAAGTGACAATACCACTTATTTTCTATTCTCCAATTAGTTAGGACATTGAACTGAAATGGTTTTCGTCATCTAAAACTGAACCAAAACATTTAGCTCTAATTGGTTTCAGTCATCCAACAATAAACATACAAACCTAGATGTGCTCTGCTCACCATGCTTTGGAACAAACGTACAACTTTTTGAAAATATGAGCTTCATTATATGGTGGAATAGAAGTTTACGAAATCAGATGGCAAGGATTTATAGCATAGAGAACATGGGTTGTTAGCTTAAAGTATGACATCTAAACAAATGATGTTGTACAACATATATGATTACCTTAATGTAGGTTTCAGTTTAAAAAGCCTAATGCTCCAGTTACTCATTAGGATTGAAGATCAAGATCACCGTTCTCTTTCTAGTATTGACCGTTGGAACTAAAATTCAAAAATACACATTTTTGTCAATGAGTTTCCACACCAAAACTGAATACAATTTAATAGATCAATTAGCCTTGTGGAATCATGATCTTAATCCAAAAAGTGAGAATCTACAAATGTGACATTCATATTCTACCATGCTTGTTAAATTTTAACGATATCAAACTTGAACTTCTTTAAAGAAGGCATAGCACATAGTAACCATCAGTTTTATCCTTACTTAGATATCAAACTAAGCTGAACATATGCTCGAAAGATAGCTCTTAAAAAAACTTATGCTTACGATGAATATGACTGGAACCTGAATATGTACATAGGTAGCATCGTGAAGCAAATCTTATCTTCTGTTGGGACATTTAGAAAGAAAAGATAATTTTTAGGTTAACCAGATCAAATTCGCATGCCATGGTGTCTTTCTAGCTTTAGGGAGAGATATAATAAGTAAAAGGAGGAAAGGCGCATGATAATTTAAAGTAGAGAAAATCAAGCATGCCATCCCCACCAAACCACTTCTTTGCTCAGCACTTCCATTGTCACATCCCACATGGATCTAGCTCGTTTCTGTAGGAAAACAATGTCCACTAGAATTAATGTATTTCTTGTGTCACACACAGGTCTATAGTAATGAACCGTACGCTCTCTCGAACCAATCTGCAATGTAACGCCTTGCATTTCATTGGCTAACACAACTGATGGTTCTTTGTAACTCTCTTGTAGAATTAATATGGAGGGCTCTAATAGTGCCTCTTAAAGAGCAAAACGGTGCACCAGGAAAATAAAAAAATAGAAACAAAGAAGTATTTCACTGAAATCATCAGCCGTTACTTAATTAGTTCAGACTTGAGACATAGAAAAAAGTAGTACTCATGCAAATACATGTGGATGTGACAAATTTGTTCCCGTGTTGACATTTATGCTAAATATTTGTACTATAAAATCTAATCATACCAACTATGAGAGTAAATAAATATTTGTAGTGGTGGATTAATTCGTAATATTCGTTGCTATTGTTGTTAGTTCGGTGCTTACAAAAGACCAAACCAGAAGATTCTGCTCCCTTAAATAGAAAATAACAGAACATATGTGTCCCTACCTAATTACTACTGAGATTATAGGAATTTTGTCAGAGTAATTACAGTGAAGATAAGCCCAAAGCATGACTGGACGGCTTATCACATGACATTGATATGCCATACAAACCTCACACGCATGCTGTGTAGAACTTAGTCGTTCTCCCCATGGTCTCCCCCTTATTTGTTTAAGAGAGAGAAAATTGCAGTCAGATCTCCGTTAGCTTCAAAAAAGGAAGGGAAATCCGAGATGTGCTCCCCTGTGCCAATCGTCCTCCCATGGTCTCTCCCTTCTTTGCTTGAAAAGGAAAAAAAAACTACAGTCGTATCTCTCTATTTGCTTTGCAAAAAAGCAACGGAAAGCTACTCCTATTAGCGATCAATCATTACAAATCTACCTAAGAATAACTACTATTGTAACATACGAAAAGACTACGACTAATAAGCGAGATATGGGAACATGCTGACGCCTTGCCGCCATATTGGTGTCGTACTGTAGGTGTGTCTATTTTGATTCATAGTTTTATCATGGCCTAGGTTATTAAATAATCTCCCTCGAGCTATATTGATCCTTTTGGTTGTGAGGGCACATCCATCGCAATGAACACGAACCATATCACTGAACCAAAGAAAAACTAGTTAGCTGCGTCTGTAGTGACTAAGCAACGGAAGGAGGGAGGTAGTAAGCACCAGTCTTAACTGCGGAAGATCGAGAAATTGGGAGCAAAGTGGAGTGGACCAACCCACCTGTAGCCGGATGAGGAGGAGGAAGCTCCATGGCTGCTTCGTCCCGAGCAGCAGCAAGGTTGTACAAGTGGCCATTCCTCCCTACAAGTCTATAGGAGAAGAGAAGAACAAAGGTTAGAGAAATGGGTAGAGAGAGAGGATGAAACCAGGGGAGGGGATGCACTCACCGGACGAGAGGAGGGCGGCATGAACACTGGCGTCGGAGCAGACGCCCGCAACCCTAGCCATGGGGAGGGTCGCCGTTGAGCTTTGGTCGCCGTAAGCGCTGGATCTAGTCCAATGGGAGGGCGCCGCCGTGTGAGAGGGGCCTCGGGCTGTGCTTCGTGGTGGCGAGATTCGCCGGACGTCGCCGGAATCTTCCGCTGTAGGTGGCGCAGCGAGAGGCCGCATTACGAGAGATGGGGGGATGGGTCGTCAGAGGCATGGATGGGTGGGGGATGCGGGCGAATCCGACAGCCGCTGGAGGTGCGAGGTGGGAGAAGGGGTGGGCGAGGGCCGGCGATGAGGTGGATCCGAGGAGGGAGAGGAGGTTGTGGGTGCCAGCGATTTGGGAGAGATTAGAGGGATCGTGGGCTCTGTTTCTAGCGCATCTCTATCCTTTCCTCTTTTTTTTCTTATATGTACTAGTGTACTACGATGTGTATATGACGTGCAATTTCTACAACGCATATGCTTCAACGCTTATATGGCGTATCTACGGTGAATGTTACAACGTATGGTTAAAATGTTGCAGGCTTTGTGTTGCTTTACAAGGGGTATTCTTGTAGTGATGGTAAACACGAATAATTGACAAGTCTTCGATTAAGTCTTCTTACCTTACGATTCTCAATGGCACGAGCACGGTGCTCTCTGTCGAACTCTTCGATTAACCTGTCATACCAAGGGTCATTATCATCCACCATCTTACCAAAAAATAACATGCATCGAATATCATCATCTCTTTTCCAAAAGAATAATATGTCCATCTATATCATCATCAAACATATTAAAAAAATGGCAACAATACGTCCACCTATATCATCATCCAACATATTAAGAAAAATGCCCCATATTGAACTATATCATCTAACATATTTAACTACACAAAATAATGCGAACAATACGTACAACTATATCATCTAACATATTGAACTAAACAAAATTGCCTCACATATTCAACTACAAAAAAATTATCATATAGGAACTACACAACTATATCATCTAACAACTACAAAATAATCCCTAATACTAAGACAAAATCATCTAATCTAACATAACCTAATATTCAAAAATACTCTCAAAATAAGATGTTGAAACAAAAAAATGGAGGGATTGGGGAGATTACCTCAAGGAAGCTTGGGGGGATCGGATATATGGATTTTGGTGGAGGAGGGAGTAGCTCAAGGGGGTGTGAGGGGGGAAGAGAGAGATGTGTTTCTGTTAGGAGGAGGATGAAGATGGGTGGGTGGGTTGGGCCCGTGTGCTGGCTAAGTCACCCGAGCCAGACGCCAGGGTGTGTGGTGTTTGGGGTCTGGTGACTAGGCGTCCGGGTCCGTGGCGTATGCCCCCTTTGCCACATCAGCTGGTCAACGAAGCCGGGTATCGAGCGGGCCCCGAGCCAAACGCCACGGTCCCTGGCGTCTCTATTGCAACCCAGACACCAGGGATGTTGGCGTCACGTAGAAAGGTCAGATTGCACATTTTTTGAATCTGAGGTCAGATATGTACTTTCTTAGTCTTTTAGGTTAGAACAAAAATATGGCCCAGATGAGGAGGAACGCGGAGGCCTACGTGGATGACATCGTCATCAAGACCCGCGAAGCAAACATCGTCATCAAGGATCTTGAGGAGACCTTCACCAACCTGAGAAAGATCCGCCTCAAGCTCAACACTGCCAAGTGCATCTTAGGAGTCCCTATAGGCAAGCTGTTTGGCTTCTTAGTCTCCCACTGTGGCATTGAGGCCAACCCCGAGAAGATCAAGGCCATCAAGTAGATGAAGCCTCACCGCAGCCTCAAGGAGATGGAGAAGCTGACTGGATGCATGGCCTCACTTGGCCGCTTCGTCTCCAAGTTTGGCGAGAGGGTCTTGCCTTTCATCAAGCTCTTGAAGCAGCCGGGCCCCTTCAAGTGGACTCCTGAAGCCGACGCGGCCTTCGAGGACCTTAGGAAGTACTTGACAAGCCCTCACATCAAGGTTGCCCCACGACCTCACGAGCCTCTGCGCCTATACTTGGGAGCCACCCCCCGGACGGACAGCATGCCCCTGGTGGTGGAGCAAGAAGAGCAAGTCCCTGCCAAGAAGAAGCCACCACCTGAGAATGAACTAGTGCTTGCCGAGTTCACTCTTCTGGCATCTGCCGAGGTCACATCTCCAGCAACCGCCTAGAGCCTCAAGGAGCCTCACGAGGCAATAGCGAAGCCTACCGAGGTACCATCTCAAGAGACCCCGAGAAGCCACCCGATGAACCTCCCTAAGATCAAGTTGTGGTACCCAAGACTTCATGTTTTGTCGAGCATCCAGTATATTTCATGAGCACTGTACTATGGGATGCCCCATGCAATAGAAGCTACTCTTCGCGCTCCTCATCGCCTCCATGAAGTTGCGGCACTACTTCCAGGGACATCCCATCAAGGTGATCACGTCCTACCCCTGGATCAAGTACTTCGCAGCCCCAATGCCAGAGGGCGTGTCGTGGAATGGAACATCGATCTACAACCCTTCAAGCGAAATTCCTCACCACAAGGACAATCAACGATGCATCACTAGCTGACTTCAGGGTGGAGTGGACGATATCCACATCAAGACGAGCCTTATGAAACAAAGTCCCTCCTGCCTAGGAAGGACGCCCCTCATGGATGGACCATGCACTTTGATGGGGCATTCTCCTAGAAGGGCGTGGGGTTGGCGTGGTACTCACTTCTCCTATGAGGGATAGGCTCTACTACATAGTGCAACTCTGCTTCACGCATGACTACAAGGTCTCCAATAACATAGTCGGGTACGAGGGCCTCATGTCTGAGCTCATGGCTGCCATCACGCTTGGCATGAGGCACATACTCATCAAAGGTGACTCACAACTCGTCGTCAACTTATCCAACAAGAGATACACACCCAAGTACGAGCACATGGGTGCCTATCTTGAGGAGGTACGCAAGCTCGAGAAATGCTTCCTGGGTATGGAACTCTAGCATGTTCCTCGCAGCAACAACCAGGAAGCTGACGACATCACCAAGAAGGCATCCCGCTGTGAGCTTCAAGGCCCGGGCGTCTTCGAGGAGCGTCTCCTAAAGCCATCTGCTACACCACCAGCTACGAGCATCGTGATGCATCAAGAAGAGTTGCCTCCTGCAGGCGCACCGGATTGCGGCCCACCCTGAGGCGCTCACGTGCTACTGGCACCGGGGCCACAAGTAGACAGATGGAGCATGGAGTTCAAGGTCTACTTGGAGGACGGTAGTCTCCTAGCAGACAATGCTGAAGCAGAGCGTGTGGCCTATGACGTTCTGTACTACTGCCTTCGGGACAGAGATCTCTATCTAACGCACGCCAATGGATTCGCACTGTGGTGCATACCTGAGGATCAAGGGCGCAAGCTGCTTGCTCGCATACATGGTGGTGAATGCGGCTACCACTCTTCATCGCGCACCCTCGCCGGCATGGTCTGCTGCAGCAGCTTTTATTGGCCTAGTGTGCTTCAAGACATGACTCAGCTAGTCCAATCCTGTGAGGCCTGCCAATTTCACCCCAAGCAAATTCACCAGCCTGCGCAAGGACTCCAAACCATCCCTCTCTCGTGGCCCTTCACATCTGGGGGATGGACATTCTGGGCCCTTTTTGTCGCGCGGCAGGTGGCTACCGCTTCCTCTATGTGTCCATCGACAAGTTCACCAAGTGGGATGAAGTGGAGTCCATCCGCTCCATTTTGGTTGCATCAGCTATCAAGTTTATCAAGGGCTTGGTGTGCCGCTTCGACGTCCCCAACCGCATCATCATCGAGAACGGCTCGCAGTTCATGAGTGGCATCTTCAAGGCCTACTGCACCAACCTTGGCATGGAAATCTACTACGCCTCTGTGGCACCCCCCAAAGCAATGGCCAAGCCAAGTGTGCAAATGCTGAGGTTCTCAAGTCCCTCAAGATAAGGAGCTTTAGCAAAAAGCTCACAACATGCGGCGAAGGCTGGCTCGACAAACTCCAGTCCGTGCTATGGTCGATCCGCACAACAGCGACTAAGACTACCAGTGAAAGACCCTTCTTCCTCGTCTATGGGGCGGAAGTGGTCCTACCCACCAAGCTCAAGCACGGGTCCCCGTGGGTCAAGGCCTTCGACAAGGAGCGTCAGGAGGACCTACAGGAAGCTGATGCACTCCTCCTCGAGGAAGCACGTCTCCAGGCCGCCCTTTGCACGACCCGGTATCAGCAGGCGATGCGTCCCTATCACAGCCGCAACATACACCCCCAGTATGCTTGAGGTTAGTGATCTTATCCTGCAAAGGATCCTCTCCAGGGAAGGACTCCACAAGCTCTTGTCAATGTGGGAAGAACCATTCAGGATCACCCATGTTTCTCGACCTAGCACAACACAGATGGAGACGGAGGAGGGTGTTCTGGTACAAAACACATGGAACATCCAACATCTACGCAGGTTCTATCCGTGACCTCTCACAATACAGAACTACTGGGGGTTGTACATGCCCCGGGACTCTCTACATGCGTCACCACGAGGCCGCACGAGCTCCCCACCCATGATCAAGTGGAAGCCCCATGATTAGCCATGGAGGATTTTTGACATGAGGGAGCTTTTCAGCTGCATCATCCTCAGGCCGACCTGTGTGCATCATGGCAGCATTTTTGTCATCTTTTGAGGGGCGCCTCTCGGCCATAACCTCAAGCTGGCCCATGTCCAGCACGACAACACTATCTCTTTTTGGTTGTGTAATGAACTCTTACATGCAGTAATAAAGTGTATGTTTCTTCAAGTATGTTATGTGTTTGGTGAGTATTGTCTTGTATCTCCAGGAGCCCTTTGCACATTTCCCTCATTCTTCTCACACGAGCAGGGGCTGGACACGGTGCTTGTGCTTGGTTCAGTCCCGACAATGCTGCAAAACCCAAGTGACTAAGCTCTGAATCATGGGCCTGCTCCCATGCATGTCACCTCACCAAGGTCTTTGGTGGCTTGTCTCCTCGTGTAATACCCACTAGTGAATTAACTAGCGCGCATGGCTCGACCATTTGCTACTATCCTCCTACTGCAAGTACAAAGGCTGAAAGAACTTCACAAGAACCACTTCATGAGGTTAAATACACATGATGTCAGCAACAAGTGTCACCGAAGGTCTTGCAGGTCCAAGCCTCGTGAGGCATCTACCCGCAATTCACTATGCGCTAGGCATCAGGCTTCGAAGGAAGATAAGTCCAAATACTTTCCAAATTCACTATAGCCTCTTGATCTTTTCTTCCTTGTTATCTTGCTGGGCATCATTGTTTCCTCCTTGGCACGAGCCACTTGCACGTCAAAGGGGGGCACTCTGAGCATCGCGCCTCAAGAGCCCTTACCACCCCGCGAAGCCTTACACCCTCTTCCCTTCTTGGACCACGTCACAACATACCAACGATGGTTGTAGCATGCTCTAGGGCTTGGTCCAACGACGCAGAGCAATAAGGCAATGTAAAAAGGGGAAACAAATCTCACAAGGAAGCAGGGGATAAACAAAAAGAAAATTAAAACTTAGAAACTTAAAGGTGTGGTTACAAAACAAAATTGTCTTTACACCCCCATGGGTCCAGGGGAAGCATGGTGCAGCGGGAAAAGGAAGATAAAAGCCTCAAGCAGAGGAGGTGTCGTCTTCATCGTCATTAGGGAGTTCTGAGCTAAGGCTGCCACCTTCCTCGGAAGGCTTGATCTGCACGAATCGCTAGACCAGGGAGTCCACGTGCTTGCGCTCCTCCCCCTGAGCAGGCCCTGAAGCTTCACAGTCACCGGCTCCACCACGCGGGATAGATAGAAGGTAGGCTCATAGAGAAGAAGTTTGGCAAAGACACGTGTCGTCAGGCAATCCAGAAGCTCGCGGGAGCCTCCCTTGATGGCATCATCCACTTTGGAGACTCCAGACTCTAGTGCATCTACCACCTTGGTGAAGAAGTCGAGGTAGACACAGTCGTAATCTGCATGGGGCAGCGCTGGGACGTCCTCAACAAAGCTACTAAGCGCTCCGCCGATGCCTGTGGCGAGTCCCAAGAACATCTTGGCACACTAGGTCTGCATCATCTATGCGTGCGCAACATCGTCCTTGGCCTTCTGCAAGGCGTCGGATGCTTCACCAACCTGTGCCTGGAGCGACGCCAGCTCCACCTCGACATCTCCTTTGCCCTTGCGAGCAACTTGGAGGTCCCTCTTGGTGTCGTGGAGCTCGGCCTTGAACCCATCGACCTCATGTTGGATCCCATCACGCTCCATTTGAAAGTGTGCTTCATGCTGCTCCAACTTGCCGTGGTACTCCTCCAAACTAGCCTCCCGCTCCTTGGCGACCCTAGTGTTAGCATCGGTGTTGATATTTGCCTCCTTCTTGAGCAGGACATTGGCCTTGACGGACCCCTTCTCGAAGGTGGCCCTATCGGCAAGGACATGGCTCTCCATGGTCATGAGGTGCTCGCACTCTGCCTCCTAGTCGGAGGTGGTCCGAGCGTCCTTCCACACCCGAATGGCCATGTTAGCCTCCTGACCGGCGACTGCCTCCTCCCTCTTCGCCAGCTACTCCTCATGAGTGACGCACTGCTTCTCACGCGTAACAACTACATCCTCATGCACCTGAAGCTCATGTTCATAGAGGGAATTGTGCTCCTCCACCTGCTGGGAGTGGACTCGGCCTCCCATAGACACTCATCGGCCGCCTCCGTGTCATGGACCGTGTTATCCCAGAGCTCCTTGGCATCACGGGCGGTCTTGCTCCTCTTCTCCTGGGCCGCCTTGTCCTGCCAGGCGCCCAGCTTCACATCCACCTGAATCTTGCGCCATCCAATGGCCAAGCCCATGCTCTCCGCCGCGAGGCGCTCCACCTCATCTTGGAGGGCGGCCTCAAGTGTGTTGAGGGTGGCGCGGGCATGCACGAAGGCTCCACAGCTAACTAGGGTGCTGCTACTGATCCTTTGAAGGACCAGGCACGGGGGCGCCTCGACGCCACTTCCTGAGGCGGCTGCCCGGGAAGTCCGTGTGGAGGCCTCCTCCTCCATAGGTCCCTTGACCTTGGGAAGGGCCGCTTCGTTGGCGCCATGCTGGGGGCTTGGCTCGGCCTCCTTCTCACCTCCTATGATGTTGTGCGTACGGGGTTCGCCGCAACCCCTTGGCGGGGATCATCCCCCCAGCGGGTGTGGTGCTCGCCTGGGGATCCGCCTTGGTCTCCACATTCATGTAGGGGCGCCCTCATCATCGGGTTCCTCAGGAGGCACATCTCCCTTCCCAGGTGGGGGAGGCAATTCTTCTCATGGGGTAGGAGGCACCTCATGCTCCTCCTCCACCACCACTTGCTCTGCGTGAGCCTCTGGCTGGCGGGCAAGCTCTTCATGCCTAACAGGGCCTCACAGGGGCCCAGAGGCCTCCCCGGCAGGCGATGCGGGCGAGGGCGCCGTAGATGTAGCAGCCCTCTACTTCTTGCGTGCAGGCGCCCTGCGGAATCAATGATTCAACCTCCCAGCTCCAAGCACATCAAGCAAAAATAGACAAGATAAGTTAGCTAACTTACTCGTCGGCGGTAGCCCAATGCTTCCTCTTCGGGAGGGACCTTGAGCGGCTGCTGTCTCCACTTCCAGGGGCACCAGATCTCCCTCCGGAGGGTGCTCCACGAGGCTGATGTCTACACAACTTTATTCTTGTAGGACAACAACAAATTTCCCTCAACTGGATGACCTAAGGTTTATCAATCCGTGGGAGGTGTAGGATGAAGATGGTGTCTCTCAAACAACCATGTAGTCAAATACAAGAAATCTCTAGTGTCCCCAAAACACCCAATACAATGGAAAATTGTATAGGTGCACTAGTTCACGAAGATATGGTGATACAAGTGTAGTATGGATAGTAGAAATATATTTTTATAATCCGAGTAAATAAAAATAGCAAGGTAAAAAGCAGTAAATGGCGAGCAAAATGTTATATAAATGCTTGGAAATAAGGCCTAGGGTTCATACTTTCACTAGTGCAATCTCTCAACAATGCTAACACAGCAGGATCCTATGATCATCCCTCGACGTGCAACAAAGGGTCATTCCAAAGTTCCTATCTATCAGAGAACATAAGGTTGAAATTGTTGCACGCAGAAACCACCTGAAAGTTATTCTTTTCGATCGATCCATTGAGCTATTCCTATAAGTGTCACAAACAACCCTAGAGTTCGTACTAGAATAACACCTATGATACATATCAATCAACCCTAATGTCACCTAGATGCTCCAATGTCACCTCAAGTATCCATGGGTTAATTATTCGACATGCATCAAACATTTCAGATTCATCATATTCAATCCAACACAAAGAAAATCAAAGAGTACCACAAGATTTCTATCGGAGAAAGTAGGCCAAGAACGTGTATCAACCCCTATGCATAGTTTACCCCATTTTCACCACGGGAATCCTAAAGTTGAGTACCGATACATACATCAAGTGATCTCAAATCCAATATTCAATCCAACATAACAAATTCTCAAGGGGAAAGATTCAATTTATCACATCAAGATAGCAAGGGAAGAACACCATATGATCCAAGTATACTAACAAAGCCCATGATACATCAAGATTGTGACATCTCAACAACACGAGAGAGATATATATATATATATATATATATATATATAACACATAGCTACTCGTACATACCCTCAGCCCTAGGGTGACCTACTCCCTTCTTGTCATGGCCTCCGCCGGGATAATGAAGATGGCCACCGGTGATGATTCCCCCCTTATACTCGGTACCAAAAAGGCTCCAGATGGGTTTTTTCTTCAATAGAGAGTTGTGGTGGCGAAGCAAAAGTTGTAGGTTAACTTTCAGGGGTTTCTGGATTTATAGCAATTTTCAGCATTGGGACCACGTTAGTCGGAGCCACGTGGTCCCCACAAGCTATCAGGGCGCGCCCAGAGGGGTTGGCGCACCCTATTCGCTTGTATCCCATGCATGGCCCCTGTGGTGGTTCTTCGCTTCAGTATATTGTCCAGAAAAAATCATCAAACATTTCCGGTCGATTTCAAGAACTTTTACTTTCTCCATAAAAGCAACACCAGGTAATTCGGCTGGAAATAACGTCACCCTCGGTTAGTTCTAATTACATCATATAAAATGTGTCAAAACCATATAAAATTATTATAAGCATAGGTAAATATGGCATGAATACTTCATAAATTATTGGTACGTTGGAGACGTATCAGAGGCCTGTTGGAGCTCGCACCAGCCCCGCTCGGCTGACCCATTTTCTTGTGGGGCCTTGAGGCTCCCTCAACCCCCCCCCCCTTGTGGGGTCATCCACCTCCTCATCCTCCTGCTCCACGCGCCTGGAGGGGGAGACCATGAACTGGCGTAGGGGGACGTTGTCATCATCGTCGTCATCATTTTTCGCCATAACAGGCTCCGACGGCTCGGCATGCGCCCCTACTGCCACCAACGCCAAAGCTGTAGGAGGGTCGGGCATCTTTAGAGCCCCTCGTTCCGGGCACCACAAGGATGGGATTGTCACGGGGCCACTCGTGGCCTTCGTGGGCCAAGCCCCACTTGTCGAAGACCGACATAGAGCCTAGAGCTCCTTGCCATCACCGCGGGTATACAAGGGCTCCGCCCCGGCTGACAGCTCCATTGGCACGCCTTCAACAAAAAGAATCTGCAGGACTGCTTCAAGCACCGACATGTGTAGGGTGTTAGCACACAACATGGTACGGTCCCAACGTCCTTGGTACTCCCAAGATGGGTGACAACACTTCTGGCAGGGGGCGATGTGGCAGAGCATGAACTCACGTGCCACCAGGGCGCTCGTGATCCATGCTGCCTAGAGTTCCTGTAGTCGGGCGGCGATCAGTCCGAGCTAGGAATCCTCCACCTTGGAGTGCCCCCGGTCGAGCTCTTCAGGGCGGGCCCTGCGGGTGGCGTGAATAGGGGGATGCACTGGCCTACCTCCATGGAAATCCATCGTGTCGTGAGGTTCTCCAGTTTCTTGAGAGGCATCACGTCGATGAACCGCTCTGACATGCGGTCCACCATGCGGAAGGAGACGCATCCCACGGTCAACCCCTCCTTGCACCTCATGGTGTAGAAGGTGCAGAAGAGGGCCAATAGGGTCATCACCCACAAAAGTCCCTCGCAAAGAAAGGCGAAGGTGGCGAGGAGGAAGATGGAGTTGGGGTGCAGATGGAGCACATGGATTTTGTAGTGCTCCATAACCATGCTAAATAAGTCCGAGAAGGGAGGGAGCAGACCTCCGAAGATGCACAGGAAGAAGATGGGGAACGTCGTTGCCGATAGTTCCATGGCCAACTTTGAGCCTTGCCAGATCTTGGTGGCCCCATGCTCATTGTGAGTGCTGGCCGTCAGCGGAATGAGCTTCCACGGCCCCTCCTGGTATTTGATGGTGGAGGCGAGCAACGCTGGCACCACCTGCGCCCCGGTGGCGGTTGTGCCCCTCTTCAGCGCCATGGCGGTGAAGAAGCAACGACAGAGGCGGGGAAGAAGGCGACGAAGGACAACGGTGAGAGACGTGTGTGCAGGGAAGGAGAAGCAGTGTGCAAGGGAAAGCATCTCGCGAAAGGCAAGCAATGATGGTCTCTCTCGGCGCACACGGCAGTTTTAAGCGAGGTGTGCAGTTCCCGAGGAATCTCGAAGAAGTGGGTATATTGTGTCCCATCGAGGCTGACATGCATCATCTCGTGGTCCGGAAGTTCGCCAGGACCCGCGATGCTTAAACCCGCGCTGTTCCATGCTCCACTTGCACAATGTGCGCGCCACGGGCCGAGGGGCTACTGTCGGTCCAGTGGAATGAGGGTACCATGACCCATCTACTGCCGGCCGAGTTGTCTATGCGAAAAAGGCTCAGTGCGTAATCTAGCCCACTGGAAGAACCTTGAAGCCACCCCGCGAGGCTCCACCTCTTTCTAACAGGGACCCACCCGGCG
The DNA here is from genome assembly GCF_904849725.1 of Hordeum vulgare subsp. vulgare. Lineage (NCBI taxonomy): Eukaryota > Viridiplantae > Streptophyta > Magnoliopsida > Poales > Poaceae > Hordeum > Hordeum vulgare. Next base: position 400,983,791 of record NC_058524.1, on the reverse strand, counting down.
CTCCTCCACTAGAAGCCAGAGGTCTTGCCAGGTTCCTCCGCAAGGCTCTCTGTTTGGAGGGTCCATTCAATATTGGCCACAAAACGTTCCGCACTCCACATGGATGACATGCAGTGCCATCAGAGGGGGCAAGGACGACGCTAGAGGGCGTCGTAGAAGAATCTTTTCCCTTCTGTGATAAAATTATGGCAAGAAGGTGTCCCCCGGGAGGCGATTTCCAATGCTTACCCAACTGGTGCAAGGATACCAACGTAACATCGGTCGCGAGGACGGTAGTCACTGGCGAGTCCAAGAGCGCGTCATGGGAGATACCTTTGGCAGGATGAAGACCACCTTTGTCAGGAAAGACTGCTCGCTTGTCCCCCTTTGAATTGCCGCCATATGGTCGCCCTTTTCCCAGTGATATTTTGGGAAGAGAGTCCCATGGCAAGGATAAGAGGGGCAAACAGCCACTGTAGGGACGGATGATTGAGCCCCCATCTGTTGGGGAACGTCGCATGGGAAACAAAAATTTTCCTACGCGCACGAAGACCTATCATGGTGATGTCCATCTACGAGAGGGGATGAGTGATCTACGTACCCTTGTAGATCGTACAGCAGAAGCGTTAGTGAACGCGGTTGATGTAGTGGAACGTCCTCACGTCCCTCGATCCGCCCCGCGAACAATCCCGTGATCAGTCCCACGATCTAGTACCGAACGGACGGCACCTCCGCGTTCAGCACACGTACAGCTCGACGATGATCTCGGCCTTCTTGATCCAGCAAGAGAGACGGAGAGGTAGAAGAGTTCTCCGGCAGCGTGACGGCGCTCCGGAGGTTGGTGATGATCTTGTCTCAGCAGGGCTCCGCCCGAGCTCCGCAGAAACACGATCTAGAGGAAAAAACTATGGAGGTATGTGGTCGGGCAGCCGTGAGAAAGTCGTCTCAAATCAGCCCTAATACCTCCGTATATATAGGTGGGAGGGGGAGGGAAGAGGCAGCCTCAAACCCTCAAGGTTTGCCCGAAATTGGAGGTGGAGGAGTCCTACTCCAATCCTAGTTGGAGTAGGATTCCACCTTCCCACTTGGAAACTCTTTCCACCTTGTGTTTTTTCCTTCTCAAACCTTATGGGCCTTAGTGGGAACTTATTCCAGCCCACTAGGGGCTGGTTTATCTCTTCCCATAGCCCATGAGACCCCTTGGGGCGTGACACCCCTCCCGATGGTCCCCGGCACCCCTCCCGGCACTCCCGGTACACTACCGATGAGCCCGAAACTTTTCCGGTGACCAAAACAGGACTTCCTATATATCAATCTTTACCTCCGGACCATTCCGGAGCTCCTCGTGACGTCCTGGATCTCATCCGGGACTCCGAACAACATTCGGTAACCAACCATATAACTCAAATACACATAAAACAACGTCGAACCTTAAGTGTGCAGACCCTGCGGGTTCGAGAACTATGTAGACATGACCCGAGAGACTCCTCGGTCAATATCCAATAGCGGGACCTGGATGCCCATATTGGATCCTACATATTCTACGAAGATCTTATCGTTTGAACCTCAGTGCCAAGGATTCATATAATCCCGTATGTCATTCCCTTTGTCCTTCGGTATGTTACTTGCCCGAGATTCGATCGTTAGTATCCGCATACCTATTTCAATCTCGTTTACCGTCAAGTCTCTTTACTCGTTCCGTAATACAAGATCCCGCAACTTACACTAAGTCACATTGCTTGCAAGGCTTGTGTGTGATGTTGTATTACCGAGTGGGCCCCGAGATACCTCTCCGTCACACGGAGTGACAAATCCCAGTCTTGATCCATACTAACTCAACTAACACCTTCGGAGATACCTGTAGAGCATCTTTATAGTCACCCAGTTACGTTGCGACGTTTGATACACACAAAGCATTCCTCCGGTGTCAGTGAGTTATATGATCTCATGGTCATAGGAATAAATACTTGACACGCAGAAAACAGTAGCAACAAAATGACACGATCAACATGCTACGTCTATTAGTTTGGGTCTAGTCCATCACATGATTCTCCTAATGATGTGATCCCGTTATCAAGTGACAACACTTGCCTATGGCCAGGAAACCTTGACCATCTTTGATCAACGAGCTAGTCAACTAGAGGCTTACTAGGGACAGTGTTTTGTCTATGTATCCACACAAGTATTGTGTTTCCAATCAATACAATTATAGCATGGATAATAAACGATTATCATGAACTAAGAAACATAATAATAACTAATTTATTATTGCCTCTAGGGCATATTTCCAACACCATCACCCCCCCCCCCCCGAAGAGCTCTTCTTCTTACTCGTAGTTATAACACTTGTGCAACCCAATAGAGAAGCGAACACACAAAGCAGGAGTAGGCTTCACACCGCAAGTTGGCCCGAACCTGGGTAAACTCCGGTGCCCCCTTGTTCTCTACGTGCATGTCTTGGTCATAGTCGAGGCAAGGTTGTAGATGCGTCCAACTCCCCTGAGTTCGAACTGGGTTCTTGAGAGGTTTTCCCGCAGGCACAAAACCAAATCTCTCACAGGGGTCCGCGTCAGGAAGGTTTGGGTGGAATCAACGTGTAGACTTTCATCTCCATCCATGTTCCTTTCCCGCATCAATGGAGTTGTTCCAACTATGAGTATGTTCTGGTCCTGAAGGAGCCAATCGGTAGTACCGCGCTCGCCAGCAGTAGTACTGCTTACCTCCTAAGCGATACTGCCGCTCGAGGCGGTAGTAGCTCTACCCAATGTCGGCTCATTAACGCTGTCTTTAGAGTCTTGACTTTTCGTGTCGGACTGAGCGTTTTATGGTTGATAGTACGGCATGGTAGTACCGCTCCCAAGACGTAGTACCGCGTGTTGCTACCGCGCCACTACCGCCCTCCTTTATGGTCCTGGAACTCTCGGCGAACTGCCGGTGGCAGTAGGACGAGGTACTGCCAGGTACTACCGCATATAAGCGGTAGTACCGCTCTTGCGGGCGGTAGTACCACTTAGGCGGAACTACCTCTGCTCCTACCACCCCCTTGTGTTCGTAGAGCTGGTGCAGTGCAACCCCAGCGACAATACTGCTAGGGCGAGCAGTAGTACCACTCTGGTGGCAATACCACTATGGTTATGATGATTCACCAACATCATGACTATGACCGAATGACCCCCAATGAAGTTGTGTCAACCTTTGCCACCCACGCTCTATTGGAGACCAAGTCTAAGAACATATGTCTATTATGCAAGGCACCAAGAACGCGGGCCTTGATTTCAAAGCCATGAAGGTAGTAGTGTGAGCTGGAAGAGGAGAAGTTAAAGAATAAGGTATTGAAGAAGATGTTGATACCTCATGTCCGAAAAACAACTTTGAGGAATTTGGCCTTTTTGGTCAAGAAATATTTAGGCACCAAGGCAAACAAGGGGAAGGATCTCAAGCGAAGATCCTTTGGGAGAACAAAATTCTACATATGTGATAGTGTGCAACCTTTGTTGTGAATTGTCCTTATGAGAGATGAGAAGATACGTTTGAGAAGCTTTTGCTCAAGAAGAAGAAATTATTCAAGTGCACCAAAAGGAAGGATGAGAAGACGCTTTTTCATGACGAGTACATGTCCGATGAACAAGATGACGATGTTGATGAGAATGTGCCATTATCGTGCACACCATACTCTCCTCCTCCACCGGCCTCTTCGCCCCCTAACGATAAAAAGCCCATTAATCATTGATGCCTCATGGTGGAAGAGGTGAAAACAAAGTCCAGCTCCCCTAACTCACCTCTCTCTACTCCCAACTCCTATTGTGAGGAGTTGGAGGGTGACTACGATGACCGTGTGTATAACAATGAAGATTCATTGATGGCCTTCATGAAAACTCGTCATGGTGAGGCTCGTGCTCGGTTTCACAATCTCTTAAAAACACTCGCTGAAAGCGATGACTATATTGAGAATATGGAAAACATCCCTATAGAGGAAAAGGGGAGACTCAAACTCCCCGACAACGAACTCCGAGTTGGAGCCATGAAGTCCTCACTTGAGGAATCCTTGACTATGCATCACATTGACTTTGTTAAAACTAATGATGCATTGGAGATTTCCCTTGAGGAGGAAGATATGCTTAGGACTAAAAATTCTAAACTTCAAGTTGTTCATGATAGACTTGTTACTAACTGACCTTCAGGAAAGCTCCAAGCTTGTCAAGGGTGAGCTCATATATCTCACCAGCTCACATGCTCAACTTACATCCTCCAACGTCAAGTCTCTTGCTTCCGTACCTCACATTTAATTGCAGGATGATGCTTCTACTTCGTCATGGAAATGAGAAGTTGAAGGCTCAACTTGAGAGAAGCCTTGTCTCATGCATTTAGGGTAGGGGGTTCGGTTCAAATCAAGTGTTAGTCATCGTCCCACAAGTTTAGCAAGATCGCATTAATCCAACCTGTGGTTGGATGGTTAAAGAGACTCTGGTATCCTCAGCCTATCAGGGTTCAAGTCCTGGTTCTTGCATTTATTTTTGGATTTATTTCAGGATTTTCAGCAACGCATATTCAGTGAGAGCAGACGTTCCGTCGACGACAAGACGCCTACGGTGACTTCGTAAATCTAAGATGATATGTCAGTTTGGTTGCTTGAAGGTGCTCATAGGGGTAGGGTGTGCGTTCATATGGATGAGTGTTTGCACGTATATATAAGCGCTTGCGTCTATAATGTATTTAAAAAAATGAATTTATCCAAAAAAAAAATCGAACAACTTAACATTTATCAAAATCAGACTACGTAAATCCCATTTTTTGCTCTTTTTCCTATCTACTTACATTTGTTATTTTACTCGATGGCTTTTTCTTTAGCAAAAATAATAATAATAATAACATACAAATTATTAGAGATGTCCTATTTACTTATGATTAGACCATCTGATAATAATGACACAAATTTCAAGGTTTCTCACGAACTACAATAACAGGTACACACATTCGTCGTATTCCACATAGCAAGGGCTTTCAATCAAACTCGACAGAAGATCCTAAATTCCAAGCAAAATCCGACTATCGGTACCATGGCTAGAAGCTAACTTCAGTTCAATCAAGCTAAAAGTGAACGAACTCCCACGATCAGGAATACTACTAAACATTACAGAAAATATCACAAGATACTTGAGTAACATTTTTTATCGACCAGGATTTCAGTCTATTGTTACATTTAGATGGCAAATCCACTCAAGTTATTCTCATGGTTCAAAACTCCAAATCCAGCTGCGGAGGTCGCTCGCTCAAGTGCTACATCATATCTTGGGCTTTGGATGAAGTTTTGTGCCTAGGAGCTCTCCCAATACTTGGTGGCGGAGCCTGATGATAGAATTGAGCAGTCTGTTGTTTCAGTACGCGAGTAAACGCCTGCAAAACTGGCACGGTAAGGATTTGGGTCAATTTAAACACAAAACTGTTGATAAGGGTGGATTAGCATGCAATTCTACCTCATGAAGATGCTGACTCAGGCTGACCGGCCTGTTGTTTCGGTCTCCTGCTGGCAGGGGGGCCATCTCTTCGCCTCTCATACCGTCTGCTTTCGTACTTTGAGGTCCTCCGCTCCTTTGGTTGGTAGGTTGGGTATGTGCACGGAATGATCTCACCATTTATGTATTTATCACCTGAAGAGAGAAAAAAAAAGTGAATACGGTAGTGATTAAGACACGAGAAGCATATAAACATGCAGCTACACATATTGTGTCACGCCAACCTCCGTAGTCTTTGTTTTTTACATCGATGTAGGAATCAGGGAGCACCCACAGGACACCAGGCAAACCTACAGGCAACGTAAGAACAGTTTAAAGAAGGGAATTCCAAAAATAGTGCAAAAACGGATGTGCCCCAAAACAGCGCGTAAATCGAGGATTACCCTTGAACTTCTCTGATGTTTCTTCATCGACAGTGCACTGGAACCCAGTGTAAGTGGTTGTGCTGAAGGCATACATGTTCTTCTTGGCTTCCTCCATGCTGCAATTGTAACAAGTTACTCAGTTTAGACTTTTATGTATACACCCTTCAGAATATGGATGCACCATATCAAACTAAAGAAGAAGAATTTAAGCCTACATTACACCCTGCTAAACTACACTCATGCTCACGTCACATCAGATGCAGGCACTGCTGCTCTTCTCATATGTGCAGCAATGCTGGAACAAGGTTCCAAGTATCTCACAAATAGACATTTGATCATTTGATGTGTATACGATAAAAAATCTTGTCAAACAAGAAGCACCTGTTTCATATCTATCTCCTGCATAGCAATTTCAGAAGCACGAGAGGACTACAAGCCGACCCAATGGAATTGCTAACATTTTGTCGATAATTTTCGAGTTACAGCCACTAGGAAATTGCTAGCATTTTCTCTACGAAAATAAGAAAATGCGCCAAATTTCTCTCACCAGACATACAGACGAAGAGTCATCAGCAGGGAGAAAGGGAAACCACGGCTTTACCTGCCGAGAACGGTGGCGAGGGTGTTGAGGTAGGTATCGATCATCTGCTCGCGCGTGGGCGCGGGGTCCTTTGGGAACTCCATGACGATCAGCCAGTGGTTGTAGTCACACCCGGGGAGCAGTATGGTCTCCCTCTGCTCGCTCCCAGGCGCCGCGCCGGCCGCCGTCGGCCTCCGCCGACGCTGGAGGCCCCCTGCCGGTGCGAGGGCGATCGCCGGAAAGGCTGCCGCCGCTGCGGCGGCGCGGGGGAGAGAAGCGGCTGAGAAGGAGGAAGCGGAGGGCTTGGCGGGGAAAGTGAAGGCGCTGGCCGCTACGCGCCCGGCGGCGGCGGCGGTCGGCAGGGCAGCCATTGAAGCGAGCGTACGTGTGGGGGGAGTGAGGTTTTGCGAGTTGCGGATAAGGTGAGACAGAGTCGAGTAGAAGAATGAGATATTTCAGGAGAAGGGTTTTAGGAGCCTTTGTGAGGATGGGCTGGGTAGGCTGCTATCCGGACCGCGTGTCTGTCTCCAGGCCCTCTTTTTTCTTGAGAAACACGGCCTTGTTGGCAGCTCCTATTGCGCGCCTTCACAGAAAAACCCTATTTAACGCGCACTGCGTCAAATAGTCAGGGCTTCGCACAGATACCCAGCCATGGTTCGGCAGTGGACCGGATGTTTAACTTTTTCAAGGCCTGCAGTTTTCGAAAATTTCTAGATGTTTTTCGCCCTTTTTTTATTTAAACTTCTAGAGGTTCTTTGAATTGGTTTTTCTTTCTTTTTCCGTTTTCCTTTTTCGTTATTCTTTTTTGTTTCTGTTTCAAAAAATGTTCTGGATTTTCACACATTGTTCCAAATTTTCTAAAAATGTTTAGGATTTTCACACATTGTTCCAAATTTTCTAAAAATGTTTAGGATTTTCAAACATTATTCTTCAAATTCGAAAAAAAAATTGCTTTTAAGAAAAATGTTCTTGATTTTCAAAAAATGTTATTCAAATTTAAAAAAATCTTTCAACTTTAAAAACAAATGTTCTGGATTTTCAGAAAATGTTTGGGATTTTCAAAATTTGTTCCTCAAATTCGGAAAATGTTGTTTACTTTAGAAAATTTCTGGATTTTCAAAAAATGTTTTGGATTTTCCATTTTTTTCATAAAATGTTCTTGTTTTTCGTAATTTGTTCTCAAGATTAAAAAATGTTCGTGTTTTCAACAAAATTCATGTTATGAATTTTTTTCAGTTCTTTTCAAAATTATTCTCATTTTGAAAATTTTCTCTCAAGATTCAAAAACTGCTCTTGCTTTAAAAAAAAATCACGCTTCCAAATTTGTTCGAGGTTTCCAAAACTGATCTCTATTTCAAAATTTTATTCTCAAGATTCAAAAAATGTTTATGCTTTAAAAAATTATTCGCTGTCCCAAATTTGTTCAGGATTTTTAAAAATTGTTCTTGGTTTTCAAATTTACTCTCAAGATTCCAAAAATATTCATGCTTCAAAAAATTATTTGCACTTTAAAATTTGTTCTCTAATTTATAAAATATTTATGTTTTCAAAAAATGACTGAGAAATTCAATGTTTGTTCGCTTTGATACAAAAAAGAAAAATGGAAAGAAAAACGAGACAAAAAAGGAAAAAATAAATAAGCAAAAAAGAAAAAAAAGGAAATTATCTGATTTTTTAGACAAAAAGAAAAGCTGGCCCCGCCCAGTCGGGCGCCCCCTGTGCGTGGGAGCGACCCCCTACCGCAGCGAGCGGCGGGTAGGAGTTCGCCGCCTTCATCGCCGGAGAACGTAACCAGCACGCACAACCGCATCTGGGTAGGCTGGCCCAAGAACAAACACAACACGAAAAAACGCAAGAAAAAAGTGCCAACCACGAATCAAACTCGCGTGGCCGCGCTTGTACAGGGAGGCTAACCATTAGGCCAACTAACTGCTACTGTTAGTAACTACTTTCATCAGGATACATTTAAGAACGAAGGACATGTCTACTCCCTAGCGTTTGGGACTGGTCGAGCAAAAAAGGAAATATTTGGTTTTTAGTAATCTATATAAAGATATATTTTGTTTCTTCTGATTCATATTAGAAAAGTATACATGAAAAAAGGAGAATTACAATAGCAACCATACGAATAGGTGTGAACTCATTTGTTTTGGGTTATCGGTTTTTTAAAATTAACTTTTAAACCATGCATTGGAATTAAGATCCGCTTTCACCGTTGTAACCATTGTGACGCGCGCTTCGAAACTAAATCCCGCATAGGTATGTTCCAATATAGTATTTTGTGTGCAATTTTATCCTTATTTGCTGCAACTGTCTATCAGTCGATGTGCAACTGGCTGACACTCGATATGCAACTTTCTCTCTACTCGTAAACGTGCAGTTTTCGTTGACGCAAACCAATGTAAACGCATTTAATCCGGAATTCCCGTTTTCACTTTTCTAAAAGAGTCATAACTTTTGACTCGAACATCAGAATTATGATCCGCTTTCACCGTTGGAATGCCCTTGATGTACTCTATGAAACTAGATCGCACATGTGTATGTTCCAACGAACTTTTGTGTATGCAATTTAATTTTTGTTTGATGCAACTGTCTAGCAGTCCATGGGCAACTGACTGAGCCAATGTAGAACTTTCTTTCTAATTGTGGACGTATAGTTTTAATTGATGAGAATAGGTATGAACACATTAATTCCGTTTTTCATTTTTCTAACAACTTTCATAACTTTTGACTTGCCATTGAAATTAAGATCCGCTTTTAGCATAAGAATCCTCACGACGCGCTCTTCGAAATTAGATCTTGCGTGGATACATTTCGAAGAACTTTTTTATGTACTAATTCGTCCTTGTTTGATGCAATTGTCTAGCAGTCGACGTGCAATTAAGTGTCAGTCGATGTGTAACTTTAGCCCCTTACCGACGGGCATGCATTTTTTATTAATGACGCCTCCACTCCAAACTACCGCCTACAAGTGTGAAAGTGCATGCTATGCCCCTAATCGACTTTTGGTGTTAATAACAACACATACATAGGAAACTAATCCTATTTGTTGAGTGTATCTCAGGACGGCAAGTACTTTAGTAGATTGAGAATTATGTGCCAAAGGTTGTCTGAGAAGATTGGGATTTATATTTTGAGAAGGCTCGGGATTAAGAAAAGATGATGTAGACTATTCTTTTGAGTTTACTGATATTGAGTATAGGGATCCCGCACTATTAAGAGGGGATCACAGGTTTTGCGATGAACTTGATCGTACCACATCTTCACTGTCATACCCAATACCACATAGTCTCCACTCTGCTCTTATCTCAAAACGGGTCTATTGCCTCGGACATCTGGCTCCCTCTGGACGTCCGAGGGCCGGAGGACCGGCAGGCTTCGGAAATCCGTAGCCCTTCACCAGAAGTTTGTGAGTCATATAACTCGGAAATCCGGCTCCCTCCGGACATCCGAGGGCCGGACGTCCGACCAGCCCCGGAAATCCGGAGCCCTGCACCAGTAGAAGTTGAGTTCTATAACTCGGATTTCCGGCTCCCTCCGGACGTCCGAGGGCCGGACGTCCGACCCCCTTCGGAAATCCGGAACCTACCACCAGAAGAAGTTGAGTCATATAACTCGGATTTTCGGTCCTCTCCGGACGTCTGGTCTGTGTTCAATTGTCAGTATTATCAGTCATATCTACAGGCCTCGGACGACCGACCCCTGTCGGACGTCCGACCCCTCGCGGACGCCCGGACGTCCGGCAACTGTCGGACGTCCGGACCATGTGTGACTTAAAGTGCCCCCAACGGCTGGATTTCACTCCCCACTATATATACTCTTCTCCCACCTCGTGAAATAGTGTCCAACACAGCTAGAATACATCCAAGAACACCTTTCCTCTCACTCACTCTTGTCTACACCAAATCCTAGATCCCAAGAGCATTTGTGAGTCCTTTTGAGTGTTGTTCCATTCAAAAGATAGATCGTCTCCCTCTCCTCCTTCCCACCAAAGTGATTTGTGATTTGAGCAAGTTTTGAGCAATCCCCGTGATCTTGTTACTCTTGGAGGTTGGAGACTCCTAGGCGGTAGGAGTCTTCGGAGAGGAATCAAACCATTGTGATTTCCCCCGAAAAGTTTGTGAAGGTTTGGAAGCCACCTCAAGGCTTACCACTAGTGGTTGAGAAACGCCGTCGTGGAGTTTCTTGGAAATATGCCCTAGAGGCAATAATAAATTAGTTATTATTATATTTCTTTGTTCATGATAATCGTTTATTATCCATGCTATATTGGAAACACAGTGCATGTGTGGATACATAGAAAAAACACTGTCCCTAGTAAGCCTCTAGTTGACTAGCTCGTTAATCAAAGATGGTCAAGGTTTCCTGACCATAGGCAAGTGTTGTCACTTGATAACGGGATCACATCATTAGGAGAATCATGTGATGGATTAGACCCAAATTAATAGACGTAGCATGTTGATCGTGTCATTTTGTTGCTACTGTTTTCTGCGTATCAAGTATTTGTTCCTATGACCATGAGATCATATAACTCACTGACACCAGAGGAATGCTTTGTGTGTATCAAACATTGCAACGTAACTGGGTGACTATAAAGATGCTCTACAGGTATCTCCGAAGGTGTTCGTTGAGTTAGTATGGATCAAGACTGGGATTTGTCACTCCGTATGACGGAGAGGTATCTCGGGGCCCACTCGGTAATACAACATCACACACAAGCCTTGCAAGCAATGTGACTTAGTGTAAGTTGCGGGATCTTGTATTACGAAACGAGTAAAGAGACTTGCCGGTAAACGAGATTGAAATAGGTATGCGGATACTGACGATCGAATCTCGGGCAAGTAACATACCGAAGGACAAAGGGAATGACCAACGGGATTATATGAATCCTTGGCACCGAGGTTCAAACGATAAGATCTTCGTAGAATATGTAGGATCCAATATGGGCATCCAGGTCCCGCTATTGGATATTGACCGAGGAGTCACTCGGGTCATGTCTACATAGTTCTCGAGCCCACAGGGTCTGCACACTTAAGGTTCGACGTTGTTTTATGCGTATTTGAGTTATATGGTTGGTTACCGAATGTTGTTCGGAGTCCCGGATGGGATCACGGACGTCACGAAGGTTTCCGGAATGGTCCGGAGACGAAGATTAATATATAGGATGACCTCATTTGGTTACCGGAAAGGTTTCGGGCATTACCGGAAAAGTTTCGGGCTCATCGGTAGTGTACCGGGAGTGCCGGGAGGGGTGACGGGGACCATCGAGAGGGGTGTCACGCCCCAAGGGATCTCATGGGCTATGGGAAGAGATAAACCAGCCCCTAGTGGGCTGGAATAAGTTCCCACTAAGGCCCATAAGGTTGGAGAAGGGAAAAACACAAGGTGGAAAGAGTTTCCAAGTGGGAAGGTGGAATCGTACTCCAAGTAGGATTGGAGTAGGATTCCTCCACCTCAAATTTCGGCCAAACCTTGAGGGTTTGAGTCTGCCTCCTCCCCTCCCTCCCTCCTATATATGGTGGGGTTTTAGGGCTGATTTGAGACAACTTTTGCCACGACAGCCCGACCACATACCTCCACGGTTTTACCTCTAGATCGCGTTTCTGCGGAGCTCGGGCGGAGCCCTGCTGAGATTAGATCACCACCAACCTCCGGAGCGCCGTCACGCTGCCGGAGAACTCATCTACCTCTCCGTCTCTCTTGCTGGATCAAGAAGGCCGAGATCATCGTCGAGCTGTACGTGTGCTGAACGGGGAGGTGCCGTCCGTTCGGCACTAGATCGGAGCGGATCGTGGGACGGATCGCGGGACGGTTCGTGGGACGGTTCGCGGGGCGGTTCGAGGGACGTGAGGACGTTCCACTACATCAACCGCGTTTCTTAACGCTTTTGCTGTGCGATCTACAAGGGTACGCAGATCGGAAATCCCCTCTCGTAGATGGACATCACCATGATAGGTCTTCGTGCGCGTAGGAAAATTTATGTTTCCCATGCGACGTTCCCCAACAGTGGTATCAGAGCTAGGTTCATGCGTAGATGTAATCTTGAGTAGAACACAAAAGTTTTTGTGGGCGGTGATGTGAGTTTTGCTGCCCTCCTTAGTCTTTTCTTGATTCCGCGGTATTGTTGGATCGAAGCGGCTCGGACCGACATTACTCGTACGCTTACGAGAGACTGGTTTCATCGCTACGAGTAACTCCGTTGCTCAAAGATGACCGGCGAGTGTCGGTTTCTCCAACTTTAGTTTAATCGGATTTGACCGAGGAGGTCCTTGGATGAGGTTAAATAGCAATTCATACATCTCCGTTGTGGTGTTTGCGTAAGTAAGATGCGATCCTACTAGATACCCATGGTCACCACGTAAAACATGCAACAACAATTAAAGGACGTCTAACTTGTTTTTGTAGGGTATGCTTGTGATGTGATATGGCCAATGATGTGATGTGATATATTTGATGTATGAGATGATCATGTTGTAATAGTTAATATCGACTTGCACGTCGATGGTACGGCAACCGGCAGGAGCCATAGGGTTGCCTTTAAACTAACAGTTGTGCTTGCAGATGCGTTTACTATATTGCTAGGACGTAGCTTTAGTAGTAGTAGCATGAGTAGCACGACAACCCCGATGGCGACACGTTGATGGAGATCATGATGATGGAGATCATGGTGTGACGCCGGTGACAAGAAGATCGTGCCGGTGCTTTGGTGATGGAGATCAAGAAGCACATGATGATGGCCATATCATGTCACTTATGAATTGCATGTGATGTTAATCCTTTATGCACCTTATCTTGCTTAGAACGACGGTAGCATTATGAGGTGATCTCTCACTAAAATTTCAAGACGAAATTGTGTTCTCCCCGACTGTGCACCGTTGCGACAGTTCTTCGTTTTGAGACACCACGTGATGATCGGTGTGATAGACTCAACGTTCACATACAACGGGTGCAAAACAGTTGCACACGCGGAACACTCGGGTTAAGCTTGACGAGCCTAGCATGTGCAGACATGGCCTCGGAACACATGAGACCGAAAGGTCGAGCATGAATCGTATAGTTGATATGATTAGCATAGAGATGCTTACCACTGAAACTATTCTCTACTCACGTGATGATCGGACTTGAGATAGTGGATTTGGATCATGTACCACTCAAATGACTAGAGAGATGTACTTTTTGAGTGGGAGTTCTTAAGTAATATGATTAATTGAACTAATTGTCATGAACATAGTCTAATGGTATTTGCGAATTACGATGTAGCTTGCGCTATAGCTCTACTATTTTTATATGTTCCTAGAGAAAATTTAGTTGAAAGTTGATAGTAGCAAACTTTGCAGAGGATTGTCCTCGTTGCTGCGCAGAAGGCTTATGTCCTTAATGCACCACTCGGTGTGCTGCACCTCGAGCGTCGTCTGTGGATGCTGTGAACATCCGACATACACATTTCTGATGACTACACGATAGTTCAGTACAAAATACTTAATGGCTTAGAAGCAAGGCGCCGAAGACGTTTTCAAACGTCACAGAACATAAGAGATGTTCTAAAGAGATGAAATTGTGATTTCATGCTTGTGCCCTTGTTAAGAGGTACGAGACCTCTGACAAGATTCTTTGTCCACAAAGTAAGGGAGAAAAGCTCAATCGTTGAGCGTGTGCTCAGATTATCTGAGGACGACAATCGCTTGAATCAAGTGGGAGTTAATCTTCCAGATGAGATAGTGATGGTTCTCCAAAGTCACTGCCACCAAGCTGTGAGAGCTTCGTGATGAACTATAACATATCAAGGATAGATACAATGATCCTTGAGCAATTCGCGATGTTTGACACTGCGAAAGTAGAAATCAAGAAGGAGCATCAATAGTTGATGGTTAGTAAAACCACTAAGTTTCAAGAAAGGCAAGGGCTAGAAGGGATACTTCGTGAAACGGCAAAACAATTGCTGCACTAATGAAGAGACCCAAGCTTAAACCCAAACCCGAGACTAAGTGCTTCTGTAATGAGGGGAACAGTCACTGAGGCGGAGCAACTCTAGATACTTGGTAGATAAGAAGGCTGGCAAAAGTCGAAAGAAGTATATTTGATATACATGATGTTGATGTGTACTTTACTAGTACTTCTAGTAGCACGAGGGTATTGGATACCGGTTCGGTTGCTAAGTGATTAGTAACACGAAATGAAAGCTACGGCATAAACAGAGACTAGCTAAAGGCGAAGTGACGATACGTGTTGGAAGTGTTTCCAAGGTTGATATGATCAAACGCCGCAAGCTCCCTCTACCATCGGGATTGGTGTTAAACCTAAATACTTGTTATTTGGTGCTTGCGTTAAATATGAACATGATTGGATCGTGTTTATTGCAATGCGATTATTCATTTAAAGAGAATAATGGTTACTCTATTTGCTTGAATAATCACCTTCAATGGTTTATTGAATCTCTATTTTAGTGTTACACATGTTCATGATATTGGTGCCAAAAGATACGAGGTAATGATGATAGTACCACTTACTTGTGGCACTGCCGCTTGAGTCATGTTGGTATAAATTGCATGAAGAGGCTCCATGCTGATGGATCTTTATACTCACTTGATTTTGAATCACTAGTGACATGCAAATCATACCACATGAGCAAAGCCTTGTTTTCATTGAGATGAAACAAGATAGTAACTTGTTGGAAGTGATACATTTTGATGTATGCAGTCCAATGGATGCTGAGGCACGCAATGGATATCATTATGTTCTTACTTCAATGACGATTTGAGTAGATACAAGAGTATTTACTTAATGAATCACAAGTCTGAAATATTGAAAAGTTCAATTCTGTTTCAGAGTGAAGTTCGTCGTAACAAGAGGATAAACGATCTATGATATGATCATAGAAATGAATATCTGAGTTACGAGTTTTGGTACGCAGTTAAGACAATGTGGAAATTGTTTCGCAGTTCATGCCACCTGGAACATCATAGTGTGATGATGTGTCTAAACGTCATAGCCACGCACTATTTGGTATGGTGCATGCTATGATGTCTCTTATCGAATTACCACTATCGTTTATGGGTTATGCATTAGAGACAACCGCATTCACTTTAAATAGGGCACCGCGTATTTCCGTTGAGATGACACAGTATAGACTGAGGTTTAGAGAAATCTAAACTGTCGTTTCTTGAAAGTTTGGGGCTTCGACACTTATGTGAAAAAGTTTCAGTCTGATAAGCTCGAACCCAAAGCGGATAAATGCATCTTCATAGGATATCCAAAACAGTTGGGTACATCTCCTATCTCAGATCCGAAAGCAAAGTGTTTGTTTCTAGAAATGGATCCTTTCTCGAGGAAAGGTTTCTCTCGAAAGAATTGAGTGGGAGGGTGGTAGAACTTGATGAGGTTATTGAACCATCACTTCAACCAGTGTGTAGCAGGGCGCAGGAAGTTGTTCCTGTGGCGCCTACACCAATTGAAGTGAAAGCTGATGATGGTGATCATCGAGCATCAGATCAAGTTACTACAAACCTCGTAGGTTGACAAGGTCGCGTACTACTGCAGAGTGGTACGGTAACCCTGTCTTGGAGGTCATGTTGTTGAGCAACAGTGAACCTACGAGTTATGAAGAAAGCAATGGTGGGCCCGGATTCCGACAAATGGCTGGAGGCCATGAAATCCGAGAGAGGATCCATGTATGAAAACAAAGTGTAGACTTTGGAAGAACTACTTGATGGTCATAGGACTATTGAGTAACGATGGATCTTTAAAAGGAAGACAGACGATGATGGTGATAAGTCACTATTAAGAAAAGCTCGACTTGTCGCAAAGATGTTTCCGACAAGATCAAACAGTTGACTATGATGAGACTTTCTCACTCGTAGCGATGCTAAAAGTCTGTTAGAATTATGTTAGTAGTTGCTGCATTATTTATGAAATATTGCACATAGGATGTCAAAACATTGTTTCCTCGATGGTTTCCTTGAGCAAACATTGTATGTGATACAACCAGGAGGTTTTGTCGATCCTAAAGATACTAGCAAGTATGCAAGCTCCAGCGATCCTTCAATGGACTGGTGCAAGCATCTCGGAGTTGGAATATACACTTTGATGAGATGATCAAAGATTTTGGGTTTGTACAAGGTTTATGAGAAACTTGTATTTCCAAAGAAGTGAGTGGGAGCACTATAGAATTTCTGATGAGTATATGTGGTTGACATATTGTGGATCAGAAGTAATGTAGAATTTCTGTAAAGCATACAAGGTTGTTTGAAAGGAGTTTTCAAAGGAGTACCTGTATTGCGCTACTTGAACGTTGAGCATCAAAGATCTATGGAGATAGATCGAAAGCGCTTAATGGAAGTTTCAACAAGATGCATGCCTTGACAAGTTTTTGAAGGAGTTCAAAATAGATCAGCAAAGAAGGAGTTCTTGGTTGTGTTGTAAGGTGTGGATTTGAGTAAGACTCAAAACCCGACCACGGCAGAATAAAGAGAATAGACAAAGGTCGTCTTCTATGCCTTGGCCGTAGAATCTGAAGTATGCCATGCTGGGTACCGCACTTGATGTGTGCCTTGACTCAAAGTCTGTTGAGAGGTACAGAGAGTGATCCATGATTGAATCACTAGCAGCGGTCAAAATTTATCCTTAGTAACTGATGGACTAAGGAATTTTTCTTGATTATGGAGGTGGTTAAAGAGTTCGTCGTAAAGGGTTACGTCGATGCAAGCTTTGACACTAATCCGAATAACTATGAGTAGTGAAACGGATTCGTATAGTAGAGTAGATATTTGGAGTATTTCCGAATAGCACATAGTAGCAACATCTATAAGATGACATAAAGATTTGTAAAGAACACACGGATGTGAAAGTTTCAGAACCGTTGACTAAAACCTCTCTCACGAACAAGACGTGATCAGACCCCATAACTATATGGGTGTTGGATTCGTTGGAATCACATGGTGATGTGAACTAGATTATTGACTCTAGTGCAAGTGGGAGACTGTTGGAAATATGCCCTAGAGGCAATAATAAATTAGTTATTATTATATTTCTTTGTTCATGATAATCGTTTATTATCCATGCTATAATTGTATTGATTGGAAACACAGTGCATGTGTGGATACATAGACAAAACACTGTCCCTAGTAAGCCTCTAGTTGACTAGCTCGTTGATCAAAGATGGTCAAGGTTTCCCGACCATAGGCAAGTGTTGTCACTTGATAACGGGATCACATCATTAGGAGAATCATGTGATGGACTAGACCCAAATTAATAGACGTAGCATGTTGATCGTGTCATTTTGTTGCTACTGTTTTCTGCGTGTCAAGTATTTGTTCCTATGACCATGAGATCATATAACTCACTGACACCGGAGGAATGCTTTGTGTGTATCAAACGTTGAAACGTAACTGGGTGACTATAAAGATGCTCTACATGTATCTCCGAAGGTGTTCGTTGAGTTAGTATGGATCAAGACTGGGATTTGTCACTCCGTATGACGGAGAGGTATCTCGGGGCCCACTCGGTAATACAACATCACACACAAGCCTTGCAAGCAATGTGACTTAGTGTAAGTTGCGGGATCTTGTATTATGGAACGAGTAAAGAGACTTGCCGGTAAACGAGATTGAAATAGGTATGCGGATACTGACGATCGAATCTCGGGCAAGTAACATACCGAAGGACAAAGGGAATGACATGCGGGATTGTATGAATCCTTGGCATTGAGGTTCAAACGATAAGATTTTCGTAGAATATGTAGGATCCAATATGGGCATCCAGGTCCCGCTATTGGATATTGACCGAGGAGTCACTCGGGTCAAGTCTACATAGTTCTCGAGCCCGCAGGGTCTGCACACTTAAGGTTCGACGTTGTTTTATGCGTATTTGAGTTATATGGTTGGTTACCGAATGTTGTTTGGAGTCCCGGATGGTATCACAGACGTCACGAGGGTTTCCGGAATGGTCCGGAGACGAAGATTGATATATAGGATGACCTCATTTGGTTACCGGAAAGTTTTCGGGCATTACCGGAGAAGTTTCGGGTTCATCGGTAGTGTACCGGGAGTGCCGGGAGGGGTGACGGGGACCATCGAGAGGGGTGTCACGCCCCAAGGGGTATCATGGGCTATGGGAAGAGATAAACCAGCTCCTAGTGGGCTGGAATAAGTTCCCACTAAGGCCCATAAGGTTGGAGAAGGGAAAAACACAAGGTGGAAAGAGTTTCCAAGTGGGAAGGTG
This sequence comes from Hordeum vulgare subsp. vulgare, assembly GCF_904849725.1. NCBI lineage: Eukaryota > Viridiplantae > Streptophyta > Magnoliopsida > Poales > Poaceae > Hordeum > Hordeum vulgare. Next base: position 400,965,138 of record NC_058524.1, on the reverse strand, counting down.
GAATCCTACTCCAAGTAGGATTGGAGTAGGATTCCTCCACCTCAAATTTCGGCCAAACCTTGAGGGTTTGAGGCTGCCTCCTCCCCTCCCTCCCTCCTATATATAGTGGGGTTTTAGGGCTGATTTGAGACAACTTTTGCCACGGCAGCCCGACCACATACCTCCACGGTTTTACCTCTAGATCGCGTTTCTGCGGAGCTCGGGCGGAGCCTTGCTGAGATTAGATCACCACCAACCTCCGGAGCGCCGTCACGCTGCCGGAGAACTCATCTACCTCTCCGTCTCTCTTGCTGGATCAAGAAGGCCGAGATCATCGTCGAGCTGTACGTGTGCTCAACGCGGAGGTGCCGTCCGTTCGGCACTAGATCGGAGCGGATCGTGGGACGGTTCGCGGGGCGGATCGAGGGACGTGAGGACGTTCCACTACATCAACCGCGTTTCTTAACGCTTCTGCTGTGCGATCTACAAGGGTACGTAGATCGGAAATCCCCTCTCGTAGATGGACATCACCATGATAGGTCTTCGTGCGCGTAGGAATTTTTTTGTTTCCCATGCGACGTTCCCCAACAGAGTTATCTCAAAGGGAGAATAGGGTGAGCCTTCGTGGCGTTGGTGTGCCTTCTTGGTAACATCTGCCCCTCTAACGGTGACGTAGCTTCCCTCCAAGGAAGTGAACATCGGGATACATCCTTGTCTCTCTTGGAGTTTCGGTTATTCCTAACCCTAACTCTCTACTTGTGTTAATCCTTATTACGTACTTGTATTTGATTATTGTTTACCGCTTGTCCTACTTCACTCTAAATAGCTTACTCCTTGTCATAGCAATTATTAGGCCTACACTCATATTCCGCACTTTTGCCTAAAATTGCTAAGTAATTATTAAAATTTGGATTTGTACCTATTCACCCCCCTCTAGGTCCATCTCGATCCTTTTCAATTGGTATCAGAGCCTCGTGCTCTATTCTTGTGGCTTAACCACCCTAGAGAGAGATGGACGGGGTTCCAGCTACGGTAGCTCCAGTGCAGAGGGACGAGACTTCCTTGGAAGTCAAGTCTTTCACCTCTGAGGACCTGGAACGGGCCCTTGCCAAGCAAAGAGAGGAGCATGATGCTTCTCTTGAGACCATGGTCCAAATGAGACTAGCATCACTAACCACGGGGACAACCACGTCCCTGAGGGCCTCAGGGCCACATGTGCACGGTACTTCATCTGGCCAACAACCTCCGGAAAGGAACCAAACTAGTGTTCCATGGCTTTATGCTAGATCTCAAATTGAGAAACCTAAGTACAATCCTGGAGGAATACCTCCCTTGCTTGATGACAATTCCGATTTTGCTTTGTGGAGAGTTGGTATGCAGGATCATCTTAGGTACGCCAATGATGAGATGTTGGACATCCTCGAGCATGGGTACAATCCTGTAGATCCAAGATGCCTCACTCCCACAGAAACTTATGACAAGCATCTCAATGACACTGCGATCATGTGCATAAGAAAAGGAATGAATGACAAGCAACGAAGACCTTACATTCACATCACAAGTGCCAAGGAACTGTGGGATAGCATTATAAGGACCAAGACCGGTACCTCCACTCTTCGGCTTGCTCAATATGAAATTGCCAAGGGGCAATTACAGAATTTCTGCATGGAAAAGGGTGAATCTCCCAAGCAACTACTAGAACGGCTCATGACTCTCGCCGCAGACATTGAGTCATGTGACTGTGACAAGACGCAAGATGGTTTCAATCTGACCAAGAGATTTCTTGTGGACAAGTTACTTCATGCTCTTGCTCCGTATCACCATCAAATGGTATGGGACACGAGGCAGCACCATGGGTTCAAAGAAATGACTCCAGATGACATCATATCCACTTTCCAATTATTTGAAGAGTCAAAAGCAAATGCAACAAAGCACCTTGCCATGCATGGCACTTCAACATCAAAGATCAATCTTGCTTTGAAAGCCAAGCATGAATGTGACGAAGAAGAAAGTGAAGAAGAAGAGGGTGATGATGACTGCGAAGATGGTGATGAGGTTGACTCTGATGAAAGCCCATCTTATGAGGACATTGCTCTCTTTATAAATAAGTTCAGTTCAGAAAAGTTCAAGGGAAGATTCCCAAAGAAGAAGGTAAGGAAATGCTATAACTGTGAGGAAACCAACCACTTCTCCAATGACTGCCCTTATGAGAAGAGAGAAGACAAACCAAGGTTTCCAAAGACCTTTGTAAAGAAGAAGTTGCCAAACCCTATGAACTCCAAGTTCAAGAGGACAGATGGAAGAGCAATGGTTGCACATGAAGAATCAGATCCAGAAGATGTTGGTGGAGTTGCCGGAGTAGCTCAGGATACACAAAACACCTTGAGCCTAGTCAACAAAAGTGGTGATGTTGTTCACTACAACTATATGAAGGACTACAAGGGAAACACTCACAAGTGTTTGATGGCAAAGACTGCCATGGGAGATGAGGAAGACCAAAGCTCCCACGATAAGGTTAAGGTAACTCCACGGTTAAACTCTTTCAGTCTAGCTTCTACTTCATGTGATGAGTATCTTGATGTGGAAGATCACTATGAGGATAATGACTTAGATCATCCCATGTTTACTAAAATAAACAAATTTATGTGCTCTCTTAAAGGAAAGAAGCTCACTATGTTTCACATACTTATGGAAATGGTGAGTAAGCACACCAATACCATCAAGGAACTCGAAACCCTCGTCACCGAGGAGAAGGAAAGAAATGAAATCCTTGAGAAGAAAGTCCTGTATGAGGAAGCACAAAATGATGCTCTATGCTCAAAAGTAGGTGAAAACCTTGATAAAAATGCTAATGATCTTGCCTCCTTGAAAAAGGCTGAATCTGTGTGCAAAGAATTACTAAATGATAAAAACCGACTTGTGAACTCTCATGCTTCCCTTTCTAAGGACTGTGAGCGTCTATCCTTGTCTCTCAAAGACAAGGAAGAGAAACTCACTGTTCTTACAAAGAGCTTTGAGGCACTTAAGGTTACTTATCTTGACACTCTAGCTAAGGCCTACTCCTCACCTATCATTAATGTTGATACTTGCACTACTAACTCTAGTAGTGAACTGGCATCTATCCTTGAGGAAAACTGTTCGCTAAAGGCACAGTTAGACAGAGGTCTCATGACATGTGCACAAGGACAAAAGACTCTCAATGAGATCTTAAGTCGAAACAATGGAGGCTTCGCCAAGGAAGGCCTTGGGTTCAACCCAAGCACTACCAAGAAAAGTGCATCTCCTCTCAAGTGTACCACTCCGCTTAAAGAAATATTTGTACGAGAGGGACACAAGGAGAAAGGTAAGGTTGTGAGTGGATCGACCACTAGGGGTTCGCCTACTCACAACAAGACAACCGAATTCATGCCTCCATCCTATGTACTACGCAAATCAAAGGAAGGAGAGGTCTATGCTAAATTAGTTGGTCCCCGTAATGCATTCCGATTCTATGCTATTTGGGTCCCTAAGACTCTTGTGACTAATGTGAAAGGCCCCATGACAAAATGGGTACCTCAAACCAAGTCTTAATTTGTTACAGGCTGTTTTCTCCGGAGGAGCCAAATGGGTGATCGACAGTGGATGCACCAATCATATGACCGGAGATAGTAACTTGCTCTATGACTTCATGCAAGCCATTCGACCATACATGAGCATTGTATTTGGTGGAGGGTCGAAAGGGCAGGTAATTGGGTTGGGCAAGGTGGCAATCACTAATGACATGTCTATTGCAAATGTCATGCTCGTCCAATCTCTTCAATATCATTTACTCTCAGTTCGCCAATTGGCTTCCGTCAGTTATGACACATTATTTGTACTAACGGATGTGAAAGTCTTTAAGAGAGACACTCTCGAAGTGGCCTTTGTTGGAGAGTTGGATGGCAACCTTTACACGGTTGATTTCTCGAAAGAGAGCACCTTCCATACAACTTGTCTAATGGCCAAGGCCGACATGGGATGGCTGTGGCATCGCCGGCTCGCCCATGTTGGCATGAAAAATCTTCAAAATCTCTTAAACGGCAATCACATCCTTGGACTAACAAATGTATCTTTTAAGAAAGATCGTGTGTGCAGTGCATGCATAGCTGGGAAACAACATCAATCAAAACATCCACCCAAGAACATTGTATCCACTTCGAGGCCGTTAGAGCTCCTTCATGTGGATCTGTTTGCGCCTCCTTCATGGGCAAATCTTGGAGGAAAAAAGTATGGCTTAGTCATTGTTGATGATTACTCAAGATATACATGGGTGTTCTTTCTCAAGTCCAAGGACGAGACGAAGATCACCTTCATTGATTTTGCCAAACAAGCCCAACGGAAGTTTGACAAGGACATCAAGGCAGTAAGAAGTCATAATGGCTCTGAGTTCAAGAACTACACCCTAGAAGAATTTCTTAGTGATGAGGGGATTGAACATCAGTACTACGCACCTTACACCCCTCAACAAAATGGTGTGGCAGAGAGGAAGAACCGGACACTTGTGGAGATGGAAAGGTCCATGTTAGACGAATACGAGTCACCACATAGTTTTTGGGCTGAGGCCGTCAACACGGCATGTCATGCATCAAATCGGCTCTTCCTTCGATCAATATTGGAGAAGACTCCATATGAGCTCCTAACTGGGAACAAGCCCAATGTTAAGTATTTTTGTGTGTTTGGATGCAAGTGTTTCATCCTCAACAAACGGGAACGGTTAGGAAAATTTCAATCCAAAACAACTGAAGGGATTTTTGTTGGCTATGGGTCAAACTCTCATGCCTACAGAGTCTACAACAAATCCACTGGATGTGTTATAGAAACCTGTGACGTGACTTTTGATGAATTTAACCGCTCCCATGGGGAGCAAGTTGATCTAAATGATGCAGGTGAAGAAGACTCCCCACAAGATATCTTAAACATGGGTGTAGGTGCACTTCTTCCCATGGAACAAAGACCCCATGATGATGATGAATATGATGAGAGTATTTCTCATCCTCAAAACAGTTCACTGCCCGTACCTCCACAAGATACTAGCACACACATCATACCAGTTGTTGAGGATAAAGTGGGAGAACATGTCTCTCACCCTGGTCACCCTCAAGAACAAGTTGATCTTCAAGAGGTAGACCAAAGTATGGGTATGTTTGATGATGAACCTCAACAAGTGCAGCGCAAAGAGGAATATCTTCCTCCGCACATAAATGATCCATATGTTGAGGACGTTGATGATGGAAACGAAGTTGAACCTCGTGAAACCTTGACCTCCATCATGCCACGTGTGGCCGGTCGTGTTGATATTGATCAAATCCTCACCGGCGTGTCGGAAGGTAGAGTGACTCGTAAACAATTAACAAACTTTTGTGCTCACTTTTCGTTTGTCTCTAGTACTGTGCCACACAGGTTTCAGGATGCATTGTGTGACAATGACTGGCTTCTTGCTATGCAAGAGGAGCTAAACAGTTTTACACGCAACGAAGTATGGTCATTGGTAGAACGACCAACTAAGGACCATAATGTCATTGGAACTAAATGGATTTTCAAGAACAAGGAAGATGAGAATGGGACCGTCCTACGCAACAAGGCAAGGTTAGTAGCACAGGGGTACTCCCAAGTTGTAGGTTTGGACTTTGGTGAAACCTTCGCCCCTGTTGCTCGTCTTGAATCCATTCGCATTTTATTGGCCTATGCTGCTTTTAATGGTTTTACTTTGCATCAAATGGATGCGAAAAGTGCTTTTCTTAACGGTCCTCTACAAGAAGAGGTATATGTATCACAACCACCTGGGTTTGTTGACCCTCACCATGTATATAAACTTCACAAGGCTCTGTATGGCCTCAAACAAGCACCCCGTGCTTGGTACGATCATCTTAAGAAGTTCCTACTCGATGATGGCTTTGTGGTGGGGGTGATCGATCCCACTCTTTTTACTAAGAGGGAAAATGGTGATTTGATCTTATGCCAAATCTATGTAGATGACATCATTTTTGGTTCTCCTAACATCCATTTATGCAAGAAGTTTGCGGCCTCCATGACCAAGACCTTTGAGATGTCACTCAACACGGACTTGAAGTTCTTTCTTGGTTTTCAAATACAACAATTTCAAGAAGGGATTTTCTTGTCTCAAACTAAGTACCTCAAGGACATTCTTGAAAAATTTGATATGACAAATGCTAAACCAATGAAGACACCCATGGCCACCGATGTAGTTCTCAATGAAGACACAAATGGTATTCCTTTTGACCTATCTACTTACCGCTCCATGATTGGTTCGCTACTTTATCTTTGCGCATCTAGACCGGACATCATGTTAAGTGTAGGCATATGTGCTAGATTTCAAGCTTCCCCTAGGGAAAGCCATCACACGGCGGTTAAGCATATTCTTATATACCTTGTTCACACCCCAAAGTTAGGCTTATGGTACCCTAAGGATGCAAAGTTTGATCTTATTGGGTATTCCGATGCGGATTGGGATGGTGATAAAGTGGGACGGAAATCCACTTCCGGTGCATGTCAGTTTCTTGGACGCTCCTTGGTAAGTTGGTCCTCGAAAAAGAAGAACTGTGTTTCCCTCTCCACGGCTGAGGCCGAATATATTGCAGCCGCAAGCTGTGCAACCCAACTGCTGTGGATGAGGCAAACACTAAAGGATTATGGTATCACGTATCGACACGTTCCTCTTCTCTGTGATAATGAAAGTGCCATAAAGATCTCCGAGAACCCCATTGATCACCCTCGCACAAAACATATTGATATTAGGTATCATTTCTTGAGAGACCATGTGCAAAAGGGTGACATTGATATTACCCATGTGGGTACCGACATGCAGTTAGCCGACATTTTCACCAAGCCACTTAGCGTTGCTAGGTTCTGTCAACTTAGGCGTGAACTTGGTATCTTGGAGCTTGACAACATATCTTGAAACCTTGCACACATACACACACTCACATTATGTTTGTGTCTTGATGTGGGCATGCATTTAGGGGGAGTGAGTCTTAATTTTCTGTTTTTTTAAGCTTACAAAGTACGCATAACTCAATTTCTCCAAGTAGTACATGTAATGCTTGTAGGCAACTATGTTCGTATTTTTTTGGGAGAAACCATGCATGTCATCATCTCATCATCAAAACAAAAAATCCAGAATCAGCCTCTGCCTCCTCGTCCTTCTCGGACGTCCGACATGTCTCGGACGTCCGGCGGCAAAACCCCTTCCGGTTGTCCGACCAGTGTCGGTCGTCCGAGGCCTCAATCACCTCCGGACGTCCGGCGCCTATCGGACGTCCGACGCCTCGGGCCTACAAATAGCTGGGCGCGGGGCTGGGCTCTTGCCCTAACCCTCAGCGCCCCTTTCCTCCCTTACGCCGCTGCCACCATCTCGAGGAGACCCCGCCTGCGCCGCCAGACCTAAGATCCGGCCGATCCCCTCCACGGATCCTCCTCTTCCTTCATGGGATCTGTCTACAGGTTGCTCCTCCGCTCCTTTCGCGTTTGTTTTGGTTCTCTCTCTCTCCCATGAGTCTCCATATTCGTTCCTTATTTGGGATTTTTCATCCGCGTAGGATATTGTGCTCCATGGGCAAGACCAAGCATGCCGCTCGGAAGACCGTGGCTGGCTCATCATCTCGCGCCCCTACCACGGGGTCGGACTGAGATGAGCCACGTCATCCCTTCAAATGGACTGGCCGGCGTTCTCCGGCCCGGCGTTCTCCGTTTGCACAACTCCCCTCATCGTCTGATGGTGATGACCCCGACTTCGAGGAGGAGCTTGCCGCCGAGGACCTTCCTGACCAGCACGTCGATCGAAGGTCCAAGCCAAAGCCCGGGACTCGCAGGGCGTCTTACATGCCACCAGCTCCTCCTGCCCAGCCCGCAGGTGAAGCTCGCCGCATCTCACTAGAACCTCCTGCTACTTTAGGTCGTGCAATCATGAACTTCACCACACTTGGCGCGGCATCATACCTCACTTTCCGCCGCGACATTGATCAATACGCTGTCGTACGTGACTCTTCGGACTCACGTGTCCGCACACACGTCCAGGCGGACATTTTTACCATAGTCATAGTTCCTAAGGGTTTATCTGTTCATCTCTATATTGATGTTGAGCATATTCGCATGCACCCGGCGAAATATCCGGGTGCCATTGAGCTTATTGAGGCATCGGGGCTTGCAGCCCCGTTTGCCTTTCATCGCGACTTTAATGCTGCTGCCATTCACCAGTTCTATGCCACATGCCACTTTGGTCCAAACCACACTATCAGCTGGATCACCTCTGACGTTCGCTTCACAGCTTCTTATGATACATTTGTTGCCGCACTTGGTTTCCCCAATTCTGGCTTCAAAATACATAGGGATGATCCTAACCATGCGCCTAAGTCCATTGACGCGTCTGGGTATCTTCTCAAGCCACTAAGTGAGCTTGATGCGGATGAACGCATGAAGGACCTTAACCAGGTATCCATCTGGCGCTCCCCTTACTTCATCATTTTTCAGTGTCTCATCCGCACCATCTATCCCAAGATGGGTGATAAGGGTTCTTGCAGTGGCTATTGTATCGTCATCATGTCTCACTTGTTCGAGCACCCCAAGGGCAAAATCAATGTGCCTCATTTTCTATGGCATGAGATTCGGCTTGCTAGCTTTCAGTACAAGCGAGCCTTTCCTCATGCCCCCTTCATCCAGGCTCTTATTAACCATGTTGCTGATTTCTCTGTGGCTATCACTCACACACATCGCAAGTGGGTCATTCCCGCTCACATGGCAGATAACTATGCTCCCAAGAAAACCCCCTCATCCTCCACATCCACTCGCCGCACTGCTGCACGGGCCTCCACCCCCTCATCTAGCTCCGCTCCTCTCGGTCGCATTGCCAAATTCCTTGGCAAGGCACATTCTGCTTTGATGAAGGCCGTCTCGTTCCAGTGTGGTCAAACCCATGATGTGGTTTCTCGCTTAGTCTCCTCCAAGAATGCCCTCAAGGCTCGTCTGAGAGCCTCGGGCGCTCTTGATGTGAGTGATGATGAGAACACTCCTGCTGCTCCTCCTACTGATTTTGGCTTCCCATCTGGTCCTGAGTGGGCTGATTTCCTTGACGAGGCTGGTGGCAGTGGCCTGCCTGATGATGATGATGATGCTGATGAGCTCTGAGAGTGGTTGGTGCTGTTGGTGTCTCCCTTTTTGGTACTTGGTTCCAAAGGGGGAGTAATGTATCGTAGTTTTTAGAATTTGGAGATTTAATGTAATGGATAAACTCATGTATGGCTACTTATGAATGATTGTGATTTGCTATGGATTGCTATGATATCATCATAGACTATTATGTTTTGCTCCACTACTTCTATGATGATCTATTATCTTTACATGTTGATCCATTGGAGCTTCGATATTTTATCATGCATACACTAAGGGGGAGCTCCGTACTAAATATCTCCTAGGCTATAATGTATGTTAAATCTTTTTGAGACCTATGTATATGTTGTCATCAACTACCAAAAAGGGGGAGATTGAAAGTGCATGCTATGCCCCTAATCGACTTTTGGTGTTAATGACAACACATACATAGGAAACTAATCCTATTTGTTGAGTGTATCTCAGGACGGCAAGTACTTTAGTAGATTGAGAATTATGTGCCAAAGGTTGTCTGAGAAGATTGGGATTTATATTTTGAGAAGGCTCGGGATTAAGAAAATATGATGTAGACTATTCTTTTGAGTTTACTGATATTGAGTATAGGGATCCCGCACTATTAAGAGGGGATCACAGGTTTTGCGATGAACTTGCTCGTACCACATCTTCACTGTCATACCCAATACCACATAGTCTCCACTCTGCTCTTATCTCAAAACAGGTCTATTGCCTCTGACATCCGGCTCCCTCCGGACGTCCGAGGGCCGAACGACCGGCAGGCTTCGGAAATCCGTAGCCCTTCACCAGAAGTTTGTGAGTCATATAACTCGGAAATCTGGCTCCCTCCGGACATCCGAGGGCCGGACGTCCGACCAGCCCCGGAAATCCGGAGCCCTGCACCAGTAGAAGTTGAGTTCTATAACTCGGATTTCCGGCTCCCTCCGGACGTCCGAGGGCCGGACGTCCGACCCCCTTCGGAAATCCGGAACCTACCACCAGAAGAAGTTGAGTCGTATAACTCAGATTTCCGGTCCTCTCCGGACATCCGGTCTGTGTTCAATTGTCAGTATTATCAGTCATATCTACAGGCCTCGGACGACCGACCCCTTTCGGACGTCCGACCCCTCGCGGACGCCCGGACGTCCGGACCCTGTGTGACTTAAAGTGCCCCCAACGGCTGGATTTCACTCCCCACTATATATACTCTTCTCCCACCTCGTGAAATAGTGTTCAACACAGCTAGAATACATCCAAGAACACCTTTCCTCTCACTCACTCTTGTCTACACCAAATCCTAGATCCCAAGAGCATTTGTGTGACAACCCGATGCCGACGTTCCAAAAGATTCCCCCTTCTTTCCGTTTTCGTCGTGTGTCTATTTTCTTTTGTCGCATCATCATCGCATCATGCGCATCATCTGCATTGCATCGACATCTCCGTGCAGCCAGTTTTCAAAACTTGCATCCGTTGTTAGTTGCCGGTTCTCGTGGTTGTCAGTTCTGAGTCCGACCGCACACGCACGCGCCCGCGGCATCGTTCGAAACCCTGTTTTTAAAGTATGCGTAAAACTTTCTCTGATCGGGTTGAGATTTGACGTGTGGTCTTATTTTAATATAGCTAGGCCGCCTATCGAATTTCGTCACGACCGGAGTCCGTCTGGTACCCGAACGGTCAACTGTAGCGGCACCGTATTCGGTCTACCGTCGGACGTCTGTCGGTGTTTCAAAATTCGTTGCCGCGCCGCACCGTTTCCCTCTCTCCCCTGCTTAGTCCGTCTACACAGGTCGGTAGTGCCACCTAGCCACTTCCTCCGTTCGTGGTCATCTGATCGCAATCGTACGGACCAAGTCCACCTGACCAGAGACCAACCCTATATAAGTATCACCCCCCTAGAGAGACCCTGTCACTTCACTAGGGTTTCCCCTAGCCATTTTTTGCAGCCACCCCCCTCAAAAACTCCACCTGCTAGCCCAAACCCTTCAAATCCCGCAGCCCTAGCCTCCCTATTCTTTCCCATCCCTCAGATCTCAGATCTAGAGCTCAGATTGCCCCAAATCCCCACCTACCGGACATGTCCGTGGTCAAATCGGACATGTCCGGGCGACCACATGAGCTCTCCCATGCCCGCAGACTCCCGCAGCTCCTCCCGAGCCCCTCGCCCCACAGCCCCGCAGCAGCCCGAGCTCATCTCGCCGCCGGCCAGCGCGCCACCTCGCCGGAGTCACCGGAGCTCCCCTCCGCCGGATCCCTCCTTCCATCCTCCCTCTCACTTCTATTTTCCTCTTCATCTCCTCCTCTTGGCCTCACTTTTCTCTCCTTCCCGCATGTTCCCGTGCTCATGGAGCTTGCCGGCCGCCGCCTAGAGCGCTCGCCGGAGCACCGGCCGCTCCTCCCCCCTCCAGATCCGGAGGATCTCGGCCGGATCCACTCGCCCCCGGGGTCCCTCCGTGCCCCGTGCCGCCGTCCTTCGCCGTTCCCTGCAGCTGCGCCTCCCTCCTCTGGTCGCGCGAGGGAGAGGACGACGAGGCGCTGCTCGCCAGCGCCAGCAGGCCACAGCGCCTCCAGCCGGCCCAGCGGCCCACCGGCTCGGCCTCCCCACGTGGCCCAGTGCCCAGGCCAGCCTCCCCCTTCTTGGGCCGAGCCCACCAAGGTGAGGCCTCCCCTCGACTATCCCTCGCCCTAGGTGTTGCCTAATATGTTGCGCGCCTCTGTTAGGCCCATTATGCATAGATTCGGCCCGCGTAGTATATTAGGTATTTTCGGAATTATTAAATTCCAGAAAATTGACGAATATTAGAACGCGTGTAGTTTTATTTCCATAAGTCGGATCAAGGCGTATTGTATATGGTTTTGGCGCAGAATTTCGCGTAGAATAAGATTATCCAACTTGCATAATTGTTTGACATCGTTTAGCGTGCCATATGCCTAGAAACACGTGCTGTCTTATTATGTTTGCGTCCCGTATTATTTTTTTGCACGTGCCCGGACTGCCCGTATACCGTAGATTAAATGTCCATGTTTTAGGACTCTTTTTTGCATGTATTTTAGAGCGGTCAATTGTATTTTTACATGTAGGTATTTGCCGGTAATTTATTTTCCCGCGTATAGGTTATTTTCCCGCATTTATGTGTGGTTTTATTTTGTTGTGCAACCCCACATATTTTATATGTTTCCGGGGTAGAAAAATCCATGGGATTTTTCTGTGCAATTAGTTTTAGCATTAGAGCAAGTTAGTTCGCGCGATATTTTTGCTGTGATGCCCTTTTGTTTAATTCGTAGGATTTATTCCGTGCTTCGTTTGCCGAAGTTGTCAACTAGAGAGTTGATCTTGGGAGTTTAGACTAGCCCCTGGTATTTTTGGTTGCAATAGAAATGCATGTTCAGGTGTGTTTTGATTGCCCTCAAGTTGCTAGAAATAGTGCTGATTTAGAGGAGCTGAAATATTTCTAAGTCTGAAATCTGTTATATTTTGTTGCTGTTTTGTTTTGCTTCTATCTTTAGATCTGTAGCTCTTTTGAGGTTGGTCCAATGGAGTTAGTTGTACCCCTTGTGCTTCTCTAGCATGCTGTAAAGTTTCATGCCATTTGGAGTCCTGTAGCTATAGGTTTTGCTGCTGTTAATATAGCTTCAGATCGAAAACTGCACTTTCATGAGGTGTAATTTTCACTAAGTCTGAAATAGTGTGTGAGATGCCATTTTGTGTCTTCTTTCCCTAGTGATCCATGATGCCATGCTAGTTGTTGTTGGTTGTTTGTAGTAGTGCATCTTGCCCTCTTTCGTGTCATGCCTTGCTTGAGTTTATCGGAGTTGTGTATCCGTAGTTGTGGGGCGTAGAAAATGCTATGTGGCTGATTTTGGCAGATTGTAGTCATTTCTTGTTTTGCTCGTAGTTGTTGAACCGTAGCTCCGATTTGATCGTGTCCTACATGAAACTTGCTTAGAATCTCGTGTAGTTTCATTTTCTCTTGCTGTTCGAATGTTTAGAAGTGCTCGTGACCGTCGTTGCACACAGTTTGCATTCATGCCATCATATCTTGCGGTGCTTGTATCTTTTGAACCGTAGCTCCGTTGGAGATGTTCTTTATGTGTAGGTTCTTGAAATGACGCGTAGAATCACGTGAACCTGTTTGTTTGGCTGTTTAACAACCAATTAAATGCATTAGTTCAGATCTGGACAGAATTGTAAATTAACTTGTGAGGTGCTATATGACATTTCCGACCTCATTTAAAATGTCTAGATAGGTAGTTTAATTTCCGCTTCACCTATTGCATGTTTGAGAACATTAATATTGCCGTGTAAATAACCGGGAGTGAACTAAATAATTCATATGTGGAGTTTCGTCAACATGCAACTCGTTGCATATTGGACTTCACTTAATGTGTAGTATTTGATTGTGTGAATTGTCTTGCCGTGTCTTGCATGTATTCAGCTGCTCATGCATCATATGTGTTGTGCATCGCGTGGTGAATTCCGTGTGTTGATTTGTGTTTCCGGTTTGCTTCGTCTCGTTAGAGTTCCGCAGCGTGCCGGATTGTGAGGACCCGTTCGACTACATCGGTTTGTCTGCTTCACGGAGTCATTCTTCTTCCAAGCGGGTTCTCAGGCAAGATGATCATTTCCCCAGATACCATTACTATCATTGATATGCTAGTTTTATCGCTTCTATCGATTATGTCTCGTTGCCTACCACATGTTAAATATCAGCCTCTCAACAATGCCATGAAACCTTCAACCTGTTCGACCTAGCAAACCACTGATTGGCTATGTTACCGCTTGCTTAACCCTGTAGCGTTGCTAGTTGCAGGTGCAGATGCTTCCATGCGAAAGCGTTGGTTCCTTGTTATATCACCATATTAAATGCTATTTAATTTAATGGACCTATATACTTGGTAAAAGGTGGAAGGCTCGGCCTTTCTAGCCTGGTGTTTTGTTCCACCTTTGTCCCCTTAGTTTCGGCTACCGGTGTTATGTTCCATAAATGAGCGCTCCTAACACGATCGGGGTTGTTATGGGGACCCCCTTGATAATTCATTTTAGATTAAAGCTGGTCTGGCAAGGCCCAACTTTGGTACTACATTTGCCTAATAACCTAATAATAATGCATAGGGACCCGCCGGCACCCGCGGACTAATTTAATCAACCCCCCGGGTCAGTGCTCCTCATGAGTGTTGGTCTACCCACCTAGCAGTCGGCGGTGCCACCACGGGGCAACTCGAGGTTTGGTTCCCGTCCACTTTGCATAGACGGTGTGTCCTGAGAACGAGATACGCGGCTCCTATTGGGTTCGTCGACACACCGGGTGGCCTTGCTGGATTAGTTTTACCTTCGACGAGATATCCTGTGCATCGGGATTCTGGTGATGCTTTGGGTAATCTCAGAGTTGAGGTTTTCCACTAGGGAATCCGACGAGATCGCGAGCTTCATGATCGAGGATTTCTATGCGGCTTGTGGTAATTTGTGATGGACTAGTTGGAGCACCCCTGCAGGGTTAAATCTTTTCGGAAGGCCATGCCCGCGGTTATGTGGCAACGTGGAAGCTTTGTTTAACACTGGTTCTAGATAACTTGAAGTTAACTTAATTAAAATATGCCAACTGTGTGCGTAACTGTGATTGTCTCTTTCGTGAGTTCCTTCTCCGATCGAGGACATGGTGGGGTTATGTCTGACGTACGTAGGTGTTCAGGATCATTCATTTGATCATCGGTAGTTCACGTCCGTTATGCGTAGATCTTCCCCCTCTTATTTCTTGTACTCGTAAGTTTAGCCACCAAATATATGCTTAGCCGCTGCTGCAACCTCACCACTTAACCATACCTCACCCATTAAGCTTTGCTATTCTTGATACCTTTGGAAATGAGATTGCTGAGTCCCCTGTGGCTCACAGATTCTACAACACCAGTTGCAGGTACATGTAAAGGTTACTTGACGCGAGCGCGTTGATTGTACACTTGGAGTTGCTTCTTCTTCTTCTTCTTCTTCATCGATCTAGGATGGGTTCCAGGCCGGCAGCCTGGGATAGCAAGGATGGACGTCGTTCTTATTTTTCTCGTTTGTTTTCGTCTGTAGTCGGACCCTGCTCTTACCCTTGATGATTATGTAATGTACTGAAGTGACTCTGATGTAGCTTGTGGCGAGTGTAAGCCAACTCTGTATATATATCTCTTCTTTTCAGTACATGTACTTGTAACGATATCCATTCTTGCGACACGACAAGATGCGCTTCTATCCCTGACGAGGCCTTCGTGCCAAATTGAGGATAGGGTCGCATCTTGGGCGTGACAATTTGTGAGTCCTTTTGAGTGTTGTTGCAATCAAAAGATAGATCGTCTCCCTTTCCTCCTTCCCAGCAAAGTGATTTGTGATTTGAGCAAGTTTTGAGCAATCCCCGTGATCTTGTTACTGAGGTTGGAGACTCCTAGGCGGTAGGAGTTTTCGGAGAGGAATCAAACCATTATGATTTCCCCCGGAAAGTTTGTGAAGGTTTGGAAGCCACCTCAAGGCTTACCACTAGTGGTTGAGAAACGCCTTCGTGGAGTTATCTCAAAGGGATAATAGGGTGAGCCTTCGTGGCGTTGGTGTGCCTTCGTGGTAACATCCGCCCCTCTAACGGTGACGTAGCTTCCCTCCAAGGAAGTGAACATCGGGATACATCCTTATCTCTCTTGGAGTTTCGGTTATTCCTAACCCTAACTCTCTGCTTGTGTTAATCCTTATTACGTACTTGTATTTGATTATTGTTTACCGCTTGTCCTACTTCACTCTAAATAGCTTACTCCTTGTCGTAGCAATTATTAGGCCTACACTCATATTCCGCACTTTTGCCTAAAATTGCTATGTAATTATTAAAATTTGGATTTGTACCTATTCACCCCCCCTCTAGGTCCATCTCGATCCTTTTCAAAGTGATATGTGCAAATTTGCCAGCTTCCCGACCAACTGCCTAGTAGTCGAGGTGCAACTTTCCCCCTGCTGTGGATTTGTAGTTTTTACGTTTACTGCCTCGACCAACTGTTTAGCAATGGATGCGCAACATTGGATGTTGTCCCGGCCAACTGCCTAATAGTGATGTGCAACTTTCCCCTGTACACAATGAAAATGTAGTTTCCCCTGCTAGTACCCCGTTCAAATCATCCCAAGTAGTGAGTTATGGAACTTTAGCACTCCGATTATATGCAGCTTTTCACTCTCTCATGGATATGCAATTTTCACCATTCAACTATCCTTGCGAGCGAGATGTGCAACTTCATATACTGTACCGGCGAACTGCCTAGTAGACTATATGCAATTTGGTCCTTTGTCCCCTCCAACTGAAAATACACATCTACAAGTAGGAATGTAGAGAAGTTGCACATGAAATATTAGACCACTAAGTTGCACATATCGCTCGTAGGGTAGGTGAGACTGGATCTACTAATAGTGAAAATAACACATCCACAAGAAGGGAAGAGGGTTGCACATCGACTACTAGTAGTTGGTCGGAGCAGTGGATTAGTTGCACATCGCCAAAAGATGGTTGTCATAGTTATTAGGTTATAACCTGATAGGAAGTTGGATCATCCAACTTTTAACTTGGTTTTGAAAAAAAGTAGCACCATGGAGTACTAAAGTTGCATCATCTACGATTAGAATCGCATCATATAGCATTAAAGTTGGCATCGATTCTTTTTTTTGAAACATACTCATACATGATCTAGTTTGAAAGATCTCGTCATGAGGATTCCAACGGTGAAAACGAATCTGTATGGTTTGAAAGATATATCATTTTAAAATTTTAAAAACCCAAATAAGTACATCCAGATCTGTTTTTCCAACTGATCTGATATGTGTGAACGCATTTATGCCAAACGGTCATATACGCTAGCAAACAAAAAATAGATACATGCTCTCCCGCTGCTCGTAATGACCAAATAGCGCGCACATACTTTTTAGGTTTTAGGAAGAGCAAAACACTAGACGTGCATTTCAAATAGTTGCGCATTAAATGTGTCGTTTAGAATTTTCAATTATTTGAAAAGATGTTCACAGATTTCAAATGAAGTTCATGAACATGCAAAGAAAGTTCAACGTATGCAAAAAAAGTTCACCAAATTGAAAAGGTTCATGAATTCATAAGGAGTTCATTTTTTAATGAAAAGTTTAATATGTTTTGAAAAAAATGCAAACTCAAAAACAGTTTATAAACTTGAGAAAAACACAATATTGAAAAAAATTCATGAGTTTGCGAAAAAGTTCATCGACTTTGGAAAAGTTCATCAAAATGCAAAAAAGTTCATCGAGTTTGGAAAAAATCAGAGAATGTGAAAAACTTTCATCAAATTTGGAAAAAAAATCGTTCAATTTGAAAAAAGTTTACCGAATCTTTAAAAAATTTCATCAAATTTGGAAAAATATTCATTTGAAAAATAATTTACAATTTTTTTTTAAAAATCAGTAATTTTAAATAAAAGTTCGTTGAATTTGAAAACGAATTCATGAAATTCGAAAGACGTTCATCAATTTTATAAAAATCATGAATTTAAAAAAGAAATTCATTCAATCAGGCAAGAGAAAAAAAGAAAAGGAATAAAAAACCGAGCAAAACAGTTCCAAATAAAACAGAAAAACAAAAAGGGAAAAAAGAATATTAAAAATAAAAGGACAAGATATTATAAGAAAACAATGTAGAAGGGCACATGAGGTGAAGCACGTGGGGTGGCTGGCGCATGGCGCAAACAACGAGGAAGTCTTTGGTTCGTATATTATTAGACGCGTTACATTTTCAATCTAACTTTTTTTTTAGGCAAACATTTTCATTCTAAGTAGTTTTTACAGAAAAAGAGCATGAAATAAACTGGGCTGATCTAAATCGTAGCAGGGTGGTGTGCGCTGTAGGCGTCCATTAGCAAAATGCTCTATAATGGATGTCTACAGCACTAAATAGGATTTGCCGGCATTGTTTGTCTCTTGCTTTTCGGTTGAGATAAAATGGGCGAAGGCATATGGTTGACTAAGACCCAACGTTTTGTTGCTCACAGCCACATTTGGACACATTATCGCTCTAAACAAATAGCTCCACCCAAAAAGAAAAATAAGAACCAACATTTTGACAGGATATTAACAATGTAAGCTCATCGCGAATCAATCTGTGGTTGGATGGTTAGAAGTACAATGATATCCACAATCCATTAGGATTCAAGTTCTAGACTTGACACATGTGTTCAGTGAGAGAATACATTTCCATCGGCTACAAAGGCATTTGTCATGATTTCGACAATTTTAAATGATATGCTGGTTCAGTCTTTTAAAGGTGCTCATAGGGATAGAGTTTATGTGCGTGCATTCATAAGGATGCGTGTATGTGCATATATATGAGCTTGTGCCTCTCTCGTGATTTAACAAAACAATGTAAGCCCACCTTTTAAAAAAAGTGTTAGCCCAATTGATTTTTTATGTTTTAGTTGAAAGGTATAATAATTTTGTCTCTTTAGATTTCAAGCAATACAATATTCATGTCACTAGGTATTTATTTCAGAGAGATTTAATTATAGGATAATGTTAGCACTCGGGCAACTGGCTAGGCAAGTTGTCTGATCTAGATGCGTGTAACCGTTTGATTCCATGGATGTTGTCCACTCCATGACCACTTTATTTGGGACGAACCTTCCTGCTCCGTCACAATCCCATGCACCGCGTCTTGTGGTACAGCATGCCCGATCTAGAAGTGAAAAATGATACAATTAACAACAAGGGCCACATGTTCTGAGGAACCCAACACAAGAAAGCAAAAAAAATGACCCATGCTTTCACCAACTTTGTACACACACGAACACGTAATTTTGTACCCCAACGTCGACCGCGGTATGCGAGACACGTCACTGGAGGAGCCTCGTTGGGAGCGCGGTGGTATGCAAGACATGTGACGAGATATTTTGAAGACCTGACCCCCCCCTCTCCACACACACACATGTTCAGGAAGGAGCCGCCAAGGTGCAAAACGTCTATGGACTTCCCTAGGTCAACATGATCGCCCTTAGGGCCTTGAGGTCGGCTACGTTGAACACCGAGAACAACGAATAACAAGGGAAAGATAAAAAGATAAAGGTAAAATGGTAGATTGATTTGACAACTATATTTTGCTCAATTGATCGTCACATCTGTGTTTGGTTAGGATTTTTTGGTGGATTTCCTTGCGTGAAAGACAAAATCGCAGCCCAATGGAAAATGAGATAAAGCGATTCGAGGGAAATTCCAATGCCGAACACACATAGAGGTGCAAAGGTGCCGAGGAGGTCCTTTTGTAACTTTCGCTGCCTGCCCACTCACATATATCCCCGAAGTTGCGATGTAGTTACCCATGTTTGCCACCCAAAAAAGTTGTATCAGCACCCAGATAGACTGCGCTACTCCTTCCTCATCGACCCAGCCATGTCTCCTTCCTCTCTTGTAATTAAGGGTTAGTCAGCGCCATCAGCCACATGCACACTCACGCAACGACCGGATGTCGTAGGAGCTTCATCACAAACACCGATCGTTGATGGAGCCCCTTCACTGTCCCCTTTCCCCTCAACCTCCTTCTCTCATAGCAATGACTCGATGTTGACGACCACCCGCTGGAGGACCCCACACATGACAACCGGGCTCCTCTTCTGTAATAGGATCTCTACCATGCACCACTGTCCTGCCACATCGTTGTTGTCAGCCCATGGTCGGTCGCCTCCACATGCATCACCTAGGCTTCCTCTTCTCCACCTCACCGCCATCCCTATCCACACCGACCAAATCAATTGTGTAACTTCTTATGGCAGATCGATGCATGGAGAAGCAAGATGTTGCTCATGTCTAATTCTCTTATGAGCTCCTGGGTGTAGCAAGCCCTTATGTCGGTTATCACTCACATTTAAACATTTTATCCTCATGTACTTGGTTGTAAGCACTATTTATTTTGTTCTGCTTGGAGATATATTATCCCTTGCATGGTTATACAGTTTATGCTATCTTTAAGTTCAGTTTTTGTGGATAACTCAACCAATAGAAGCTGGCGTGTTCTTTGCTCGAATGCTCGTGGTCTAAATTCTTATGCTTGTCAATGTTCAGTTCGACAGAAAATCAATGCAACTTTGGCCATCCTAGTCTGTATTTGGGAAACTAAAATGCAACATCTTGATAGAGGGCCAGCAAGAGCTTTTCCCTAAGAATCTTGATAAATTTGCATATTCTCCTTATGTGAGTTCCTCTTGGGCATTATTGTTGTTTGTTATTAAGATGTTCTATAGGACACTCTAATTGAGATCAGACAATTTGGAATTGTGATTCAGTTCACATCAAAGCACAAAAATGGGCAGCGTAGTCTTGTTATTGTGTATGGCCCTTGCCACGGGGAGGCTAGAGATGATTTTGAGTTGGTTGTACAATCTGAACATAACTGTTTCAAGAGAACTAGGTGATTATTGGTGATTTAAATTTTATAAGATCTCCAACTAACACAAATTTACCTCGGTGACGTCGATGATATTTTTATTTGTAATGAGATCATCGGGCACCTAGGTCTTCTGGAATTACCTATTAAAGGTAGATCTTATACGTGGTCTAACATGCAGGATTCTCCTCTCTTGGAGCAATTTGATTGGGTTTTCACCTCTGCTAATTGGATCACTTCATACTCAATGACTCAAGTTCTACCTCTTGCTAGGACTGTATCAGATCATGTGTGTTGTGTAGTGTCCATTAACCCCTCTAACACAAAGTGCAATTTGTGTAGATTTGAGAACTATTTTGTGTAGATGGATGGTTACCTTGAGGGTATCCAAAATTCTTGGAATATGCTATCCATGAAGGGTCATATTAATGGAGTTATTACTAATAAGGTAAAACCCTCATGCATAATCTAAAAAGAGGTTAGGTAGGCCTTTCTAGGATGAAAATCATGATTGACAAATTTAACAAAGTTATTGCCCTCTTGGATAACATGGAAGAGTTGAGACCTTTGTTTAGGTAGGAATTTAACTTCGGGAAATTATACAACTTCACGTGGATAAGTTGTTGCACTTGCAGTTCTTGTATTGGAAAAAGATGCACAATCCGGTGGATTAAGGCGGGATAAGAAAATACCAAAAACAATCATGGTATGGCCACTTGGAGGCTTGGGATAAACTCTATTGCAAGTGTGAATCTTGTGGATGGATCTATTGTCAGTGATGGCTGGTGCTATTTGGGCAACCTTCGACGACAGAATGGATCAATCTTGGGGGATTAATACAACTTTTGATATCTCCTCACTCTTGCAGCAGGTGGATGGTTTGGACATCTTGACAAGACCTTTTGGAAAGGCAGTGATCGATTTAATAGTGAAGAGAATACCCATTGGTAAAGCACCAGGTCGTGATGGTTTCAATGGCCTTTTGTTCAACAAATGTTGTAAAGTTATTTGTAAAGGCTTATATGCCCTTGTACATGAGTTTATTCTGGATCAACTAGTTGGAAAATATTTATAGTCTTTTATAATCCTAATTCCTAAGAAAGTTTCTCCTGAGTGTGTAAATGATTATAGGCCCATATTCTTAACTGGGATGGGATCAAAGTTCTTATCTAAGATGACAAGTAACAAGTTTCGAAAGGATATTTTGATGTGCATTCATAAAAACCATTACAGTTTCACTAAATCGAGAACTATGCGGGATTGCATTGGCCATCAATGTAATCAATCCAAGAGACCAATCCTTATTCTGAAGTTGGATTTTGAGAAGGCATTTGATTCCATTGAGCATGAGGCTATTTGAAAATTCTCAGGTATAAGGGGTTTGATGCAAAATGGATATCTTGGGTGAATCAATTGCTTTCTTGAGGGATTTCACGCCTCTACTAAATGGGTTGTCTGGGAAAAACTTAATTTCAAAAGAGGGATCAAACAGGGTGACCCTCCATCACCCATCTTGTTTGTCGTTGTTGTTGATTTGTTATAGTCCATAGTCAATGATATGCACTTGAAAGGTATTCTAAAGTTCCCTATTCATTGTCATAACAAGGACTACCCTATTGTTCAGTATGCTGATGATACACTTATTACTGTCCCTTCTAATGAACATCAATTGGTTTCTCTGATACGTTTCTCATATTCTCTTAGTATATTGGTTTAAGAGTCAATTACCATAAATCCTCCATGTTGCCTATAAACATAGACTCACTGTAGACTACTAGATTGGGTAATGTGTTTGGTTGTTAGGTGGGCACTTTGCCTTTTAGTTATCTTGGTCTCCCTATGGGTACTTTCAGACCAAGGATTGTGGATTTAATGCCTTTGGTGGATAATATGGAGAGAAGGCTATCTTCTAGTTCCTCTTTCTTAGCTCAAGGAGGGAGGAACCAATACTTAAACTCTACTCTTTTGTTTGGACCCATATTTTTTATTATGCAGTCTAGACACCCTCCGTGGCATTTTAAATCAGTTGTAATGCATTCAAAGACAATATTTATGGAGAAATAATAGGAAAGGGCCTGCACTATACCTTGCTACCCGGGATCTTGTTTGCAGAGGAATAAAGGTGGCTTGGGAATAATTAACCCGGGTATTTAGAATGAAGCTTTGTTTCTTAAACATGCAAGCAAGTTCTATAATAGAGGTAATGTGTCATGGATTCAGTTGATATGGAATTATTATTATTATCATGAGAGAGTTCCCCATGCTACCACTTTGTGTGGGTCCTTCCGATGGACGAATAGATGCAAATTGTTGGATAAATTCAGAGTTGTGACACACATTCATGTGAACAAGGGTGATATTGTCCTATTATGTTCTAGTTCCTGGAAACTAGGAGATATTGTTACCCCCTGGATATTAGGTTTAAAAGTCTCTTTTTCTACGCCATTGACCCAATTATTTCTGCCAAGGAGGTTTTTAGTACGAGGGATTTGAGTTCTTTGTTTCATCTACCTTTGTCTCACCAAACCTGCCACGAACTACATTATGTATGTTTTTTTATTGGAGGTCTTGCAAAGGAACCAGGAGTCTGATGATGTTTGGCTTTGGAGGGAGGGAGAAAAGTCTTATTCTCCTAAGAGATATTATACCCTCATTCACAGGCTAATCATTTCCAACCCGTTCTTGAATTGGATATGGGATTGCCTCTACACAATGAAGATCAAAGTATTTACCTTGATGTTAGCGATGTATATGATCAATACTCGGGACATGCTTGGGAAAATGCACAACAATTTATCTAACTCAAATATTTGTGTGTTATGACCTATACACACTAAGTAAGACATACATCATCTCTTCTTCTTATGTAATTTAAGTTCTAGAGTATGGGATTATTTGTAGATTGTGTGGCGAGATAGAGATAATATATATATATATATATATATATATATATATATATATATATATATATATATATATATATGAGGTGAGCAAAGGATGAACTTCCTATACACGAAAAGTACTCAAAAAATACATAGCCTAACCAAGCAAAATCAATATGTGAGGTGGATGGACCTCGTGTACAAGCAAATGACTCAAAATCTCATCCAATGAATCAAAACCTATCCTACCTCACAGAGAAAATGTGCGCTTCTATTAAAGATGAACATTGGGTCGGACAGTCCGAGAAATATCCGACCATGATCAGAACTTTTCAGTTAAAGTTGTATAGTCGGATATTTAATCGGAATGTCCGACCTGATTTTTCTAGCTTCTGCCTCTGGCCTTGCTTCGAATATATAGGTTGCATATGGTCTTAGATTGAGATGACCAAAAATAAAAAAAGTATTCATATCGACAAGACCAAGAACTTCCATGTTGATCACTTTTCCATTTGAAGGCATCGCGAGTACATTTCTATGAACTTCCAAACTTGGTGTCAAACACATGCCGCTTTGAATTTGTCGTACATTTCATGACCAATATACAATTGGACCATCTTTATATTTATTCGCAAATTATCATGGAAGGCTATCCAGTTGATGGTGTACTATAACCGGGGATGTCCAATCGGTCATAATGCCCATCATTTGGATGGCCTCATGGCCCAATAATCCTGGCAATAGGAGGGGCCTTTCGTTCGATACGGAGCTCGATTTTCAGATGATTACCATCTTTGCATGCAAGCTAGTGTCCCCTTGACACGCTTAGAGGCAAGGTCTGTTAGGAAATATGTAAACCCTAGCTCTCATTCTTGACTTACTGGCTTAATAGAATGATAGACCACCCATTCAACAAGGCGTGCCCTATTTTTCGGGAGCTCATCCGAAAGGAACCTCAAAGTTAAGTGTGTTTTTTCCTGGATCAATTTCTAGATGGGTGGCTGCTACTGCAACAAAAGACTTTCCAATGGCGCCATAAATAGGAGTGTTGCTTGATACTCCTCAGCAACGGCACCAGGAATCCTTCAGCTGCGGCTACGCCTTAAGGGACTTCCTAGGCAAGTATGCAAAGGATTTCCCCCGTGGCCTTGGAGCCTTGCGTTGGTGTTCCCTCGAAGCGGAAAGGGTGATGTAGTGTAGCGGTGGTAAGTATTTCCCTCAGTTTGAGAACCAAGGTATCAATCCGGCGGAAGAGTATCTCAAGATCCTGCACAAACACAAAATCTTGCACCCAACGCTATGAAGGGGTTGTCAATCCCTTACAGATTGTTTGCCAAGTGAGAACTAAAAGCAACAAAGTAACAAAGCAAAGTAAAAGCGGAGGTGTAAACGATGGATGTGAATAGACCCGGGGGCCGTAGTGTTTACTAGTGGCTTCTCTCATGAAAGCAAGTAGACGGAGGGTGAACAAATTACTGTCGAGCAATTGATAGAACTGTGCAGGGTCGTAACGATATCTATGCAATGATTATTTCTATAGGCATCACGTCTGAAACAAGTAGACCGATACTGTCTGCATCTACTACTATTACTCCACACGTTGACCGCTATCCAGCATGCATCTAGTGTATTAAGTCCATAAGAACAGAGTAACGCCTTAAGCAAGATGACATGATGTAGAGGGATAATCTCAAACCAATGATAAAACCCCCATCTTTTTACCCTTTATGGCAACTGCTTGATGTGTGCCTTGCTGCCCCTACTGTCACTGGGAAAGGTCACCACATGGCAGAACCCAAAACCAAGCACTTCTCCCATTGCAAGAATCATAGATCTAGTTGGCCAAACAAAACCCAAGACTCGGAGAGACTTACAAGGATATCAAATCATGCATATAAGAAATCAGCAAAGTCTCAAATATATATCATAGATAATCTGATCACAAGTCCACAATTCATCGGATCTCGACAAACACACCGCCAAAGAAGATTACATCGGATAGATCTCCATGAAGGTCATGGAGAACTTTGTATTGAAGATCCAAGAGAGAGAAGAAGCCATCTAGCTACCTAGTACGGACCTGCAGGTCTGAAGTGAACTACTCACGAGTCATTGGAGGGGCGATAATGATGATGAAGAAGCCCTCCCCCTCCAAAGCCCCCTCCGGCAGGGCGCCGGGAAGGGTCTCCAGATGAGATCTCGCGGAAACGGAAGCTTGCGGCGGCGGAAAAGTATTTTCGAGGCTCTCCTGATTTTTTGCGGAATATTTGGGAATATATAGGCGCAAAACCTAGGTCAGGAGGCGGCCAGGGAAGCCACAAGCTTGCCCACTGCCGCCTCCCCCCTGGTGGCGTGGTGCAAGCTTGTGGGCTCCCTGGGGCCCACCTGGCTTGGCCCAAAGGCTCCCTGGTCTTCTTTCGTTCGGGAAAAAATCATTTCGGGGATTTTATTCCGTTTGGACTCCGTTCCAAAATCAGATTTGAAAAGAGTCAAAAACACGAAAAAAGAGGAACTGGCACTTGGCACTGAATCAATAAGTTAGTCCCCAAAAAGATATAAAAAAGGTACATAAAACATACAAAGAAGACAAGATAACAGCGTGAAACCATCAAAAATTGTAGATACGTTTGAGACGTATCAAGCATCCGCCAGCTTAACTCCTGCTCGTCCTCGAGTAGGGAAGTGATAAGAATGAATTTTTGATTCTTTCATGCTACCTAGCATAGATGTCCTTTGTAATTCCTCTTATGTGACGTGAATGTTCAGATCCATTAGATTCAAAACAATAGTTTGCTATTGACGTGGAAACAATAATAATTCAAGCAAACTAGCAAAGTAATCATGAACTTTCAAAATAACAAGGCCAAAAGAAAGTTATCCCTACAAAAGCATATAGTCTGGCTATGCTCTATCATCATTGCACAACGAATTTAAATCATGAACAACCCCAGTATTGGCCAATTAATTGTTTCACACCTTTACTTTCTCAAACATTTTCAACTCTCACGCAATACATGAGCATGAGCCATGGTTTTAGCACTATAGATGGTGTGGAATGTGGTGGAGTTTGCAAGACCAAAAGGAGAAGATAGTCACATTAACTAGGAATATCAATGAGTTGTGGAGATGCTCATCAATAGATATCAATGTGAATGAGTAGGATTTCCATACAAACGATGCACTAGAGCTATAAGTACGTGAAAGCTCTTAAAGAAAACTAGTGGGTGTGCATCCAACTTGCTTGCTCACGAAGACCTAAGGAAATTTTGAGGAAGCCTATCATTGGAATATACAAGCCAAGTTATATAATGAAAATTTCCCACTAGCTATATGATGGTGACAAAATGAGAGACTCTCAATCATGAAGATCATGGTGCTCAAAATGCACAAGTGTGGAAAAAAAATGGTAGCATTGTCCCTTCTCTCTTTTTCTCTCATTTTTTTTTATTTTGGTGGGCTCTTTGGCCTCTTTTTTATGGGCTTCTTTGGCCTCTTTTATTTCCTCACATGGGACAATGCTCCAATAATGATGATCATCACACTTTCAACTCAAAACTTAGAGCAATTATGACTCTATATGGAATGCCTTCGGTAGTGTACCGTGGCAATGATCTAGCATGGCATAGACATTAATGGAAACATCGTGATAGCTATCTTACGATCATGCAATGGAAATTTATACGTGGTGGCACATATCATGGTGGTAGTTGCATGACAATATATCTCAGAATGACTTTGAAAAAGTCATAGTAGGTAGGTATGGTGGCTCTTTTGAGGGAGGCTAATGGTGGGTTTTGTGCACCGGCGAAAGTTGCACGGCACTAAGAAGATAGTGATGGTGGAAGGTGAAAGTGCATCTAAACCATGGACTCAACATTAGTCATGAAGAACTCATATACTTGTTGCAAAAGTTTTATTAGTAATCGAAACAAAGCATTGAACACATACTCCTAGGGGAAGGGTTGGTAGGTATAAACCATCGCGCGATCCTGACTGCCACACAAAGGATGACAATCAATAGACTAATCATGCTTAGATTTCATCACATAGCGGTTGACCATACGTGCATGCTATGGGAATCACTAACTTCAACCCAAGTATTTCTAGATTCACAACACCTCACTAGCATGATTTCAATATTACCATAACCACAGCTCAAAACTAATTGAGATGAATCAAACTTCTCTAACTATTCAATGCACATGAAGGAGGAAGTTTTCGTATCCCTTTGGATAACTACCCCTTTTGAGACTACTTTCAAAGCATAGATCAACTACAAATCCACGCACCACTGCGCTCTAAAAGATATAAGTGAAGCACATAGAGCAAAAGTATCTAGCTCAAAAGATATAAGTGAAGCACATGTGAGCTGAATTGTCTACCAAAAGATATAAGTGAAGCTCGACAAAATCACAGTGTGTGCATGTCTCTCTCTAGGTGTACAGCAAGGATGATTGTGACACAACAAAAATAAAAGACTCCTACGATACAAGACGCTCCAAGCAAAAACACATAACATGTGGTGAATAAAAATATAGCCCCAAGTAACGTTACCGTTGGATTGAAGACGAGAGAGGGGATGCCTTCCCGGGGCATCCCCAAGCTTAGGCTTTTACGACATCCTTGAATCTCTTGGGGTGCCTTGGGTATCCCCAAGCTTGAGCTCTTGCCACTCTTTATCTTTTTGTCCATAAGAACTTCACCCAAAACTTGAAAACTTCACAACACGAAACTTAAACAGAAACTCGTGATAACATTAGTACAAGAAAGCAAACCACCACTTCCTTAGGTACTGTAGCAAACTTAAATTCTACTTGTGCTGATGTTGGGTTACTGTACTTTTAATCTTCCATGGCTAATACCCCTGATACTATCCATAGTTTTATCAAAATAAGCAACCAACACAACAAAAACAGAATCTGTTAACAGCAGACCAGTCTGTAGCAATCTGTATGTTTCGTATACCTATGGTACTTCAAAAATTCTGAACACTTACGAAATTCTGAAGAATTTGCGTAGAAATCAGCAGCAAAAAGAATCAACTCAAAATCTCTTAGAGAAAAAAATGAAAATTCTTTTCGTGAGCAGAAAGTTTCTGTCTTTCCCAGCATGACCAAACGATCATCCTCAAGACTAATCGTAACGGTTTTGCTTGGCACAAACGCAAAAAGAAACACAAAAAACACAATCATAACGGAATTATGAAAGTGTGGAAAACACAAAACAGAAAGAAAAAGGATAGATTCGTTTGGTTGCCTCCCAACAAGCGCTTTTGTTTAATGCCCTCAGCTAGGCGAAAGTGATGGAATCACGTATAATCATCTTTGGTGCTCAAACCATAGGTAGACCTCATCATAGATTCATAAGGTAATCTTATTTTCTTTCTAGGAAAGTGCTCCATGCCCTTCTTTAAGGGAAACTAAAATCTAATATTCCCTTCCTTCATATCGATGATAGCACCAATTGTCCTTAGGAAAGGTCTACCAAGAATAATGGGACATGAAGGATTGCAATCTATGTCAAGTACAATGAAATCTCGGGTACATAGTTCTTATTTGTAACAATAAGAACATCATCGATCCTTCCCATGGGTTTCTTGACAGTAGAATCCGCAAGATGCAAATTAAGAGAACACTCTTCAATCTCATGAAAACCAAGAATATCACATAAAGACTTTGGAATCGCGGAAACACTAGCACCCAAATCACACAAAGCATTGCACTCATAGTTTTTGATCTTGATTTTGATAGTAGGTTCCCACTCATCATGAAGTTTTCTAGGAATCGGGACTTCTACTTCGAGCTTCTCTTCAAGAGATTTCATTATAGCATCTACGATATGCGCGGTAAAGGCTTCGCTTTGGCTATAAGCATGTGGAGAGTTTGCAATGGATTGCATCAAAGAAATGCATTCAAACAAGGAGCAATTATCATAATTGAATTCCTTGAAATCCAAAGTGGGAGTTTCATTACTACCCAAAATTTTGACTTCTTCTACTCCACTCTCCACACCTTTATCATCAAGATAGGTGAACTCCGAATCATCGGGGCGTTTGTCAACCAAAGTGGATTCATATCCAGCCCCTCCATAAGTAGGTTTGACATGCGAAAACAAAGATTCAAGAGGAGACACACCAAGCACTTTAAGATCTTTGTGATTTGCATCACTAGAACGCACCCTTTTAAACCACTCATGTCTAGCGCAAATTTGGGCGGTTCTTTCTTTGCTCTCATTCATGGAGATACGCATAGCTTTCAAAGTTTCATCCAATTTGATCTTGGGAGGAGCGCATCTAGCTTTCAAAGCATCAATATCACAAGACATCCTATCAACTCTCTTAGCCAAATCGTCTATTTTGAGTAGTTTTTCCTCTATGGATGCATTGAAAATCTTTTGAGAGTTGATGAACTCCTTGATATTACTCTCTAGATCACAGGGTAATTTGTTATGATTTCCATAAGTGTTGCCGTAGGAATTGCCATAATTATTAGAGGAGTTACTAGGAAAAGGCTTAGGAACATAGTTTCCTCTAAAAGCATTGTTGTTGCCAAAATTGTTCCTACCAACAAAATTCACGTCCAAACTAGCGTTGCTAATCTCAATCAAAGAAGATAGTGGCATGTCATTAGGATCTACAGTAGCGTTTCTACTAGCAACCTAATTCATCAACTCGTCCATCTTAGCACTAAGCGAGTTAATCTCTTCTATAGCGTGCACCTTTTTGCTAGCATGCGACCGTTCAGTGTGCCACCGAGAGTAATTGGTCATGATATTGTCTAGGAGTTTTGTAGCGTCTCCTAACGTGATTTCCATGAACGTTCCACCTGAGGCGGAGTCCAAGACATTGCGAGAAGAGAAATTCAAGCCAGCGTAAAAGATTTGTATAATCATCCACAAACTCAAGCCATGAGCGGGACGATTTCTAATCATAAGCTTCATCCTCTCCCAAGATTGTGCAATGTGTTCATGATCAAGTTGCTTGAAATTCATGATATCGTTACGTAAGGATATGATCTTAGCCCGCGGAAAATACTTGGATATGTAAGCATCTTTGCACCTATCCCAAGAATCAATACTATTTTTAGGCAAAGAAGAAAACCAAGTTTTTGCGCGATCTCGCAACGAGAAAGGAAAAAGTTTCAACTTAATCACGTCATTATCCACATCTCTTTTCTTTTGTATATCACAAAGCTCAATGAAGGTATTGAGATGGGATGCTACATCTTCACTAGGAAGGCCAGAGAATTGCTCTTTCATAACAAGATTCAGCAAAGCTGCGTTGATTCATACGATTCCGCACTAGTGGCGGGAGCAATCTGAGTACTAATAAAATCATTATTGTTAGTGCTCGAGAAGTCGCAAATTTTGGTGTTTTCAAACATGATGTCTTCAACAAACAAACAAGCACACAAGTAAGCAAGAAAACCGGCAAAGGGAAACGACAAAAAGGCAAAAGAAAACAGCGAAGGAGAAAGGCAAATGAAAACGGTAAATGTGAAGTGGGGGAGAGGAAAACGAGAGGCAACTGGCAACAAAAGTAAATGCAAGAGAAGAGTTTGTGAGACCTACTTGGATAGATCTTGATTTCTCCTCCCCGGCAACGGCGTCAGAAATTCTTTTGCTACTGCAACAAAAGACCTTCCAATGGCGCCAGAAATAGGAGTGTTGCTTGGTACTCCTCAGCAACGGCACCAGGAATCCTTCAGCTACGGCTATGCCTTAAGGGACTTCCTAGGCAAGTATGCAAAGGATTTCCCTCGCGGCCTTGGAGCCTTGCGTTGGTGTTCCCTCTAAGCGGAAAGGGTGATGTAGCGTAGCGGTGGTAAGTATTTCCCTCAGTTTGAGAAGCAAGGTATCAATCCGACGGAAGAGTATCTCAAGATCCTGCACAAACACAAAATCTTGCACCCAACGCTACGAAGGGGTTGTCAATCCCTTATAGATTGTTTGCCAAGTGGGAACTGAAAGCAACAAAGTAACAAAGCAAAGTAAAAGCAGAGGTGTAAATGATGGATGTGAATAGACCCGGGGGCCGTAGTGTTTACCAGTGGCTTCTCTCATGAAAGCAAGTAGACGGAGGGTGAACAAATTACTGTCGAGCAATTGATAGAACTGTGCAGAGTCGTGATGATATCTATGCAATGATTATTTCTATAGGCATCATGTCCGAAACAAGTAGACCGATACTGTCTGCATCTACTACTATTACTCCACACGTCGACCGCTATCCAGCATGCATGTAGTGTATTAAGTCCATAAGAACAGAGTAACGCCTTAAGCAAGATGACATGATGTAGAGGGATAATCTCAAACCAACGATAAAACCCCATCTTTTTACCCTTGATGGCAACTGCTTGATGTGTGCCTTGCTGCCCCTACTATCACTGGGAAAGGTCACCACATGGCAGAACCCAAAACCAAGCACTTCTCCCATTGCAAGAATCATAGATCTAGTTGGCCAAACAAAACCCAAGACTCGGAGAGACTTACAAGGATATCAAATCATGCATATAAGAAATCAGCAAAGACTGAAATATATATCATAGATAATCTAATCACAAGTCCACAATTCATCGGATCTCGACAAACACACCGCCAAAGAAGATTACATCGGATAGATCTCCATGAAGATCATGGAGAACTTTGTATTGAAGATCCAAGAGAGAGAAGAAGCCATCTAGCTACTAACTACGGACCCGTAGGTCTGAAGTGAACTACTCACGAGTCATTGCAGGGGCAATGATGATGATGAAGAAGCCCTCCACCTCCAAAGTCCCCTCCGGCAGGGCGCCGGGAAGGGTCTCCAGATGAGATCTCGCGGAAACGGAAGCTTGCGGCGGCGGAAAAGTATTTTCGAGGCTCTCTTGATTTTTTGCGGAATATTTTGGAATATATAGGCGCAAAACCTAGGTCAGGAGGCGGCCAGGGAAGCCACAAGCTTGCCCACCGCCGCCTCCCCCCTGGTGGCTTGGTGCAAGCTTGTGGGCTCCTTGGGGCCCACCTGGCTTGGCCCAAAGGCTCCCTGGTCTTCTTTCGTTCGGGAAAAAATCATTTCGGGGATTTTATTCCGTTTGGACTCCGTTCCAAAATCAGATTTGAAAAGAGTCAAAAACACGGAAAAAGAGGAACTGGCACTTGGCACTGAATCAATAAGTTAGTCCCCAAAAATATATAAAAAAGGTACATAAAACATACAAAGAAGACAAGATAACAACGTGAAACCATCAAAAATTATAGACACGTTTGAGACGTATCAGTGGCCGAGTGGGAAGTTTATCCGAGGTGTGCATGGGTGAGGAGAAAGTGTGTAGAAAAGAGTAGTGTTGGTCTATGGGTCCAATCTGGATCCTAGGTCTTAGCCGAGCATACAGCGAGGAACTGGTGGGTTTGTTACATGCGTGTGTGCACCTCGGGTGCATGGGAATCTAACACATGGCACATGTGGCCCGTCAGGGCACATGTTTGAGACTGGACGCACAGACGTGTGCGAAGGAGGAACGTCCCTGCTTGGCAATGATGACACCGGTTCTTTTCCATGGGGGTCTCTGGGTGGGGCCAGTAGATCCTAGGTGGTCCCTAGGCGCAACAGACATGAACAGGTAAGTTCTTTTGGGATGTTACATCGTCCCATTTATAAGGTGAGAGCAGGTGTAGTGGTGTAGCTCAAGGGGGAATCTCACTCTTGGTGGATACCTCGCTGGCAATTACCATATCCCATCTATAACCCCCTCACACAAGGCGTTTCCACCATTAATCGAAACCAAAGTAGGATCGGGGCATTACCTCAACCATGAGGGGCCAAATCTTGCTACAAACTTGTGTACGATCTCCTTGGTACATCCGGTCACCCTTTCCACCCTATAGAGGACACTGACAATTTTCCGTATTATCATCAATGCTAAAATCCAAACAACACTTTGACTTTATTTTCATTTGGATTCAAGCAATTCTTCATCAAAATTCCATTCCCTTATGTAACTTTTGATCATCAACACTTCGACCCTTGTTTTTAGCAATGCTTTTGCGTGCCAAAAAATAACTTACAATGAGTTATCATTAGGACCATGTCGACACTCCATCAACCATTTTATACCATGAGGGTGATAAGTCCAAATTAGCCATCTACTATAATTAGTAAAAAACCATATATTGGTCATTGCATGTTTGAACCTCTTGCCACATGTTTGGGTGGAACTTTCTGAACTCCTTGCTTAGTTCTAATCCAAGCATTAGAAAACAATACCATCAACAATATGATGATAAAGCTCCATATACCAATGTGGATCTCAAAGCCATCCACTGAACCATCATTTTCACCCTTTCCCTAGGATTTTTACAAATAATTAACAATGAGCTTACTCCAATCCTTGATTTTATATCCATAAAATTATTCGTTATTGGATGAAGCGCAAGACTCTAGTTCCACCTTACCTATGTCGGAGAGATTAACCATCAACTTTTGATAAATATGAAATATACCATGATCAACATGGTAGTGGGATGTTTGTTATGCCAACTCATTTGCTCTCAACTTTTCAAGTCTAGATATATGAGCATTGCTAAATCAATATTGGAAATTGTTGGAAAACGTACCAGAAAAACAAAAACAATCACCGTACGATCAACCAGGAACACAATAAAGATACGATAATGGTTGAGATCACGATCATTACCATCATTGAGTTGCAGAGGAAGAAGAGTGTGAAGATGTTGATTGTACTTGGAGTCCCTAGAACCATAGATGAACGGTCCCACTAACCTCCCATGAACGATGCCTCAAACTAAAGACCAAAATCACGACGTCTTTACATGGTTACGAGCATGCAGTCTTCATGATCTGGCAGTGCTTTGCCGCCCAGAGATAATCTTCGCCGGAGAATTAGAAGGAGGAGCTTAGAGCCACATGGAGCTTCTAATTATGAGGATTATAGGAACTATATCTAGCTCTAATTAGTCAACTAGGACCAACTAGAACTAGAACTAGAAGAACTAGAGGAGGCTCCAAAACTTGTATATCAATTGTGGCCAAAACCTCAAGTATATATAGGTTGGAGGGGAGGGAGAGGCAGAAACCAAGGGGGGAAAGCCCCTCCTTGGGCCGCCTGCCAAGGGGGAGGAGGATTCATCCTCCCCTAGTCCATTCGACCTACCCTTCCCATTGGGGGCGGGGGGGGGGGGGGGGGTGGGCTCCTGCACTTGGGCCTTGGTGGCCGAAGTCACCTTCCACCTCTTGTACTTTTAGTCCCATCGATATTTAATTAAATATAAAAAATTTATAAATACTTTTAGACCATTTTATATATAATTTAACCTCCCCGGAAACATTTCCCACCTATCTATATTTTTATAGGTACACCGGTATTACCCGATACTCTCTAAAACCATTCCGGTGACCCCAAAGCGCTTTCGGATCCTCTTGAAACTATTTCTTATATTAATGAAACAATTCCACAAATATGTTCTTATTACTCCCGTTATACTAACACTCACCAAAATTTTATTACCTTAAGCTTGTGATCCGGTAGATTTGGTAACTCATAGACATGAACAAAACCCTCATTCAATGACCGATAGCAGAACTGTGGACATCCATATCGATCCCTATGAGGACACAAATGATATTCAAGTGAATCTTTGGTTACCATGTGACATTCCCATTGCTTCAAGATACTCTACAAAACCCGGGATGCAATAGTATCCTTCTGAGTCATCTCATTTTTGTGTTCCGGCATTCCCGTGACTAAGTCACCTTTGTATGGCCAAACGATGATTGATGCTGTCATATCGAGAGATCCCTAAGAATATCACTCCATCATTGGAGGAGAATATCCCACTCTTGAGGTATCTAGTCCCTTATCAAACATTCTGAAGAACATGTAAGTTGTCGTTATGATCACCTAGTTACAAATGACGTTTGATCAACCCCAAAGTCCATCGTGCGATAAAAAGTGCATAAAATACGCTCATGGTGAAAGGAATATAAAAGACATGTTAACACTATGTGTTATTACAATTGATTTCAGACGATATTATCTTAAAGTATAACAAACAAGTGTCTCGGTCGATTCAATATTATTGTTCTTCTAACATCATAATCTCAATGTTGTTTTAGGACTATCTTTACACTTAACGATATCCTAATATTCGTAAACTATGATCACGAACAACACTTGAGCCAGTCTTAGAGGCAAGACTGAGAATATCTATTTATACGTTTATCATTCCACACGTGCATATGAGTTTTACACTGAATCACATATTCTAGAATCATAGCAATTATAGCATAGAATATAAACTCTTAATTATGAATATCGAAATATAATGGTACATATTATTGCCTTTAGGGCATATTTCCAACAGTCTCCCACTTGCAGTAGAGTCAATAATCTAGTTTACATAGTCTCTCTAACCCTATGGCTATTCGGTGTAGCTCATGCTCGGCTCGTGGTAAAGCCTTCGTCACTTGTTTTGACATTATCAAAACATTGTAATATTTGTGTTGGTCATGTCTATTTTGTACAATACTTAGATCCTTTTTTTCTTTGAGCAATGTAACTATCATAACATAGTGTCATTGGTTGCATTGCACTATGGATCATATCCATTGTATTAACACATTTTCTTGATTTAGATAGCTTTGAGACATCTAATGCTTTCAACATTTTTTATTAATGCTATGGAATCCAAAATATTGTTCATGTTCGAGAACTATTCAAACAATCATTTTATTTTATCCCAATAATATATATCAGTCATGTATGTGTTCTTACTTATAACTATTTATGTGGAACTTCTTCATCTCCTCGATTAATGAGCAAGAAATACTTTGTCATCCCGGGTACTTGTTTATATATTAACATATACATAGTGAGATCACGCAAGATCACTATGGTATCTGTTACTTATTTTTAGTACGCAAGAAACCTTTGGCTTAATACACTTCATAGCTTTCATGATGGATTCATTGTATATATATTGAATACCACTCATCTTCTCATGCTCATCAATTGTCTTCACACATTTGATTTTTTTTCCTAAGCATCATGCTATGAGAGATTGGGAAAATTATATTCTCCATTTTATACCTTTTAAAACGTTTTTCAATGTATTAATATTGGCTTAGTTTGGTTAGACATATCGATCTATCTTATATAGATCACAATGACCAATGAGTAACTGTTGCCTTTAAACTTTTGTGAAAACATTTTCATCGAATATTAATTCTTGCTTAGGAACTATTTATTTCTAATCAAGTGATATATCATAGATATGAAAGATCGGAAACGTCATAAAGCTCCCAATAAACTTCTTGTATCCACAATTTTCTTGATGAAGTTTAAATTCTGCAATTTTATCATCAAAGTCCAACTACTTGATACTTTAATTCAAATCATACACATGACTTGAAATATTTACATCATTACAGTTTCCTAACAAAACCTCTTAGTTGTATATGATATACGTCCTATTTGAAATCCTTTTCAAGACAATTTTGTTACTCACTGATCATATATCACTAATATATAACACTCACCTTTTGTAATCCATTTAGTATTGCTACTAATTAAGAAGATTTGTTAATATCAGTTCTTCCATTCTTATAGAACTATTTGGCAATTCTTTTCCTTTCACGATCATTGTCCATGAAATTTTTAGAGTTCCATTTACATAGTGTGTCTAACACTCATTTTGAAGGTTTTTATCAAGTTTCAAAAACTTGTCCCTTGTATATGGATTCCTCTTAGGATTTCAATGGTTTAATTCATACCTTTCTAGCTGGGCGCCATCACTTGTGCCTTTTAGTGCACTGGTTCATCTTCTTTTAAGATGAATCATTCAATAGATTCGATAATCTACGTGACCTTTGTATTTGTCACAATCTTAACTAAAGCTTTTAAATCTTATGTAGTAGTTTATCTAGTTTAGTATTATGAACCAAAATATCTCCACAACATTTCTAATTTTAGTCTTGTTTTAACTTAAGTCGGAGATTCATTAATCTCAATAAGCTGTATCATCCTCCCACTTGCCTTTTAACGAGTAAACATTTTCCTCGAAAACATTTATTCCTTGACAAACATTTTGTCCTTGAACTTTTGTGGAAACAACAAAAGACCTACAACTTAAGCATCGGTCTAAACCATTCTATGATCTTTTATCGATTTTTCATACTTTTAAATGGTGGATCTATTTAGTGAATATATTGTTGTTTCAATAAATCCCAAAATATTAATAAGAGCAGATTGGTAATTTTAATAATTCCACAATTATTTATCGCTAAACTTATGACCTACATATATTTGTTCATGAAAGAAGGATCCTTTTATCTTTTGTCATAATGATATTATTATCTTCATCCTGATGTTCTTTGAACTATTTCAAATATCTCAGTCTCAAACAATATTATATTTACTAAAAAAAATATGAAGTATAAATTTTCACCGCACCCTAGTATATCCATCAAACTATATAAATCACAATGTATTTAGTCAATCCAAGTAATTTTTCACTCAGTTCAAATAAAGGACTTTTATACTTCATCTTTATGAAGATTAATTATTCGATAAAACAAAGTAGTGCTATACACTAGTGATTTTAGCAGTCTTCTCAAGACGCGTTAGCATTAATGTTATAGATCAGAAACTTCAATATTCACTCTGAATAAACCATCGAAATAGATGTTTAATCCAAAACCACATTCTCATAATAATCTAAACATTTGTTGTTTAAAACTTATAAAAATATCAGTCACATAATCCATGGGATACTGCATGACATAACTTCGAAGCAAAATAACTATTACTAATGTTTTATGTTAAATCTTCAAGATAGACTAAATACATAACATTGACGGTCTCCGAGTAGCGATCCCATCACCATTCCTCACTTGTATCACGACTTCATTTCTTCTGTGCTTGTGAGTTCTGTGTAGATCTTGTATCGGTTTGCGAAACAAGAGCAACTGACCAGTATAAAATACTTTTTACATACAGAAATTTACAAGTAGGATAACATTAACTTTGTATAATGATCATACCTTTATTGGAAGAACTATTCTTCTTATCCGTCAAATATTTCTTGCGGTTATGCTTCGACCGTCCTTTCTATTTATAGTATACATATTCACTGTCTTTAGTGCCCCCTTGTTCTTCTTCCGAGACTCGGTCTTACGGGCTTCAGTAGATTTCTTATTCTTGGACTTGCCCTTCTTCTTGAAACTGGTGGTCTTATGGACCATCAACACTGTTTTGTTCTTTTGCATTCAAGCTTCCATAGTTTTAAGAATAACAAACAACTCGTTTGCACTTTTATCCATGAAATTAATGTTGTAATTCATGGTAAAGCCATCGTAATATGGGTGGAGCGAAGAAAGCAAAATATCTGTACCGAGTGCTAGAGGAATTCCAAATATCAAAGAAGCTAGTTTATCAACATAGCGAGCGAGTTTGACAGTATGCTCACTCATTGAGGAATCATGTTTCATCTTGCAATCAATCAAGGCCTTGGTTAATTCAAAACGTCCGGTCCTTGCCTATTTCCTGTACAGAACTTTTGGTGACCCGATTATAAATTGAGTAGTAGATCGTTCAAAATGCTTCTGTAATTTAGGATCCATGCAAGTTAACATGCGGCACTGGGTTGAGTCATAGTCATCACTATGAGCAGCATAGGAAACAACTTCTTCTGATGCTGCATCCTTTGCAGGAGCATCACCTATCGGCTAATCCGATACGTACTCCTTCTTAGCACACTTGAGAACAAATCTCAGGTTGTGGATCCAATCTGCATAGTTTCCACCATTAGCAGCCAACTTTTCTTTCTCTAACATAGGGGCTAAGTTGAACATATTGTGAGCCATTTATCTATAATAATAAACACAATTTTACTTTAGACATATTTCATAATTATTTTTCACCATTATTAAACAAATTTAATGTAAAGTGCACTCCCACTTAAATCAGTATCTCTCATAATTGATAGTAAGTGATTCAAGATCCTCATCTCGTTCACAACCATTGATATGGACATCATTGATGATGGGAATTTTGACCAGTCGGCAATATTTTGCTGATCATATGTCAATATGCTTCTTGTTCATATTTTGATGCTTTGTGCATCAAGTTCAAAACGATACTGCCAGAACTTCAAGACAAACGAGTGTTATCTGTTTGCTAGACAACTCTAGGGTTGTGTGTGTGAAAGAACATATGCTCCCTTGGTGGTTTTGATAATTCATGAAAACATACAATTTCTCTTGGACTAACACTTTTACCTATTATATTTCAGGTATAGTCCGGAGAGAGCATTGGATAAAGGATTGCAAGGAGAAGCCCCTTGACGCAAGGAAGGAATAGGATTGGCTCAGGCTTCAAGCAAGAAGCTCTACATTTTACATTTGTGATAAATCACTTTGAGTCCATAGGAAAGCCAATACTATTAAAAGTGGGCGAGGTATTATGATGAACTGG
Organism: Hordeum vulgare subsp. vulgare; assembly: GCF_904849725.1. Classification (NCBI taxonomy): domain Eukaryota; kingdom Viridiplantae; phylum Streptophyta; class Magnoliopsida; order Poales; family Poaceae; genus Hordeum; species Hordeum vulgare. The sequence goes on along the minus strand of NC_058524.1, from coordinate 400,925,274 downwards.
TTACTAAAGTGCTTAGAGGTAGCCACCAAAAATACTCAGCCATTCTGCCACAAAATATATTTGTCCAAAGCAAAACCAGCAAAATCGGTGCCACAAACTATTTCAACTCGTCCCTATGGATTTTACACTTGACAGATCCTATGCCAAACCCTCCCATCTTGGTACCACCAACTTTCACATTGGTGCCACTGAGATTCAATGACCAACTTTCTGTTGAGAATATTTCAAGAATCGGAATTTTCGAGTTTGAAATCGGTCTCAAAGATTTGGAAACTCGTCTAGGTCATCGTATCGGTACCACCAAGATTAATATGCCGGTCTGACCGAGAATGCAAAAGTTGCCACATTTAGTCCAACTCAGTACCACTGAGATTCATTTTGGCGCCACTGAGTTGGGCAATAATGTTGGAAGGACTGGATTTTGGGAGATGACTATATATACCCCTCCACCTTCTCTCATTCGTAGAGGAAGCACTCAGAACACACTTACACTTGCGAGATCAATTTTTTCTGAGAGAGAGCCACCTACTCATGCGTTGAGATCAAGAGATTCCATTCCAACCATTTGAAACTTGATCTCTAGCCTCCCCAAGTTGCTTTCCACAAGATCAATCTCTCCTACCCAGGCCAAATCCGTGAGAGAGTGATTGAGTGTTGAGGAGACTATATTTTGAAGCATAAGAGAATGGCGTTCATCGTTATACCATATCTATTACCTTTTGGAGGGTGGTGCCTCCTAGATTGGTTAGGTGTCGCTTGGGAGCCTCCTACTTCGTGTTGTGGAGTTGAACCAAGAAGTTTGTACGGGCAAGGAGATCGCCTACTTTGTTAAGATCTACTGTGAGCGAGGCTAGTCTTGTGTGGATGGAAGCCGTGGTGGAATAGACAAAGACGCTTTTTCGTGGACCCCTTGTGGGTGGAGCCCTTCGTGGACTCTCGCAGCCATTACCCTCCATGGGTTGAAGTCTCCACTAACATGGACGTACGATAGCGCCACCTATCGAAAACATGCCAAAAATTGCCGTGTCGACTTCTTTGCGTTTGATCTTCCTAAACTCTACTCTCTTCTACATGTACAAAGTCTTTACTTTATGCTACCATATTTGTTGACTAGCATGTGTAGGGTGCACTAGACTTGTTAGAAATGCTAAAATCCGCAAACCACTAAAATTGGGAAAAGGCTAGGATTTTAATTTATGCAAGTAGTCTATTCACCCCCCTCTAGACACCCCTTCTATCGATCCAACAATTAGTATCAGACCAAGGTCTCCATAACCTTTGTTTAAATACTATTGGAGGAGGATGGATGTGCCCAGTTTGGGGAATATTAGTTGTAGAGTGCCTATTCTCAATGGAGAGCATTATAGACAATGGAAAGATGAAATGCTTGATATATTTGATGAATTCCATTTGCGCAAGTATGTTGAATATCCCTATGAGCGTCCCATTGATCCCTTACATCCTTCTCATGGTGATGGACTTGATATGCTTGGTAATCTCACAACTGTAAATCTAATCATTAGAGGACTGCCAAGAAATGTGCTTAATTATTTGCAGAATTTTGAGTGTGCTCACACCTTGTGGAAAAACTTAGAGAAAATATATCCCGACAATTCCATGAAAAATCTTGATATCATTTTCCATAAATGCATTGCTTTTCACAAAATGAAGCCAACTGATCCTAATTTTGTTAAATGCCTATTTGAGCTTCATGACCTCATGCGTGCTAAAGGAGATGCCATTACCATTAACAATGACATTGTTTAAGCCATTCACATGCATAAACATGAACATTGTCATAGTCAAAATTCTGATGAAATTCTTTTGTCTTATGAAGAGGATATTTCGCTCGACGATGACAATGTGGAGCATGGCTATTATGATGAAGATGAGGTGATTCAAATCGAGTATAAGAAGACCATGAGGAAACTTAGTCTTATGGAGAACCTTGGAGACTAAATGACCGGAGGAAAAGAGTGGATCCTTGACAGTGGATGCACCAATCACATGACCGGAGATAAAGACATGTTCCATGAGATCAAAACAAATAGTGGACCTCGAAGGTATGTGACTTTTGGAGACAACTCCAAGGGTATGGTACTTGATCTTGGTAAGGTGTCCATATATCATGATAGTTCCATTAAAAATGTCATGCTTGTTGAATCCCTTGGCTACAATCTTCTTTTCGTATCTAGACTAGAAGACTTTGGTTTCAATGTGATATTTACGAAAGTTGACTGCCAAGTGTTTCGTAGCGACAATCATAACATGGTCTTTACTAGTTATTGCAAAGGTGATCTATACATTGTCGATTTCACTAAAAAATCAAAACCACGTACATATCTTATTGCAAAATCTTCTAAAGCTTGGTTATGGCATAGAAGGTTAAGACATGTAGGTATGCGTAACCTTGACAGGCTTATCAAAGGTGATCATATTATTGGTCTTAAAGATGTTATCTGTGAAAAATATCGACTTTGTAGTGCTTGTCAAGTAGGAAAGCAAGTTGATGGAAGTCATCCTCTGAAGAACATCATGACTACAAGAAGGCCATTGAAGCTGCTTCACATGGATCTTTTTGGTCCCAATGCTTACAAGAGCCTCGGTCAAAATTCTTAGCCATTGTTGATGATTTTTCCAGATTTACGTGGGTATTCTTTCTTGATGATAAGTCACGGGTACAAAAGATCTTCAAGAACTTCGCTCGGAAAGCTCAAATTAGTTTGAAGTGAAGATCAAGAAAGTTCGGAGCGATAACGGAACAGAGTTCAGGAACACAAATGTGGATACTTTCCTTGAGGAAGAAGGTATCTCACATGAGTTCTCGGCGACGTACACACCTAAAAAATGGCGTTGTTGAGACAAAGAATCGGACTCTCATAGAGATGTACAGAATGATGCTTGATAAATACAAAACGCCAAGACACTTTTGGCAGAAGCCGTGGAAACAGCTTGTCACGCCATAAATTGGCTCTACTTACATAAGATTCTCGGTAAAACGACATACAAGCTACTCACCGGTAAGAAAACCCAAGCTGGATACTTTTGAGTATTTGGCTCTAAGTGCTACATTCTTGATAAGCATCGTTGCTCTAAATTTTCTCCTAAATCTCATGAAGGTTTCCTACTAGGTTATGGATCAAACTCTCACGCTTACCGTGTCTACAATAGCTTCACTCGAAAAGTTGAAGAGACGGTAGATGTGAAGTTTGATGAATCTAATGGTTCTCAAGTCGAACAATTGCCAAATGATGTAGGAGATAAGGAACCTTCAGAGCCATCCAAGATCTACCTATCAGCAATATTCGTGCCATGGAGGTGAAGGAAAGTACTTCATCTACTCAAGTGGAAGCTCCTATTTCGCGTCAAGGCAAACTGCAAAACGACATGGAGGCATCCACAAGCGGTACACGACATGATGAAGAAGAAGAAGAAGTACATCGTGATGATCCACCTCAGCCTTCCTGACCACCACCTGAAGGAGATGACAATGTCAACGACAACGAGCAAGAAGATGATGATGAAGAAGCTCCACCATCTAACAAAAAGAAGCTGTCACGAGTTCGAGCAAGAGTGGACAAATATCATCCGCTGAATCAAATCTACGATGACATACAACCCGGGAGAATCACTCGCTCTAAATCTCGTTTAGCTAACTTTTGTGAGCATTATTCATTTATATCTAGCAGTTAGCCTTTGAAGGTAGAAGAATCCCTTCAAGACCTAGATTGGGAGAATGCCATGCAAGAAGAGCTACACAACTTCGAGAGGAATCAAGTGTGGGCACTTGTTGAAAAGCCTGAAGACGAGCACAACCTTGTTCGTACTAAATAGGTGTTTCAGAACAAGCAAGATGAAGATGTTCATGTTGTACGCAACAAGGTGCGTCTTGTAGCCCAAGGATACACGCAAGTCGAAGGTATAGACCTTGGTGAGACTTATGCCCCGTTTCTAGACTTGAAGCCATTCGCATTCTTTTTGCTTATGCCAATCACCATGATATTACTCTTTACCAAATGGATATCAAAAGTGCTTTTCTAAATGGTGAAATTGAGGAGGACATTTATGTCAAAAAAACCTCCCAGATTTGTGAACCCTAAGAAACCTAATCATGTTTACGAACTTCTTATAGCTTTATATGGTCTTAAACAAGCCCCTAGAGCTTCGTACAAATGCCTAACAAAGTATCTCATTGAAAAGGGTTTTGAGATTGGTAAAATTGACGCAACCTTATTCACTAAAAGAGTTAATGGTAAACTATTTGTGTGCCAAATATATGTGGATGATATTATATTTGGTTCTACTAACCCACATTTTAGTTAGAAATTTGGAAGGTTGATGTCAGAGAAATATGAGATGTCTATGATGTGTGAGATGAAATTCTTCCTTGGATTGCAAATAAAACAATTGAGAGAAGGTATGTTTATCTCTCAAACCAAGTACACCTAGGAATTAATCAGGAAGTTCAACATGCAAGAGTGCAAAGATATGAGACCCCCATGCCTACTAGTGGACATGTTGACCTCACTAAGGAGGACAAACCGGTTGACGAAAGAGTTGCTATATCTATGTGCCTCCCGACCCAATATCATGTTGAGTGTTTGCATGTGTTCGTCATATCTAGAGGCACGTGAAGAGTGTCATCTATTGGCTGTGAAAAGAATTGTGAGATACCTGATACATACACCAAACTTTGGCATATGGTATCCCAAGGGATCCTCTTTTAATATTGTTGGCTATTCCGACTCGAACTATGCCGGAGACAAGGTTGATAGAAAATCCACCTCGGGTACATGTCAATTTCTTGGGAGATCTCTTGTGTCTTGGTCATCGAAGAAACAAAACTCGGTATCTTTATCTATTACCGAAGCGGAATACATATCTGCCAAATCATTTTGTGCGCAATTACTATGGATGACTCAAACTCTTAAGGATTATGGCATTCATGTGAGACATGTCCCATTATTGTGTGACAATTAAAGTGTTATTAAAATTGCCTATAATCCTGTGCAACATTCTCGAACTAAACACATTCAAGTGTGACATCATTTCATTCATGATCATGTTGGTAAAGGAGATATAGATCTCAAGCATGTTCGTACCGACAAGCAATTACCTGCTATCTTTACCAAACCACTTTATGAGAAAGTGTTGGAAATATGCCCTAGAGGCAATAATAAAGTGGTTATTATTATATTTCCTAGTTCATGACAATTGTCTATTATTCATGCTATAATTGTATTAATCGAAAACCGTAATACATGTGTGAATACATAGACCATAGTGTGTCCCTAGTGAGCCTCTAGTTGGCTAGCTCGGAGAATGATGTGATGGACAAGACCCAATCCTAAGCATAGCACTAGATCGTATTGTTCGTCTGCTAAAAGCTTTTCTAATGTCAAGTGTCATTTCCTTAGACCATGAGATTGTGCAACTCCCGGACACTATAGAAGTGTCAAACGTCACAACGTAACTGGGTGATTATAATGGTGCAATACACGTATCTCCGAAAGTGTGTGTTGGCTTTGTACGAATCGAGACTGGGATTTGCCACTCCGTGTGATGGAGAGGTATCTCTGGGCCCACTCGGTAATGCATCATCATAATGAGCTCAATGTGACTAAGGAGTTATTCACGGGATGATGTGTTACGAAACGAGTAAAGAGACTTGCCGGTAACGAGATTGAACAAGGTATAAGGATACCCACGATCGAATCTCGGGCAAGTATCATACCGGTAGACAAAGGGAATTGCATACGGGATTGATTGAATCCCCGACATCATGGTTCATCCGATGAGATCATCGTGGAACATGTGGGAGCGAACATGGGTATCGAGATCCTGCTGTTGGTTATTGACTGGAGAAGTGTCTCGGTCATGTATGCATGGTTCCCGATCCCGTAGGGTCTACACACTTAAGGTTTGATGATGCTAGAGTTGTAATGGGAATAGTATGTGGTTACTGAAGGTTGTTCGGAGTCCCGGATGAGATCCCGGACATCACAAGGAGTTCCGGAATGTTCCAGAGGTAAAGATTCATATATAGGAAGTGGACATTTGATAACCGGAAATGTTTTGGGGATCGTCGGTATTGTACCGGGACTACCGGAAGGGTTCCGGGGGTCCATCGGGAGGGGCCACCAGCCCCGAAGGGCAACATGAGCCAAAAGTGGATGGGAACCAGCCTCTAGATCGGCTGGTGCGCCACCACCAAGGCCCAAGGCGCACAAGGGGGCTAAGGGGGCCAAACCCTTGGGCGTGGGGGGCTGCCTTTGGCGGCAAGCCCATCCCTAGGGCGCCACCCCTCCTCCTCTTGGCCGCCGCACCACCTACGGGAAACCCTAGGGTGGCCAACCCTCCTCCTCCTCCTGCTATATATACCCAAGGGTTTTTGGGGCTGCGACACACAAGTTCATCTCTCCCTCGGCGCAGCCCTACCTCTCCTCTCCTCGTTCTCCGTAGCGCTTAGCGAAGGCCTGCCAGAGTACCTTGCAGCTCCACCGTCACCACGCCGTCATGCTGCCAGAGCTCTCCCTCAACTTCTCCTCTCTCCTTGCTGGATCAAGGCGAAGGAGACGTCACCGGGCTGCACGTGTGTTGAACGCGGAGGTGCCGTTGTTCGGCGCTTAGATCGGAATATTCCGCGATCTGAATCGCTACGAGTACGACTCCATCAACCGCGTTCATAGTAATGCTTCCGCTTAGCGATCTTCAAAGGTATGAAGATGGTCTGCCCCTTGCTCATTTCTGGTTTCTCCTAGATGGATATTGGTGAAGCGTAGCAATTTTTTTGAATTACTACTACGTCCTCCAACAGTGACATCCGATCCAGGTTCTATGCGTAGATTCTATGCACGAGTAGAACACAAAAGTTGTGGCGATGATTTTGTCAATTGCTTGTCATTACTAGTCCAATACTTTTTCGGCGGTATTGTGGGATGAAGCGGCCCGGACCGACTTTACACGTACGCTTACGTGAGACTGGTTCCACCGCCTGACATGCACTTGTTGCATAAGATGGCTAGAGGGTGTCTGTCTCTCCTACTTTAGTCGAATTGGATTCAATGAAAAGGGTCCTTATGAAGGGTAAATAGCATCGGCATATCAACGTTGTAATTGTTACATAGGTAAGAATCGTTCTTGCTAGAAACCCAAATCAGCCACGTAAAACTTGCAACAACAATTAGAGGACGTCTAACTTGTATTTGCAGGGTATGCTATGTGATGTGATATGGACAAAAGGATGTGATGTTATATATGTGATATATGAGATTGATCATGTTCTTGTAATGGGATTCACGACTTGCATGTCGATGAGTATGACAAACAGCAGGAGCCATAGGAGTTGTCTTAATTTATTGTATGAGATGCAACGTCATGTGATTACTTTACTTTATTGCTAACCGTTAGCCATAGTAGAAGAAGTAATAATTGGCGAGACGACTTCACGGAGACACAATGATGGAGATCATGGTGTCATGCCGGTGACAATGATGATCATGCCGTGCCTCGAATATGGAGATACAAGGAGCAAAGATGATATTGGACATATCATGTCACTATATGATTTGCATGTGATGTTTATCATGTTTTCATCTTATTGCTTAGAATGACGGTAGCAAAGATAAGATGATCCCTCATTAAATTTTGAGATAAGTATTCCCCTAAGCGTGCACCATTGCGAATGATCATTGTCTCGAAGCACCACGTGATGATCGGGTGTGATAGATTCTAACGTTCGCATACAACGGGCGTAAGCCAGTTTACACACGCAAAACACTTAGGTTGACTCGACGAGCCTAGCATGTACAGACATGGCATCGGAATACGAGAGACCAAAAGGTCGAACATGAATTGTATGGATGATACGATTAGCATGGACATGCTCACCATTGATGACTAGTCTGTCTCACGTGATGATCGGACATGGGCTAGTCGACGTGGATCATGTATCACTTGGATGACTAGAGGGATGTCCATCTGAGTGGGAGTTCATTATATAATTTGATTAGATGAACTTAATTATCATGAACTTAGTCTAAAATTGTCTTTACAAATATTGTAGATCCAATGGCCAACACACATGTCCCATTCAATTTCAATGCGTTCCTAGAGAAAACCAAGCTGAAAGACGATGGTAGCAACTATGCGGTTTGGGCTCGTAATTTGAAACTCGTCCTCATGGCTTCCAAGAAGGCATATGGCCATGATGCACCGCTAGGTGATCCTCCCGTTCCCGAGGCAGCCCAGGACGTTCGGAATGCCTGGCAGTCGCGAAGTGATGACTACTCTCTGGTTTAGTGCGACATGCTTTACAGTTTAGAATCAGGACTTCAAAAGCGTTTTGAGCAACATGGAGCATATGAGATATTCGAGGAGCTGAAACTAGTTTTACAAGCTCATGTCCGGGTCGAGAGATATGAAGTCTCCGACAAGTTCTTCAATTGTAAGATGGAGGAAAATATTTCTCTCAGTGAGCACATACTCAGAATGTCTGGGTTGCACAACCGCTTGTCTCAGGTAGGAGTTGAACTTCCGGATGACGCGGTTATTGAGAGAATCCTCCACTCCGTTCCACCTAGCTATAAGGGCTTTGTGATGAACTACAACATGCAAGGGATGGAGAAGACCATTCCCGAGTTGTATTCAATGTTGAAATCAACAGAGGTGGAAATCAAGAAAGAACATCAAGTGTTGATGGCGAGTAAGACCACGAGTTTCAAGAAAGGCAAGGGTAAAAAGAACTTCAAGAAGGACGAAAAAGTAGTTGCCGCGCCCGGTAAACCAGTTACCGGGAAGAAGCCAAAGAAAGGACCCAAGCCTGAGACTGAGTGCTATTATTGCAAGCGAACCGATCACGGGAAGCGGAACTGCCCCAAGTACTTAGCGGATAAGAAGGCCGACAACATGAAAGGTATATATGATATACATGTTATTGATGTGTACCTTACCAGCCCTCATAGTAGTTCCTGGGTATTTGATACCGATGCTGTTGCTCACATTTGCAACTCAAAACAGGAACTACGGAATGAGCGGAGACTGACAAAGGACGAGGTGACGATGCGCGTCGGGAATGGTTCCAAGGTCGATGTGATCGCCGTCGGCACGCTACCTCTACATCTACCTTTGGGATTAGTTTTAAACCTCAATAATTGTTATTTAGTGCCAGCTTTGAGCATGAGCATTGTATGGGGATCTTGCTTGATGCGAGATGGCTACTCATTTAAATCTGAGAATAATGGTTGTTCCATTTATATGAGTGTTATGTTTTATGGTCATGCCCCGCTGGTCAATGGTTTATTCTTAATGAATCTTGAACGTGATGTTACACATATTCGTAGTGTGAGCACCAAAAGATGTAAGGTTGATAACGATAGTCCCACATACTCGTGGCACTACCGCCTTGGTCATATCGGTGTCAAGCGTATGAATAAACTCCATATAGATGGACTTTTGGAGTCTCTTGATTTTAAATCATTTGACACATGCGAACCGTGCCTCATGGGCTAAGACTCCGTTCTCCGGAACAATGGAGGGAGCAACCAACTTGTTCGAGATAATACATACCGATGTATGCGGTCCAATGAGCGTTGAGGATCATGGTGGCTATCTTTATGTTCTCACCCTCACTGATGACTTAAGCAGATATCGGTATGTCTACTTAATGAAACACAAGTATGAAACCTCTGAAAGGTTCAAGGAATTTCAGAGTGAGGTAGAGAATCAACGTGACAAGAAAATAAAGTTCCTGCGATCTGATCATGGAGGAGAATATTTGTGTCACGAGTTTGGCATGCACTTAAGGAAATGTGGAATTGTTTCACAACTTACGCCGCCTGGCACACCGCAGCGTAACTGTCACATCCCTGAACCCTTAAGCAAGTTAGCTTTTGCTCATGTCTTCTTTGCATTGTATCTAAGAAATTTTCAACAAGAACAAAGAAAGAGGTGAAGGAAAAACTAAAACCCTAGCCACTTCTTTAAATAAAGGAAATCTCAAACTAGTTAAAATCAATGAACCCAAAATGGCCTCAAGAAAAGTTCAAACTTTCTGATAAATCATGAAAGTAAATGAGCAATGAAGAAAACCATTTTCTTGACACTTTAAGCATTTTAAATAAATGCAAAAAACTACTGGTTTCAAGTTTTAAATTTGAAATCAGAAACTTTAAAATTTCAAAAATGTTGAAAACTTTAGGAATGGTTGGAAATATTCTAGGGTGCTTAACATAGTTTTTACAAATTATTTGGGAGCTGAATTAAATAGTAGATCAATGTCAGCAATTAAAACAGAAATAAAACAGAAAGAAATGGGAAAGAAGTTACATGTCGCCTAACCTGGCCCGGCCCATCTCCATCCCGTCGTCTTCCTCCCCCGCCAGTGGGCAGCAGGAGGTGGCCGCCGCGTACTCCGGCGCGGCCATGCACCTGTGCGCCTGCCTGGCCGCCGCTTCGCGCTGGCAAGCACGGGGATAACCTCCCCGAGCTCGTCCCTATCCATCCCCGTGCCCATTCTCCCCCTCTGTCCCGTTTCCTTCTGCCGCCATAGGAGCCCGAGTAGAGCTCGAGCTTGCCGTCGTTCTAGCCTCCCCTCCTTCCTTCTGAGCCGCGCATTAGCTCCGCCGCAACTCCCTGAAGCTTCCTAGCCCGGAGCCCGACGCCCAGATGCAGTGAAACAACGAGAAGCAGTCGTCTTCTTCCTCGGGTCACCGAAGATCATCGCCGACGTTCTCCCTTTCCAGGCCGTCCCCGAGCAAACTCTCGCCACCACTGCACTCCCCGTGAGCATGCGGTAATTCCCCCTAAGCTCTCCCCGTCGATCCCCTCCTCTAGGCTTAGTTCCATCGGAGCCCGACGAGGACCGCCGCTGCAGCTCGTCGCCGGTAGCCCTCCAATGACGGGTTGGTCCGTCTGAGGCCACCAACAACCTCAGGACATCATGTAGATGCGTTAGGTGCCCAGCCCCGCGCGTTTTGACCCCGTATTCCATGGCTTGGACGATGGCCGAACTTGGTCGCCGCCAAGCTCGTCGCCGGCGTTGATTCCAGCCACCCCAGCCCCTGGGGCTTGTTCCATCGTGCGCGCCGTCGAGTGGCCGTTCTTCCCGTGGTCTCTGCCGTGAGTTTGGCCGTCGGAGATGAGTTTCCGAGCCCCCCCGACGTTCTGGTGCTCGCCGGAGGCTCACCGCCGGCGAGGACGACCTCACCGCCGGTGGATCTCAGCTGGCCTGAGCCACTGACGGGTGGGGCCAGCCTCTGGATAGTTTAGAGATAATAAAAATAAATCAGATAAATTAATAAGACACTGACATGTGGGTCCAGTGAGTTTAATTAACTAAATAAGATTAATCCTAATCTAAAATTGACTAGAGAGGCTGACCAGTGGGTCCCACTGGTCAGGTTTGACTTTCAACGGCCAGATGGACCTGCTGATGTCATGCTGATGCAGTAAAAGTATTTTCCAGTATAAAAATAATTCCAGAAATATTTAAAACTTCAAAAATTCATAGAAATTAATCTGTAACTCCAATGAAAATAATTTATATATGAAAAAGTATCAGAAAAATTCAAGGAATCTGAATATGCTATTTTCAATCATGTTTGAAAAAGTTACAGAACCCAAACATGTAGATTAATGAATAAGTCAATTCTTATAAATACTTTATAAATGGAATTTGGAAAATATTTAAATTTCATTATGAATGACATGGTCAAACACTGTTCTAAATACAAACAAGCAACTTAACATGTCATCCCATGCATGATAACATCAAGTTGATCTGAGCATCAGGTCGAATCAATTAAAACGGTATCTGAGAATACCTCGTTTGAAGTGATATTTGAATTTGATTCAAATCAACTTCAAACCTAATACATGTTGGCTATATTAGTTTATCACCTTGCATTGTCATGCCATGCTCATGCATCATCTTGATTGCATATGCTTGATATTGATTGTTGTCCTTTCCTTCGGTAGGCTCCGCTCCCCCGGATTCCACCGAATATCCGTCTGACGGATATTGTCCCTCCTCTGAGCAACAAGGCAATCAACCATTTTGATCATCCCGATAAATCCCATGTTCTTGCTCCTGCACTTACTTATTGCATTAGGATCAAATGCTTCAACTGCTTTTGCCACGTTAGTTGAACCCACTTCCTTTGCATGACCTATCCTTGTCACAGTAAATAGCCGAACCTTGCAACCTAGCATACCTGGTAGTTGCTTGAGCGATGATGTATCTTATCCTGCTATGCATGCTATGCTTAGAGTTGTGTATGGTCTGTCATTTGGGAGATGAATAGAATTGTGAGAATGTGTTCGGTAAGCAAAGGTTGTGTGTTGAACCTGATTTGGTAAAGGTACCGGTGAAAGGCTGTGTAGGAGTACATGGCGGGTTGTTTCATTGGAACCGTCCTTAGGAACTGAGTTCCGTGTATGTAATCCAAGACTAGATACTACCACACGTTGGGATACTTAATTGACCCTCTCGACTTATTAATCGCTTAGTACTCGGTCCAGGAGTTGCAAGTAGTTTCTGGTGTTTATAGTCATGCTGGAGGCCGTGCATAGTGCTGACCTGAGAGGTGGGCTATGATGCGGTAGGCAGTGGCACGGTGTACCAAGTGGCACCCGGATGGTGGGCTTGGGAACCCTGCGCACATCGTTTGAGGCCGTGGCGGAAACCCCAGCCGGACTTCCGTACGCGGTACTCTCAGATAGGCGATAAACCTGGACTAGGTACTAGTGTGGTTAACGGTCGTGGCCGACTCCCTCGCTAGGCTGCCGCTTGAAGGTTGCTGAGGTGCATGACATGCACATGCCGATAATTGGCGAGAGCGTGTGTGACGAAGTACACCCCTGCAGGGTTATGATCTATTCGAATAGCCGCGTCCGCGGATATGGACTACTTGGAGACATATGTTGTTCATAGATAACTTCAATGGCTACTCATAAAATTGTCAAGATAAGCGTGAGTGTCGTCGACGGCATTTCCGTATGGAGACGGAATGATTCCACGATGGTGTATTGTTGTGGTGTTAGTGGACTCGTGTGCGAGAAATCAAGTTGTCAAAATTATTTAAAAATGCAACTTGTCTAGCCACGAGTCAAATGCTGGCTTTCCGCTTGAAACCCCACAATACCTTATTGATACTTTGCATGACTAGATAGTTATCCTAAAGTCTTGCTGAGTACCTTCGTACTCATGTTTGCTTAATAAATGTTGCAGAGGTTGCAAATGACCCTAATGGAGGTTTCTTCGTAGACATCGACGATGACGAGTAGCTGGTGTCCCAGCTACGATCTGGCCCTATGTTGGATCTGTAGTATAGTCAGGCCATGTGCCTTCTAGTTCCACCTGTCTGTACTCAGACAGTTTTAAACTCTTCTGCTGGCTTGTAACTGAATGACTGCTATTATGGGTCGTGAGACCCTTAATGTGTAATATTATGTGTGCGGCTCTTCTGAGCCTCTTAAATAAAGCTTGTATGTTTATGGTTATGTTGTGATGCCATCGATGTATCTATACATATCGGTATGTCATGCGTACGTGTGTCGTACTTGATATGTATGGGGTTCGATTACCTAGTCGTGAACTTTAGTAGCACTCCTTACAAGGAAATGCCCCTTTGTGATCGAACGAGCCTTGGTAGTTCGCTACTGCTCCGGACACATTGGTTGACCGGCATGTGCCCTTCTTAGCTGCTGTGTCTGTCCCCTTTGGGGAAATGTCACGCGATGTAATGGAGTCCCTGTAGCCTGCTACGACTCGTCTACACTCGCTGGTGACCGACACCTGCTTTGTTGGGTCATGTATGCTTGTCCTTGTGCGGTACTGCCACTGTGGTTTGTGACTAGACTTGTCGATCCGGGTTCTTTGACATTAGAATGCTAGCGACACCATTGCATACGTGAGTCAAAAGACGCAAACGGTCCCGGCTAAGGTAAGGTTGCAGCCGTGGAGTTAACCGTGCGTGAGACCGCAAAGAGATGCGATGTGTTACATGCTAGATTCCTATGACTTAGGATCGGTGTCCCGACAGTGTTGGTATCAGAGCCTGACTGACTGTAGGATTACTAAGCCAAACTGGTCAAAGTTGAGTCTAGAATTGCTTTAGTTATATATAAGGGAATTGTTCGTGGAAGGGAACGTAAGACTCTTGTTCTCTTCTCAAGTTATTCTATTCTGGTCATCCTCATCTTTTCTGCGGGAGTTAAGGACTAGGTTACTCATCTTCTTCTAGGCTCGTGTTTCTGATCGGTAGATTATAGGACTACGGGTCAAGAGATATTGGGTTTCTTTCATTCCTAGGAAAAAGGAAGTAAGTTTGATGATCAGAGAGTTGAACTTGATAGTTGAGTGGTTACGCTATTCCATTTGTGGGTTGTCTCAAAATTTGTTTTTCAGCATTTACAGCTGTTATGCTGCCCAATTTTGCATTCAGAGCTCTAATGCTTTTGCATTACTCTCTATTTACAGATGCCTCACCGTCCTTCTTGTCAGGTGGTACGTCTGACCAGGTGCATTGATGTGCCGGGTCATACGGCCATGCTGGTGAGGGTGATGTCGGTGTGCGGTTACCGCTGGTACCCCGAGTACATAGTGGAGGAACAGTACCGAGACTTCAACCAGAGCCAGTACATCTGCACTGTTAGGGTATTTCCAGACTACCCTGGAGCTGAGGAGCCAATCCATTGGTCCTATGGGTTGAGAGTCACTGTTGACATGGCAGTACAAGATGCTGCCTATTCAATGCTGACCATTATGAGAGCGAGACATGCACTGCTGCAGAATTCAAAGTTCTGCTATGTTCCGGCCTCTCAGCCTGGTGAAGAGGGATACCTCAGTGGAGTCTATTTTGATTCTTCTATGGAGGATCCATTACTACAGTCCACTGTTGAGATGCTAGAGAACAGAGACAGGGATGCTCGTGCTCTCCGCATGGAGCTTTATGCTACCCGTGCCCGTCTATGGACGGCTTTGACGCAGCTGGCACCGGTAGTCCAGACAGGGTACGGAGAGATGGAGATGCTGAATCCTGTTAGGACCCATCTTCCGGCCCACGTTGACTGGCCAGCTATAGGAGGAGTCACACCTCTTCGGGGCCCCTCTTACCACCAGTCAGGGGACCAAGGCCACATCCGTGTCCTTATGGATCCCAGGGATCTCAGGCTAGAGTGTTTCCTGATCCGGAGGTTTTGCTTCCAGGTCATGGAGGTAATCTCTATGAGATGTTCTATGCGGATGCCTGAGCTGTGAGCGGAAGGATAGTATGGTAGTAGCCGTACGTTCACAGTCCTGCGTGACTTGTGAAGTATGCCTGTAATGTGAAATGAATTCCGGAGGCCTAGATAAATAATGTATAGGAAGCTTGTAAGCCTCTGATGAGTAGTTTCATAATTTCAGTAGTTGCTCTTCGGTTAAGGTTGTACTGAACCATGTAAGGGTGTGTATGAACCATGGTGTATATATAGCAGTTGCTTGTTACCATGCTGTTCGGATATTTTTTTCTGCATTCCGTGTGTTCAGTACATTCTTAATCCATAGCTAGTCTTGATATGATATTGGTCTAAGCTGTGAGTTTGTTTATCAGGATGGTGTTCACCAGGTTGAACCGTGCCCCTGGTCATGAGCAAGGCGAGGGTAGTCAAGCGTCGCAGGAAGACCTGCCTCACCCGCGTTCTCTGGCGGAAGTTATGCTTGAGGCAGAGAGAAACAAAAGGGAGACCAACCGACTGTTAGAGCGTATTGAGCAGAATACGGCTCGTCAGCCTAGGAATGCTGTAGTGTCCCTCAACGACTTTGTGAAGCTGAATCCTCCAAAGTTTCATCATTCCGTCGATCCCCTCGACGTTGATGACTGGCTGTGCAGCATCTCACGCAAGATTCGCTCTGCGAATGTGTCTCAGGCTGACAAGGTGACCTTTGCGGCGTATTTCCTGGAGTGACCCGCCAATCTGTGGTGGGAGAACTTTGAAGCTATGCGTCCCGCTGAACCAGTAGCCACATGGGCAGACTTCAGTGCAGCTTTTCGTCTGCACCATATTCTAGAGGGCCTGATGGACAGAAAGAGAGAGGAGTTCTGTGCCTTCACTCAGGGCAAGTTGTTTGTGGATGCCTATAGCCGCGAGTTCGGTAACCTTGCCCGCTATGCAACAGAGGAGGTGTCTACTGATGCCAAGAAGCAAGCAAGGTTCCGTAAGGGTCTGAGCCCTGAGCTTCTCGTGATCTGTGCCTCCATGAGTGTGCAAACTTTCAAGCCCTGGTCAAAAAAGCGATCAGTGCAGAGACTGGTCATACTGACTTCGAAGCCACAAGGAAGCACTCCCGTGACTTTGGCTCTTCTTCTGGTTCTGCGTTTCCCAAACGCAGGCTGTGGGTTCCGAACAGTTCTCTGCCGCCAAGATACACTCCGAGGCCATCCTACATGGCGCCTCAGACGAATCAGGCCAACCCTCCAGCAAAAGCTTATGGTGGTCCAGCTAGCAATGCTGCACCACATTCCAACCAAGTGATATGCTACAAGTGTGGAGAACCAGGGCACTATTCCCGTGAGTGTCCTCAGAATGTGGGTGCCAAGCAACCCGGAAAGTCCGTCGGGCAAGCCAAGTCGGGCAAAGCTTACTATGTGAAGCCAACTCCTGCACGTGGCCGTGTGAACTATGTGTCAGCAGAAGAAGCTGCAGAGGATCCCGACGTCATGCTGGGTACGCTTCTTGTTAATCATCACCCAGCGTCTGTTCTCTTTGACACTGGGTCTTCTCATTCCTTCATTTCAGAAAGTTATGCACAGTTGCATAACATGTCTTTTTGTGATATGCCAATTCCATTGGTTGTCCAAACTCCTGGTAGTAAATGGCAAACCTCTTGGATAACCTATGACAATGAAATTCTAGTAGACAGGCTAGTTTTTCTAGCCTCATTGATAGCATTGAAATCTTCGGATATTAATATCATCTTGGGCATGGACTGGATGTCAGCTCACTATGCCAAGATTGATACTCATTCTAGAAATGTCCAGCTTACCCATCCCTCGGGTGAGATAGTAAATGTCTCTACTCGAGTTGCCAAATGCCAACTCTATTCCTTAAATGCCAACCCCCTTCCGGAACTTGAAGACATTCCGGTACTCCGTGACTTCCTGGATGTCTTTCCGGAGGAACTGCCAGGAATTCCACCTGACAGAGATGTGGAGTTTGTGATAGATCTTGTTCCGGGAACTGTCCCTATAGCCAGAAGACCATATAAGATGGCACCCCTGGAGCTAGCCGAACTTAAGAAGCAATTAGATGAGGCCTTGAACAAAGGTTTCATTCGTCCTAGCTCTTCTCCTTGGGCTTGTACCGTCCTCTTCGTCAAGAAGAAAGACGGAATGGATCAAATGGTTGTAGATTACAGACCAGTTAATCTGGTCACCATAAAGAACAAGTATCCGCTCCCCAGGATCAACGATCTGTACGATCAGCTCGCTGGATCCTCAGTCTTCTCCAAAATGGATTTCAGGTTGGGATGCCATCAAATCAAGATTAAGAACGGGGACATTCCAAAAACGTCTTTTGTTACTCGTTATGGCCAATACGAGTACACCGTCATGTCTTTCGGTTTAACTAATGCCCCAGCCACCTTCTCTCGTCTGATGAATTCAATCTTCATGGAGTATTTGGATAAATTCGTCGTGGTATACCTCGATGATATTCTCATCTACTCGAAGAACGAACAAGAACATGCCGAGCATCTAAGGCTGGTATTGATGAAACTTCGAGAGCATCGCCTTTATGCCAAGTTTTCAAAATGTGAATTCTGGTTACCAAAAGTGACCTATCTGGGTCACGTAATCTCTGGTAAGGGTATTGCTGTCAATCCCGAGAGAGTTCAAGCTGTCCTTGATTGGACTCAACCTGAATCGGTTAAGCAAGTTAGGAGTTTTCTTGGTCTAGCGAGCTATTGTCGCCGCTTTGTCGAGAATTTCTCCAAGGTTGCAAAGCCTCTAAATGAAATCCTCAAGAAGGATAAAAAGTTCGAGTGGACACCACAGTGTGAGCATAGTTTTCAGGAACTGAAAAGACGCCTGACTTCCGCACCTGTGTTGCTACCACCAGATTTTTTGAAGGACTTTGTTATCTATTGCGACGCCTCGCGACAAGGATTAGGTTGCATTCTTATGCAAGATCGTCATGTGGTCGCATACGCATCTCGACAGTTGCGTCCACATGAGGATAATTATCCCACACATGACCTTGAGCTTGCAGCTGTGGTCCATGCACTAAAAACCTGGCGACATTACCTTCTGGGTAATCGTTGCGAAATATTCACTGATCACCAAAGTCTGAAATATATCTTCACCTAGCCGGATTTGAATCTCAGGCAAAGGCGGTGGGTTGAGTTGATCTCGGATTACGACTTAGGGATAACTTACACCCCGGGGAAGGCCAATGTTATGGCCGATGCACTAAGTCGTAAATCTTATTGTAACAATTTGATGCCACAACAAGGTCAACCACATCTCTATGAGGACTTTCGGAAGTTGAATCTTCATATTGTTCCTCAAGGATTCCTTTCTACCCTGGTGGCGAAGCCTACTCTTAGGGATCAAATCATAGCCGTGCAGGCCTATGATAAGGGTATATCCCGGATCAAGGAGAATATTGCTAGAGGCAACGCTAGGGATTTCTCCATCAATGAGAAAGGTGTTGTGTTCTTTCAGAACCGTTTAGTGGTTCCCAAGAGCAAACATCTGCGGCAATTGATCCTTAAGGAGGCTCATGATTCTCCTCTCACCATTCATCCCGGTAGTACTAAGATGTATCAGGACCTACGCTAGAGGTTCTGGTGGACTAGGATGAAGAGAGAAATTGCTGAGTTCATTGCAAACTGCGACGTTTGTCGTCGAGTTAAGGCAGAACATCAAAGGCCTGCTGGCACCCTTCAACCTCGAGCTATTCCTGAATGGAAATGGGATAAAGTTAGTATGGATTTCATTACCGGATTTCCCAAGACCAAGAAAGGAAATAATGCTATCTTTGTGGTCATTGACCGTCTTTCCAAAGTGGCTCATTTTCTTCCTGTTCGTGAGAGCATAACAGCTAGCCAGCTAGCAGAGTTATATATCTCCCGAATAGTGTCTCTTGATGGTGTTCCCCTGGAGATTAACTCGGACCGTGGGAGTATCTTTACTTATCACTTCTGGGAAAGTTTTCAGAATGCCATGGGGACTCACTTATCTTTTAGCACTGCTTTCCATCCCCAATCAAGTGGTCAAGTAGAAAGAGTGAATCAAATCCTAGAAGATATGCTCCGAGATTGTGTTATATCATTCGGTATGAATTGGGAGAAGTGCCTTCCATTCGCCGAATTCGCTTATAACAATAGTTATCAATCAAGCTTGGGCAAAGCCCCTTTTGAAGTTCTCTATGGACGAAGATGTCGAACACCTCTTAATTGGTCAGAAACCGGAGAGAGGCAACTCTTTGGCCCGGGCATGATCCAGGATGCAGAAGAGCAGGTTCGCATTATTCGTGAAAAGTTGAAAACAGCCCAGTCTCGTCAAAAGAGCCAAGATGATCGTCATCATAAGGCTGTGACCTTTGAAGTTGACGAGAAGGCTTACCTTCGGGTTACACCTTTGAAGGGTACCCATCGATTCGGTATCAAGGGCAAGTTGGCTCCTCGTTACATTGGTCCTTTTCGCATTCTTGCCAAACGAGGAGAAGTTGCCTACCAGCTGGACTTCCTCCGCATCTTTCCAAGGTTCATGATGTCTTCCACGTCTCGCAACTCAGGCGTTGCTTTTCGGATCCTATCCGTGAAGTGGACCACGAAACGCTTGATCTCCAAGATAACCTTTCATACCGAGAATACCCCGTGCGTATTATTGATCAAGCTGAGCGTACCAGTCGACGTCGAAACCTCAAGTTTCTTAAAGTTCAATGGTCAAATCATTCTGAAAAGGAGGCAACTTGGGAAAGAGAGGATCATCTCCGACTTGAGTATCCTGCGTTATTCCCGACGACTTCTAAATCTCGGGACGAGATTCTTTTGAGTGGGGGTGAGTTGTCACATCCCTGAACCCTTAAGCAAGTTAGCTTGTGCTCATGTCTTCTTTGCATTGCATCTAAGAAATTTTCAACAAGAACAAAGAAAGAGGTGAAGGAAAAACTCAAACCCTAGCCACTTCTTTAAATAAAGGAAATCTCAAACTAGTTAAAATCAATGAACCCAAAATGGCCTCAAGAAAAGTTCAAACTTTCTGATAAATCATGAAAGTAAATGAGCAATGAAGAAAACCATTTTCTTGACACTTTAAGCATTTTAAATAAATGCAAAAAGCTACTGGTTTCAAGTTTTAAATTTGAAATCAGAAACTTTAAACTTTCAAAAATGTTGAAAACTTTAGGAATGGTTGGAAATATTCCAACCAATATTCTAGGGTGCTTAACATAGTTTTTACAAATTATTTGGGAGCTGAAATAAATAGTAGATCAATGTGAGCAATTAAAACAGAAATAAAACAGAAAGAAATGGGAAAGAAGTTACGTGTCGCCTAACCTGGCCCGGCCCATCTCCATCCTGTCGTCTTCCTCCCCCGCCAGTGGGCAGCAGGAGGTGGCCGCCGCGTACTCCGGCGCGGCCACGCACCTGTGCGCGTGCCTGGCCGCCGCTTCGCGCTGGCAAGCACGGGGATAACCTCCCCGAGCTCGTCCCTATCCATCCCCGTGCCCATTCTCCCCCTCTGTCATGTTTCCTTTTGCCGCCATTGGAGCCCGAGCAGAGCTCGAGCTCGCCGTCGTTCTAGCCTCCCCTCCTTCCTTCTGAGCCGCACATTAGCTCCGCCGCAACTCCCTGAAGCTTCCTAGCCCCGAGCCCGACGCCCAGATGCAGTGAAACAACGAGAAGCAGTCGTCTTCTTCCTCGGGTCACCGAAGATCGTCGCCGATGTTCTCCCTCTCCAGGCCGTCCCCGAGCAAACTAGCGCCACCACTGCACTCCCCGTGAGCATGCGGTAATTTACCCTAAGCTCTCCCCGTCGATCCCCTCCTCTAGGCTTAGTTCCATCGGAGCCCGACGAGGACCGCCGCTGCAGCTCATCGCCGGTAGCCCTCCGGTGACGGGTTGGTCCGTCTGAGGCCAACAACAACCTCAGGACATCATGTAGATGCGTTAGGTGCCCAGCCCCGCGCGTTTTGACCCCGTATTCCATGGCTTCGACGATGGCCGAACTTGGTCGCCGCCAAGCTCGTCGCCGGCGTTGATTCCGGCCACCCCAGCCCCTGGGGCTTGTCCCATCGTGCGCGCCGTCGAGTGGCCGTTCTTTCCGTGGTCTCTGCCGTGAGTTTGGCCATCGGAGACGAGTTTCCGAGCCCCCCCGACGTTCTGGTGCTCGCCGTAGGCTCCCCGCCGGCGAGGACGACCTCGCCACCGGTGGATCTCAGCTGGCCTGAGCCACTGACGGGTGGGGCCAGCCTCTGGATAGTTTAGAGATAATAAAAATAAATCAGATAAATTAATAAGACACTGACATGTGGGTCGAGTGAGTTTAATTAACTAAATAAGATTAATCCTAATCTAAAATTGACCAGAGACACTGACCAGTGGGTCCCACTGGTCAGGTTTGACTTTCAACGGCCAGATGGACCTGCTGATGTCATGCTGATGCAGTAAAAGTATTTTCCAGTATAAAAATAATTCCAGAAATTTTTAAAACTTCCAAAATTCATAGAAATTAATCTGTAACTCCAATGAAAATAATTTATATATGAAAAAGTATCAGAAAAATTCAAGGAATCTGAATATGCTATTTTCAATCATGTTTGAAAAAGTTACAGAACCCAAACATGTAGATTAATGAATAAGTCAATTCTTATAAATACTTTATAAATGGAAGTTGGAAAATATTTAAATTTCATTATGAATGACATGGTAAAACACTGTTCTAAATACAAACCAGCAACTTAACATGTCATCCCATGCATGATAACATCAAGTTGATCTGAGCATCAGGTCGAATCAATTAAAACGGTATCTGAGAATACCTCGTTTGAAGTGATATTTGAATTTGATTCAAATCAACTTCAAACCTAATACATGTTGGCTATATTAGTTTATCACCTTGCATTCTCATGCCATGCTCATGCATCATCTTGATTGCATATGCTTGATATTGATTGTTGTCATTTCCTTCGGTAGGCTCCGCTCCCCCGGATTCCACCGAATATCCGTCTGACGGATATTGTCCCTCCTCTGAGCAACAAGGCAAGCAACCATTTTGATCATCCCGATAAATCCCATGTTCTTTCTCCTGCACTTACTTATTGCATTAGGATCAAATGCTTCAACTGCTTTTGCCACGTTAGTTGAACCCACTTCCTTTGCATGACCTATCCTTGTCACAGTAAATAGCCGAACCTTGCAACCTAGCATACCTGGTAGTTGCTTGAGCCATGATGTGCCTTATCCTGCTATGCATGCTATGCTTAGAGTTGTGTATGGTCTGTCATCTGGGAGATGAACAGAATTGTGAGAATGTGTTCGGTAAGCAAAGGTTGTGTGTTGAACCTGATTTGATAAAGGTACCGGTGAAAGGCTGTGTAGGAGTACATGGCGGGTTGTTTCATTAGAACCGTCCTTAGGAACTGAGTTCCGTGTATGTAATCCAAGACTAGATACTACCAGACGTTGGGATACTTAATTGACCCTCTCGACTTATTAATCGCTTAGTACTCGGCCCAGGAGTTGCAAGTAGTTTCTGGTGTTTATAGTCATGCTGGAGGCCGTGCATAGTGCTGACCTAAGAGGTGGGCTATGATGCGGTAGGCAGTGGCACGGTGTACCAAGTGGCACCCGGATGGTGGGCTTGGGAACCCTGCGCACATCGTTTGAGGCCGTGGCGGAAACCCCGTCCGGACTTCCGTACGGGTTACTCTCAGATAGGCGATAAACCTGGACTAGGTACTAGTGTGGTTAACGGTCATTGCCGACTCCCTCGCTAGGCTTCCGCTTGAAGGTTGCCGAGGTGCATGACGTGCACATGGCGATAAGTGGAGAGAGTGTGTGTGACGAAGTACACCCCTACAGGGTTATGATCTTTTCGAATAGCCGCGTCCGCGGATATGGACTACTTGGAGACATATGTTGTTCATAGATAACTTCAATGGCTACTCATAAAATTGTCAAGATAAGCGTGAGTGTCGTGGACGGCATTTCCGTATGGAGATGGAATGATTCCACGATGGTGTATTGTTGTGGTGTTAGTGTACTCGTGTGCGAGAAATCAAGTTGTCAAAATTATTTAAAAATGCAACTTGTCTAGCCACGAGTCAAATGATGGCTTTCCGCTTGAAACCCCACAATACCTTATTGATACTTTGCATGAGTAGATAGTTATCCTAAAGTCTTGCTGAGTACCTTCGTACTCATGTTTGCTTAATAAATGTTGCAGAGGTTGCAAATGACCCTAATGGAGGGTTCTTCATAGACATCGACGACAACGAGTAGCTGGTGTCCCAGCTACGATCTGGCCCTACGTTGGATCTGTAGTATAGTCAGGCCATGTGACTTCTAGTTGCACCTGTCAGTACTCAGACAGTTTTAAACTCTTCCGCTGGCTTGTAATTGAATGACTGCTATTATGGGTCGTGAGACCCTTAATGTGTAATATTATGTGTGCGGCTCTTCCGAGCCTCTTAAATAAAGCTTGTATGTTTATGGTTATGTTGTGATGCCATCGATGTATCTATACATATCGGTATGTCATGCGTAGGTGTGTCGTACTTGATATGTATGGGGTTCGATTACCTAGTCGTGAACTTTAGTAGCACTCCTTACAAGGAAATGCCCCTTTGTGATCCAACGAGCCTTGGTAGTTAAGCTACTGCTCCGGACACATTGGTTGACCGGCATGTGTCCTTCTTAGCTGCTGTGTCTGTCCCCTCTGGGGAAATGTCACGCGATGTAATGGAGTCCCTGTAGCCTGCTACGACTCGTCTACACTCGCTGGTGACCGACACCTGCTTTGTTGGGTCATGTATGCCTGTCCTTGTGCAGTACTGCCACTGTGGTTTGTGACTAGACTTGTCGATCTGGGTTCTTTGACATTGGAATGCTAGCGACACTATTGCATACGTGAGTCAAAAGACGCAAACGGTCCCGGCTAAGGTAAGGATGCAGCCGTGGAGTTAACCATGCGTGAGACCGCAAAGAGATGCGATGTGCTACACGCTGGATTCCTATGACTTAGGATCGGGGTCCCGACAGTAACGGTGTGTCTCAACGTCATAATCGCACTCTATCGGTATGGTGCGATCTATGATGTCTCTTAGTGATTTACCACTATCATTTTGGGGATATGCATTGGAAACTGCCGCATTCACTTTAAATAGGGCACCATCTAAATCCGTTGAGACGACAACGTATGAATTATGGTTTGGAATAAAACCTAAGCTGTCGTTTCTGAAAGTTTGTGGCTGCGATGCTTATGTGAAGAAACTTCAACCTGAGAAGCTCGAACCCAAAGCGGAAAAAATGCATCTTCATAGGATACCCTAAGGAAACTATTGGGTATACCTTCTATCTTAGAGACGAAGGCAAAATCTTAGTTGCCAAGAACGGATCCTTTCTAGAGAAAGAGTTTCTCTCGAAAGAAGTAAGTGGGAGGAAAATAGAACTTGATGAGGTAATTGTACCCCCTCTCGAACCGGAGAGTAGCGCAACACAAGAAAATGTTTCTGAGGTGCGTGCACTGGCTAGAGAAGAAGTTAATGACGATGATCATGAAACTTAAGATCAAGTTTCTACTAAACCTCAAAGGTCCACAAGGACACGTTCCGCACCAGAGTGGTACGGTAACCCTATGATGAAAATCATGTTGTTAGACAACAATGAACCTTCGAACTAGGAAGAAGCAATGGAGGTCCCGGATTCTAACAAATGGCTTGAAGCAATGAAATCCAAGATAGGATCCATGTGTGAGAACAAATTATGGACTTTGGTGGACTTGCCCGATGATCGGCGAGCCATAGAAAATAAATGGATCTTTAAGAAGAAGACTGACGCGGATGGTAACTTAACCATCTATAAGGCCCGACTTGTCGCTATGGGTTATCGACAAGTTCAAGGAATTGACTATGATGAGACTTTGTCACGCATACTGATGCTGAAGTCGGTTCGAATCATGTTAGCAATTGCCGCATTTTATGATTATGAGATCTGGCAAATGGACGTCAAAACGGCATTCGTGAACGACTTTCTTAAGGAAGAATTGTATATGATACAACCGGAAGGTTTTGTCGATCCTAATAATGCCGGCAAGGTATGCAAGCTCCAGCGCTCCATCTATGGGTTGGTGCAAGCATCTCGGAGTTGGAACATTCACTTTGATGAGGTGATCAAAGCGTTTGGGTTTGTACAGACTTATGGAGAAGCATGTATTTACAAGAAATTGACTGGGAGCTCTGTAGCATTTCTCATATTATAGGTGTATGACATATTGTTGATGGGAAATGATATAGAACATTTGGAAAGCATAAAGGCCTATTTTAATAAGAGTTTTTTAGTGAAGGACCTTGGAGAAGCTACTTACATATTAGGCATCAAGATCTATAGAGATAGATCGAGACGCCTCATAGGTCTTTCACAAAGTACATACCTTGACAAGATATTTAAGAAGTTCAATATGGATAAGGCCAAGAAGGGGTTCTTGCATGTATTACAAGGTGTGAGGTTGAGCATAGCTCAACGCCCGACCACGGGAGAAGATAGAGAAAAGATGAGTACCGTCCCCTATGCTTCAGCCATAGGCTCTATTATGTATGCCATGTTGTGTACCAGACCTGATGTGAACCTTGCCGTGAGTTTGGTAGGGAGGTACCAAAGTGATCCAGAAGTGGATCACTGGACAGCGGTCAAGAACATCCGTATGTACCTGAAAAGGACTAAAGATATGTTTCTCGTCTATGGAGGTGCCAAAGAGCTTGTCATAAAGGGTTAAGTCGATGCTAGCTTCGACACAGATCCGGATGACTCCAAGTCACAAACCAGATACGTGTATATTTTGAATGGTGGGGCAGTCATCTGGTGCAGTTGCAAGCAAAGCATCGTGGCGGCATCTAAATGTGAAGCGGAGTACATAGTTGCTTCGGAAGTAGCTCAGGAAGGATTCTGGATGAAGGAGTTCATCACCGACCTAGGAGTGATTCCTAGTGCGTCGGGCCCGATGACTCTCTTTTGTGACAACACTAGAGCTATTGCCATTGCCAAGGAGCCCAGGTTTCACAAGAAGACCAAGCACATCAAGCGCCGCTTCAAATCCATTCGTGGATACATCCAGGATGGAGATATAGATATTTGTAAAGTACATGCGGATCTCAATGTCTCAAATCCGTTGACTAAGCCTCTTCCACGAGCAAAACATGATCAACACCAGAACTCTATGGGTGTTCGATTCACCACAATATAACTAGATTATTGACTCTAGTGCAAGTGGGAGACTATTGGAAATATGCCCTAAAGGCAATAATAAAGTGGTTATTATTATATTTCCTAGTTCATGATAATTGTCTATTATTCATGCTAGAAACCCAAATCAGCCACGTAAAACTTGCAACAACAATTAGAGGACGTCTAACTTGTTTTTGCAGGGTATGCTATGTGATGTGATATGGACAAAAGGATGTGATGTTATATATGTGATGTATGAGATTGATCATGTTCTTGTAATGGGATTCACGACTTGCATGTCAATGAGTATGACAAACAACAGGAGCCATAGGAGTTGTCTTAATTTATTGTATGAGATGCAACGTCATGTGATTACTTTACTTTATTGCTAACCGTTAGCCATAGTAGTAGAAGTAATAATTGGCGAGACGACTTCACGG
Organism: Hordeum vulgare subsp. vulgare; assembly: GCF_904849725.1. Taxonomy (NCBI): domain Eukaryota; kingdom Viridiplantae; phylum Streptophyta; class Magnoliopsida; order Poales; family Poaceae; genus Hordeum; species Hordeum vulgare. The sequence goes on along the minus strand of NC_058524.1, from coordinate 400,898,403 downwards.
AGACACAATGATGGAGATCATGATGATGGAGATCATGGTGTCATGCCGGTGACAATGATGATCATGCCATGCCTTGAATATGGAGATCCAAGGAGCAAAGATGATATTGGACATATCATGTCACTATATGATTTGCATGTGATGTTTATCATGTTTTCATCTTATTGCTCAGAATGATGGTAGCAAAGATAAGATGATCCCTCATTAAATTTCGAGATAAGTATTCCCCTAAGCGTGCACCATTGCGAAGGATCGTTGTCTCGAAGCACCACGTGATGATCGGGTGTGATAGATTCTAACGTTCGCATACAACGGGCGTAAGCCAGATTTACAAACGCAAAACACTTAGGTTGACTCGACGAGCCTAGCATGTACAGACATGGCATCGGAATACGAGATACCAAAAGGTCGAACATGAATTGTATGGATGATACGATCAGCATGGACATGCTCACCATTGATGACTAGTCTGTCTCACGTGATGATCGGACACGGGCTAGTCGACGTGGATCATGTATCACTTGGATGACTAGAGGGATGTCTATCTGAGTGGGAGTTCATTATATAATTTGATTAGATGAACTTAATTATCATGAACTTAGTCTAAAATTTTCTTTACAAATATTGTAGATCCAATGGCCAACACACATGTCCCATTCAATTTCAATGCGTTCCTAGAGAAAACCAAGCTGAAAGACGATGGTAGCAACTATGCGGTTTGGGCTCGTAATTTGAAACTCGTCCTCATGGCTTCCAAGAAGGCATATGGCCATGATGCGCCGCTAGGTGATCCTCCCGTTCCCGAGGCAGCCCAGGACGTTCGGAATGCCTGGCAGTCGCGAAGTGATGACTACTCTCTGGTTCAGTGCGACATGCTTTACAATTTATTATCAGGACTTCAAAAGCGTTTTGAGCAACATGGATCATATGAGATGTTCGAGGAGCTGAAACTAGTTTTACAAGCTCATGTCTGGGTCGAGAGATATGAAGTCTCCGACAAGTTCTTCAATTGTAAGATGGAGGAAAATAGTTCTCTCAGTGAGCACATACTCAGAATGTCTGGGTTGCACAACCGCTTGTCTCAGGTAGGAGTTGAACTTCCGGATGACGCGGTTATTGACAGAATCCTCCAGTCCTTTCCACCTAGCTATAAGGGCTTTGTGATGAACTACAACATGCAAGGGATGGAGAAGACCATTCCCGAGTTGTATTCAATGTTGAAATCAGCAGAGGTGGAAATCAAGAAAGAACATCAAGTGTTGATGGTGAGTAAGACCACCAGTTTCAAGAAAGGCAAGGGTAAAAAGAACTTCAAGAAGGACGAAAAAGTAGTTGCCGCGCCCGGTAAACCAGTTGCCGGGAAGAAGCCAAAGAAAGGACCCAAGCCTGAGACTGAGTGCTATTATTGCAAGGGAACCGATCACGGGAAGCGGAACTGCCCCAAGTACTTAGCGGATAAGAAGGCCGACAACATGAAAGGTATATATGATATACATGTTATTGATGTGTACCTTACCAGCTCTCGTAGTAGCTCCTGGGTATTTGATACCGATGCTGTTGCTCACATTTGCAACTCAAAACAGGAACTACGGAATGAGCGGAGACTGACAAAGGACGAGGTGACGATGCGCGTCGGGAATGGTTCCAAGGTCGATGTGATCGCCGTCGGCACGCTACCTCTACATCTACCTTTGGGATTAGTTTTAAACCTCAATAATTGTTATTTAGTGCCAGCTTTGAGCATGAGCATTGTATGGGGATCTTGCTTGATGCGAGATGGCTACTCATTTAAATATGAGAATAATGGTTGTTCCATTTATATGAGTGTTATGTTTTATGGTCATGCCCCGCTGGTCAATGGTTTATTCTTAATGAATCTTGAACGTGATGTTCCACATATTCGTAGTGTGAGCACCAAAAGATGTAAGGTTGATAATGATAGTCCCACATACTCGTGGCACTACCGCCTTGGTCATATCGGTGTCAAGCGTATGAATAAACTCCATATAGATGGACTTTTGGAGTCTCTTGATTTTGAATCATTTGACACATGCGAACCGTGCCTCATGGGCAAGATGACTAAGACTCCGTTCTCCGGAACAATGGAGGGAGCAACCAACTTGTTCGAGATAATACATACCGATGTATGCGGTCCAATGAGCGTTGAGGATCATGGTGGCTATCTTTATGTTCTCACCCTCACTGATGACTTAAGCAGATATGGGTATGTCTACTTAATGAAACACAAGTATGAAACCTCTGAAAGGTTCAAGGAATTTCAGAGTGAGGTAGAGAATCAACGTGACAAGAAAATAAAGTTCCTGCGATCTGATCATGGAGGAGAATATTTGTGTCACGAGTTTGGCATGCACTTAAGGAAATGTGGAATTGTTTCACAACTTACGCCGCCTGGCACACCGCAGCGTAACGGTGTGTCTGAACATCATAATCGCACTCTATTGGATATGGTGTGATCTATGATGTCTCTTAGTGATTTACCACTATCATTTTGGGGATATGCATTGGAAACTGCCGCATTCACTTTAAATAGGGCACCGTCTAAATCCGTTGAGACGACAGCATATGAATTATGGTTTGGAATAAAACCTAAGCTGTCGTTTCTGAAAGTTTGTGGCTGCGATGCTTATGTGAAGAAACTTCAACCTGAGAAGCTCGAACCCAAAGCGGAAAAAATGCATCTTCATAGGATACCCTAAGGAAACTATTGGGTATACCTTCTATCTTAGAGACGAAGGCAAAATCTTAGTTGCCAAGAACGGATCCTTTCTAGAGAAAGAGTTTCTCTCGAAAGAAGTAAGTGGGAGGAAAATAGAACTTGATGAGGTAATTGTACCCCCTCTCGAACCAGAGAGTAGCGCAACACAAGAAAATGTTTCTGAGGTGCCTGCACTGGCTAGAGAAGAAGTTAATGACGATGATCATGAAACTTAAGATCAAGTTGCTACTAAACCTCAAAGGTCCACAAGGACACGTTCCGCACCAGAGTGGTACGGTAACCCTATGATGGAAATCATGTTGTTAGACAACAATGAACCTTCGAACTAGGAAGAAGCGATGGAGGTTCCGGATTCTAACAAATGGCTTGAAGCCATGAAATCCAAGATAGGATCCATGTGTGAGAACAAAGTATGGACTTTGGTGGACTTGCCCGATGATCGGCGAGCCATAGAAAATAAATGGATCTTTAAGAAGAAGACTGACGCGGATGGTAATTTAACCATCTATAAGGCTCGACTTGTCGCTATGGGTTATCGACAAGTTCAAGGAATTGACTATGATGAGACTTTCTCACCCATACCGATGCTAAAGTCGGTCCGAATCATGTTAGCAATTGCCGCATTTTATGATTATGAGATCTGGCAAATTGACGTCAAAACGGCATTCGTGAACGACTTTCTTAAGGAAAAATTGTATATGATACAACCAGAAGGTTTTGTCGATCCTAATAATGCTGACAAGGTATGCAAGCTCCAGCGCTCCATCTATGGGTTGGTGCAAGCATCTCGGAGTTGGAACATTCACTTTGATGAGGTGATCAAAGCGTTTGGGTTTGTACAGACTTATGGAGAAGCCTGTATTTACAAGAAAGTGAGTGGGAGCTCTGTAGCATTTCCCATATTATAGGTGGATGACATATTGTTGATGGGAAATGATATATAACTTTTGGAAAGCATAAAGGCCTATTTTAATAAGAGTTTTTCAGTGAAGGACCTTGGAGAAGCTACTTAAATATTAGGCATCAAGATCTATAGAGAGAGATCGAGACGCCTCATAGGTCTTTCACAAAGCACATACCTTGACAAGATATTTAAGAAGTTCAATATGGATAAGGACAAGAAGGGGTTCTTGCCTGTATCACAAGGTGTGAGGTTGAGCACAGCTCAACGCCCGACCACGGGAGAAGATAGAGAAAAGATGAGTACCGTCCCCTATGCTTCAGCCATAGGCTCTATTATGTATGCCATGTTGTGTACCAGACGTGATGTGAACCTTGCCATAAGTTTGGTAGGGAGGTACCAAAGTGATCCAGAAGTGGATCACTGGACAACGGTCAAGAACATCCTTATGTACCTGAAAAGGACTAAAGATATGTTTCTCGTCTATGGAGGTGCCAAAGAGCTTGTCGTAAAGGGTTACGTGGATGTTAGCTTCGACACAGATCCGGATGACTCCAAGTCACAAACCAGATACGTGTATATTTTGAATGGTGGGGCAGTCATCTGGTGCAGTTGCAAGCAAAGCATCTTGGCGGCATCTAAATGTGAAGCGGAGTACATAGTTGCTTCGGAAGTAGCTCAGGAAGGATTCTGGATGAAGGAGTTCATCACCGACCTAGGAGTGATTCCCAGTGCGTCGGGCCCGACGACTCTCTTTTGTGACAACACTAGAGCTATTGCCATTGCCAAGGAGCCCAGGTTTCACAAGAAGACCAAGCACATCAAGCGCCGCTTCAAATCCATTGGTGGATACATCCAGGATGGAGATATAGATATTTGTAAAGTACATGTGGATCTCAATGTCTCAAATCCGATGACTAAACCTCTTCCACGAGCAAAACATGATCAACACCAGAACTCTATGGGTGTTCGATTCACCACAATGTAACTAGATTATTGACTCTAGTGCAAGTGGGAGACTATTGGAAATATGCCCTAAAGGCAATAATAAAGTGGTTATTATTATATTTTCTAGTTCATGATAATTGTCTATTATTCATGCTATAATTGTATCAACCGAAAACCGTAATACATGTGTGAATACATAGACCACAATGTGTCCCTAGTGAGCCTCTAGTTGGCAAGATCGTTGATCAATAGATGGTCATGGTTACTGATCATGGACATTGGATGTCATTGATAACGGGATCACATAATTAGGAGAATGATGTGATGGACAAGACCCAATCCTAAGCATAGCACTAGATCGTATTGTTCGTCTGCTAAAGGCTTTTCTAATGTCAAGTATCATTTCCTTAGACCATGAGATTGTGCAACTCACGGATATCGTATAAGTGCTTTGGGTGTATCAAACATCACAACGTAATTGGGTGATAATAAAGGTGCACTACAGGTATCTCCGAAAGTGTATGTTGGGTTGATACGAATCGAGAATGGGATTTGTCACTCCATGTGACAGAGAGGCATCTCTGGGCCCACTCGGTAATGCATCATCATAATGAGCTCAATGTGACTAAGGAGTTAGCCACGGGATGATGTGTTATGGAATGAGTAAAGAGACTTGCCGGTAAATAGATTGAACAAGGTATAGGGATACCGACGATCGAATCTCACGCAATTATCATACCGGTAGACAAAGGGAATTGCATACGGGATTGAATGAATCCCAGACTTCGTGGTTCATCCGATGAGATCATCGTGGAACATGTGAGAGCCGACATGGGTATCCAGATCCCGCAGTTCGTTACTGACCGAAGAAGTGTCTCGATCATGTCTGCATGATTCCCGAACCTGTAGGGTCTACACACTTAAGGTTCGATGAGGCTTGAGTTGTAATGGGAATAGTATGTGGTAACCGAAGGTTGTTCGGAGTACCAGATGAGATCTCGGACATCCCGAGGAGTTCCGGAATGGTCCAGAGGTAAATATTCATATATAGGAAGTGGATATTTGATCATCGGAAATGTTTCGGGGATCGTCGGTATTGTACCGGGACCACTGGAAGGGTTCCGGGGTCCACCGGAAGGGGACACCAGCCCCGAAGGGCAACATGGGCCAAAAGTGGATGGGAACCAGCCCCTAGATGGGATGGTGTGCCATCACCAAGGCCCAAGGCGCATAAGGGGGCTAAGGGGGCCAAATCCTAGGGCGTGGGGGGCTGCCTTAGGCGGCAAGCACACCCCTAGGGCGCCGCCCCTCCTCCTCTTGGCTGCCGCGCTACCTAGGGAAACCCTAGGGTGGACGGCCCTCCTCCTCCTCCTCCTATATATATCCAAGGGTTTTTGGTGCTGAGACACACAAGTTCATCTCTCCCTCGGCGCAGCCCTACCTCTCCTAGTCCTCATCCTCCGTATCACTTGGCGAAGCCCTGCCGGAGTACCATGCAACTCCACCGTCACCACGCCATCGTGCTGCTTGAGCTCTCCCTCAACTTCTCCTCTCTCCTTGCTGGATCAAGGTGAAGGAGACATTACCAGGCTGCACGTGTGTTGAACGCGGAGGCGCCATTGTTCGGCGCTTAGATCGAAATCTTCCGTGATGTGAATCGCTAGGAGCACGACTCCATCAACCGCGTTCATAGTAACGCTTCCGCTTAGTGATCTTCAAAGGTATGAAGATGCTCTATCCCTTGCTCATTGCTCGTTTCTCCTAGATGGATCTTGGTGAAGCGTAGGATTTTTTTGAATTACTACTACTGTGACGCCCTCGATTTGATCGCACGCTAATCATACACGCAAATGTGTACGAACAAGCTCAAGGACTCACGGGTAGATATCACAACACAACGCTAGACAAAAATAAGACATACAAGTTTCATTTACAAGACAGGGGCCTCGAGGGCTAGTATACAGAAGCTCGATAAACATTCGAGACAGCGGAAGCAACAAATATCTGAGTACAGACATTACACATGAGGTGCCTTAGAGAAGGCTAGCACAAAAGATACAACGATCGAACGAGGCGAGGCCTCCTGCCTCGGAGCTTCCTAACTACTCCTGGTCTTCAGCGGCCTCCACGTAGTAGTAGGCACCGTCGGGTTGCATTCGTCGGCGGCGGGATACTCCATCTCGTGGGCTCAGTCATCTGATCGCAACAACAGATCAAGGGGAAAAGGGGGGGGGGGAGCAAAGCAACAGTGAGTACTCGTGCAAAGTACTGACAAGATTGACATCAGAACTATGCTAAGTATGCAACAATATCAAAGGAAGGGGTTTATATGTGGACTGACTGCAGCAATCTGAGAAAGAGAGGGAAGGCCTATTCATATCGAAGACTAGCATCTTCAGGGGTCTTGCAGCAATAGACGAGAGTAGAACAGGTAACACAATAATAGTCATATTGTTGCAGCAATATTAATATGAGGGCATGCCCAGAGATTCTCCCTCAACTCCCTCGAGGAAGCAATCCCGGAGCAACATTCCAGTTAAGTAATAGTTGTAGTTGTATAAGATCGGGGCACCACTCCAAGTCGTCCTGTAACCGTCGACACGGCTATTTGAATAGATAAGTTCTTCCCTACAGGGGTGCACAACATATTCCCCGTCACGCTCGATATACTCTGGCTGGACACACATTCCTGGGTCATGCCCGGCCTCGGAGCATCGACACGTTGCAACCCCACCTAAACTCAATAGAGAGGCCAGCCCGCCGGTCTAGATCCTAAGCACGCATGGGTCATGCGCCCATTATCCTTTGCACTCCTGCACGATGCGAGGGCGGTCGAGGTCAGTCCTAGCACCCCTTATTACAAGCGCGATGCCTATCCGGACCACTGGGCGCGCGCCGCTCTGTTGCTGACGTCTGAAGAGGTTCGGCTGATACCACGACGCCGAGAAGCCATAACTCCTCCCACGTAGACGGCTAGTGCGAATAAGGTCTCTGACCAACCCAGATCAAATACCCAAATCCATTAACATTTTAATTAACTAATCGACACATCCATGCGGGAATCCACCCGCCTAACATTATTTCATCAATGTTCCCAGTAACACGGTCAAGTAACCGTGTGGTTGTAACATCATGGGGATCTGAGGCATCACCCTCATTGGATTCCGAACGATGTAACCGTAAAGGTGAACTTAGAGGAATCACCCTCAAGGGTCTCACACTTGAGGGGTTGCACGACAGAGTCATCGTCGGGAGTGGTGAAGGAGGAATCACCCTCGATAACCACGATTGACCACTTGCACTACAGAGATATCATCATTAGTACTTCGCGAGGTGTCACCCTCGGTACCCGATAGTAGCTTTGCAACATCGTACAACTAAGGGGGGTGTAGGTGTTGTGTCGGGTCTTGGCTCGTCGATCGGGGATCGAGACTTGATGATAAAGCGGGGCAACTGGACTAAGGGTCGAAGGGGATGACTGCTCCACCTATACTAAACAGTTTTAAGGTGCAGTATAGTAGAAGTTCATCAAAAACAGGCTATGCATCAGATATAGGAGCTAACTACAACAGTAGCAAAATTCCAATGCAAGCATGAGGGAGAAAGAAATGGGCAATATAGGAATGATCAAGGGGGTTTTCTTGCCTTGTTGCTCTTCAGCAAAGGGCTGGTCGTAAGGAGGGTAGTTGTACCCGGCAGCAGCGCCACTCTCAAGGTCCACCAGTAAGAAGAGGCGGGAAGAAACAATAAATATAAACAGAGATGCAATCACTAAGCATGACATGTCAAGATGCAGGGCTAGGCATGAGCTAATGGAGTGCTATCCGTCATGGACGGATCGGGAAAATATCAGATGATATTTCCCAGGTCTCTAGGTATCACCGGTCAGATGAAAACGGTGGAAAAGTTCCATGTTTGCTATGCTAGGGACGCGAGACAAACGAACGGATAACGTACCCGAGTTCGTCTCGTTTTGCAGATGAACTTTCATGCTAATAATATTTTCATCTGACTTACGATTTATTTTATATTATTTTTGAAAGTTTTATTATTTATTAGGAATTAAACAGATTCAAACAAATTTGATAATTAAATATGATATCACTGTGATGTCATCATGACATCAGCAGTCAACAGAGTTTGACTGGTCAACTATGACGAGTGGGTCCCATGTGTCATAGGCACATTTATTTCTAGGGTTTAATAAATATCTAATCAGGTTAATTAGTGGGGTGGGACCGAGTTGTTATACACTGGTTTGGTTAATTAATTAACAGAATTAAATTAACAGTTTTAATTAATCACAGTTTTAATTAATCGTTAATTGGGCTAGACCCACATGTCATTTTCCTATCAACTTAACAAGTATTAAAACTATCTAATTACACTAATTAATATAATTCACTAGTTAATTAATTAATTAATTATTTTTATTTTTATTTTTATTCATTCTAAATTTCTGTTTTTGTGTATTCCTTTTTCTTGAGGCATGGGCCCGCATGTCATTGGGACAACGAGCACACATAGACTACATCTATACAAAATCTGTACACACACATTTTATACATACATTCATACATATATAAATTCGTACGTACATATCCTTGCACATACATACACCTACGCATATACATACACATACACATATATATCCTTTTTTCTTTTTTCTTTTTCACATACACACACATATACTAATCATAGGGGGGTTTAACCCCCTGGTTATAGGATGGCTCAGGGGCGCGGTGGTGGGGCTAGGTGCGGCCGGAAGTCGCCAGAGTAGGGGGGTGTGGTGGCCGTAGTGGAGGGAGAGAGGAAGGGGAGATGCGGGGGAGATCACCGAGCCCTGTAGTCGTGCAAAGTGGGCTCGAGGGGGGCTCGGTGGGGCGAATCGACGACGGAGAGCGGCGTGGAGGCCGGCGGTGGAGGGAAGCCGGTGGTGAGGAGGGGGCCGGCCGATGGGGAGGTGGATCCGTCGGGGATGAGGCCGGAGATGGCGCCGAGGGAGGGGCCGTCGAGGAGGGGAGGGTCAGCCTGTGGTGGTGGTGGTAGTGCGCGGGGGTGAGGCGGCTGACGACGGGGTCGGCCGGAGGAGGGCCGGAGGATGACGGAGGAGGGCCGGCCGCGAGGTGGCTTCGACCGAAGGTGGAGGCGGGGCGCAGGTGGCTAGCGAGGGCGATGGGGTGTTGGCTGTGGAGGGAGGAGGACGAGGGGGGGGCCGGCCGCTAGGGAGGTGGACGGAGGAGGGACAGCTCGGTGGAGCTCCCTGCCCCGATCGAGGGTGGAGCGAGAGGGAGGGATGTGGTGCTAGGTGGGGGTTGCTGCGTGGTGTGGGGGCTCCGGGAGGGAGAGTGAGGGAGGGTGGGAGGGTTAGCTATGGTTTTGGGGGTTAAATACCCCATGGGTGGGGTGGGACGGTTTGGGTAGGATTAGATGGGCCGGTTGGCCCAACTGTTTTTTTCTTTTTATTTCATTTAATGTTTTAGTTTTATTTTATTTTTAGCCATGACGTCAGCTGTGCTACCCTGGCAATGGCTCCAGAAAAGGGCTGATCCTGCAATCTCTAGTGTTAGCTAGACGAATGCTTATGACAACTAACCTTCTCCTGCAACAGCCCCAGAATAATGCTGATAGCACTCCCCGGCAATGAATATGGAAGAATGTTGTTGATGGCCCACCAGCGCGTGGGTCCGCAGCAGTTTTCGAGGGTAGAGTATTCGACCCAATTTGTAGATCGCCGGAAGGAGGTGAGAGAATACTCTCGAGTATTAGCAGCTGAATTTGTCGGATTCAACCACACCTGAAAGATTAGTATCTGCAAGCACAATAGTAACAGCAAAGTAGTATGATAACAATGGTGTTAGAAACGATCTGTTGTCAGCAGACTATTCCTAACAATTGTATCAATGGCGCTTCTGTTGCCGCGTTGACGGAAGTTGTCAATTCCCGTCAACGGTTAGGCGAATCAACAATGTAACAGGTAGTAGCAGTGTAACGAGCAATAGCAGTGGCAAGGAACAGCAGTAGTGACAGCAGTAGCAAGTAGCAACCGTAGCAAGCGACGGTAGTAGCAACAGTAGTAGCAGCAGCAGAGCAAGACAAGTAACAGCAGTAGCAACAGTAGTAGTAGCAGCAGAGCAAGACAAGTAACAGCAGTAGCAACAGTAGGAGCAGCAGCAGCAGAGCAAGACAAGTAACAGCAGTAGTAGGACAAACTCGTAGGCAATGGGTCGGTGATTTGTTTGGATGATATTCATCATGCAACCGCTATAACGCGGAGAGATAAGTCGCTAGCTCCCGTTCGTCATTGTGATGTAGGCATGCATTTCGTGTGTCGTCATACGTGCTTAGGGTAAATAACTTGCATGACATCTATTGTCCATCCCTCCCGTGGCAGCGGGGTCCAAAAGGAAACTACGGGATATTAAGGTTCTCCTTTTAATAAAGAACCGGACCAATGCATTAGCACTTGGTGAACACATGAACTCCTCAAACTATGATCATCACCGGGAGTGGTTCCGGTTATTGTCACTCCGGGGTTGCCGGATCATAACACATAGTAGGTAACTACAACTTGCAAGATCGGATCTAAAACACACATATATTGGTGACAACATAATAATTTCAGATCTGAAATCATGGCACTCGGGCCCTAGTGACAAGCATTAAGCATGGCAAAGTAGTAGCAACATCAAATCTCAGAACATAGTGGATACTAGGGATCAATTCCCATCAAAACTAACTCGATTACATGATAGATATCATCCTACTCATCACCGCCCAGCGAGCCTACGAATAGATTACTCACGAACGACGAAGATCTTCATGGAATTGGAGAGGGAAGAAGGTTGATGATGATGATGGCGACGATTTCCCCTCTCCGGAGCCCAAGACGGACTCCAGATCTGCCCTCCAGATGAAGAACACGAGGTGGCGGCGCCTCCGTATCGAAAATGCGACGAAAACTTCTCTTTTTATTTTTTCTGGGACGAAAGACAACTTATAGAGCTGGAGTTGGGGGCGGCAGGTGCCTATGGGCCCCACAAGCCTGCCCACTGCCACCAGGGGGTGGTGGCGGAGCAGGGGCTTGTGGCCCACTGGCCCACCCCCTGAGGTGGAACTTGGCGCAGATATTTTTGATATTTTCCAAAACTGCTCCCCGTAAATTTTCAAGACGTTTGGAGAACTTTGATTTCTGCACTAAAATAACACCAAGCAATTCTGCTGAAAACAGCGTTAGTCTAGGTTAGTTCCATTCAAATCATGCAAATTATAGTCCAAAACAAGGGCAAAAGAGTTTGGAAAAGTAGATACGATGGAGACGCATCAAGCCACCATTCCCTTCAACAAAAAATTGTGTTATTGCCCATTAAATAACTTCTAATATTCTGCATTGCCTCACATAGTTTGGGAATTTTTGGAAATTGTTGGAATTATCTGAGGAATTAAAGGGCAATTTTTAAATGCTTTAAAGCTCTCTTATTGATGGTGGGGTCCACTCCAACATCAAGGTGATGTTGTGTTCCTTAACAACATTTGTTTTGTGAATTATTACAAATGTGCAACAATTTTCTTTTGGTGTTTGCAACTTTATCTTATCACAATAAAATTCAAGGGCCTTTTGAAAAGGAATTTGAAATGAGATATGACTTTCAACTTGATCACATCCTGTTTAGCAAAATGATTAGGCACTAATCATGGCCATCACTGTAGCTTAATTACAATGTTCAGTGTAGCAAAAGGTAAGGATGTCACAACTCTCCTCTACTAATAAGAATTCTCGTCCCGAGAATTAAGAGGTAGAAGGAAAGAGCTTGGGGTATTCATCACGAAGATGATCCTCGCGTTCCCAAGTGTTTTCATCTTCAGAATGATTTGACCATTGCACTTTAAGGAACTCGGTGACTTTGCGACGAATCTAACGTTCAACCTGATCGAGAATGCAAACCGAATGTTCTTTATAAGAGAGGTCTTTTTGCACCTCAAGCATATCATGATCCACTGCTCGAATAGGGTCCTTGAAGTAGCGGCGAAGCTGAGACACATGGAAGGAGAAAGGTTCGCCAACAGTTCCAATTGATAAGCTACTTTTCCACACCGTTCGAGAACAGTGAATGGACCAATATAGCGAGGATCTAACATGCCCTTGATCCCAAAACGGTGTGCACCTCTCATTGGTGTGACACGAACATAAGCCTTTTCGCCAGGTCGATAGACCATATCTTGATGATGACGGTCATAATAACTCTTCTGATGAGACTAAGCAGCCTTAAGATTCTCATGAATAATGCGGACTTGACTTCAGCATGTTGGATAATATCCGGACCGAAGAGTGATCGTTCCCCAGTGTCTGACCAATTCAGAGGAGTTCGACACCTTTGTCCATACAATACTTTGAAAGGGGCCATCTTGAGGCTAGCTTGATAGCTATTGTTGTAGGAGAACTCGACATACGGGAGAGATTCCTCCCATTTCTTACCAAAAGAAATGACACAAGCTTGAAGCATGTCCTCGAGAATTTGGTTGACTTGTTCAACTTGTCCCTGGGATTGAGGGTGAAATGCGGAGCTGAAGGACAGATGAGTCCCCATAGCCTTTTGAAAACTTTCCCAGAATTTTGAAGTGAACAATCTGCCACGGTCCGAGCTGATTACCAATGGAATACCGTGAAGTGAAACCATTCTTGACATATAAAGATCTGCCAGTTGACTAGCATTAACCATTTCTTTGACGGCCAGAAAATGCGCAACTTTGGACAGTCAGTCAATGACGACAAGAATAGCATCATTACCCATCTGAGATTTGGGAAAACCAGTGACAAAGTCCATTTCAACATGGTCCCATTTCCACTCACGAATAGAGATAGGTTGAAGAGTTCCAGCAGTCTTTTGATGTTCTGCTTTGATCCGTCGGCAAATATCACATTCTGCCACATATCGTGCAATGTCTTGCTTCATGTTGGACCACCAGAATCTTTGATGGGTGTCTTGGTACATCTTGGTACTACCCGGATGAATAGACAATGGTGTTTCGTGAGCTTCTTTCATCACCGCTCCGGACATTCGGTGATTTTCCCTTTTTGTTGGTACGAATAAGCGACCCTTTAAGTACAAGGCGCCATCATCAGCAATAGTGAAACAAGAGGGTTTACCCTTCGCAAGATAGCTTTTAATCATGTCGACATCATCATCAAAGCCTTGCATACTTTTGATGCGGAATGCAAGATCTAGTTCAACAACCAGGTTACTGTGGGAACCCTGATTAACAACTCGGAGGTTCATCTTTTGATACTCTTCAGGAGGGGGAACAAGGTAACCCCGAGGAACGATATGGAGGTTCAACTTATGGAATTCCTCTTGCAGACGATCGTGAACCTTATGAACCTGGAGGTGGTTGTAGTATGACTTGTGACTCAAGGCATCAACCATTACATTAGCTTTGCTGGGGGTATACGATATACCACAGTCAAAATCTGCTATACGCTCCATCCATCTCTATTGAAGTAGATTCAGATCCGGCTGAGTGAATAGATACTTCAGACTTTGATGATCGGTGTAGATCTCACAACGATTACCGAGAAGGTATTATCGCCATTCTTTCAGTGAATGCACAAATGCGGCAAGTTTGAGATCATGAACTGGATAGTTCTCTTCCTGAGCATGCAACTGATGTGAGGCATAAGCAATCACCTTGCGATCTTGCATCAGGATACAACCTATTCCTTGACGAGAAGCATCACAATATATGACAAAGTCCCTTTTTGTATCCGGAGGAGCAAGTACCAGAGCGAATGTCAGTTTGTCCTTGAGTGCTTGGAAACTTTCCTGACATTTATCAGTCCACTCAAACTTAACATCTTTGTGAAGCAGATTGGTTAAGGGCTTGACAATCTTGGAGAAGTTCTCGACGAATCGACGACAATAGCTGGCGAGTCCGAGAAAACTTCTGACTTGCTAGACATTCTTCGGGGGAGTCCATTCAAGAATAGCTTGCACTCGTTCGGGGTTGACTGGAATACCATCCTTGGAGATCACATGACCAAGGTACGTCACTTCGTCCAGCCAGAATTCACATTTAGAATACTTTGCATAAAGTGTGTGCTCCCGAAGCTTATCCAGCACAAGACAAATATGTTCAGCGTGCTCTTCTTTATTCTTCAAAAATACCAGAATATCATCCACATATACCACGACGAATTTGTCAAGGTAGTCCATGAATATATAATTGATCAATCGAGAGAAGGTTGTTGATGCATTGGTTAAGCCGAAGGACGTGATGGTGTACTCGTACGATCCATAATGAGTAACAAAGGCGGTCTTGGGGATATCCTCTTTGCGAACACGGACCTAGTGGTACCCCAACCTCAAGTCGAGCTTAGAGAGGACTACGGAACTAGCAAGTTAATCATACAGATCATTTATCCGAGGAAGAGGATATTTGTTTTGAATAGTGGCTTGGTTGATAGGACGATAGTCTTGAACCAAACGATTTGTCCCATCCTTCTTCTTAACAAAGAGAGAAGGTGCTCCCCAAGTAGAGGAACTCAGACGAATGAAACCTAGACAAAGCGAATTGTCAATTTCTTGCTTAAGTTCAAGAAGTTCATGTGGTCACATTTTACAAGGACACTTGGTGATAGTGGTACTGGGTACCAAGTCAATGACAAACTCGACAACTCGAGCAGGGGGAATACCCGGAAGTTCTTCTCAGAAGACATCTTGGAATTGCCGGACAACTGGAATGTTTTTTATCCCTTCAAGAGGTGACGCATTTAATGCATTCAAGGCATATAGCCGTGCCTCAGCATCTCGGATAAGATGAGCGTGGTAGCTTATTAATTCATTTGAAGGGTGTAGGAGGTGGACGGTTTTGGTGGCACACAAGATTGAAGCTGTATGAGCTTCCATCCAGTCCATTACCAGTATGAGATCAATGTTGGAAGAACTCAATAACATGGGAGCGGCAAGGAATTCCAATTCTTCAATTTCAACGGGGACATTGGGGCAGACCACGGAGGGTCGACATTGGCCCGCGGGGGTGTTTACCACTATTGGGATGTTCATCTCTTCGTACTTAATGCCCTGTATGAATGCAAAATTTTCTGACATGAAGGAATGCGATGCTCCTGTATCAAACAATACAGAAGTAGGTACTGAGTTAACGAGAAGTGTACCCATCATGGTAGAAGGCTAGTCTTGAGCTTGACCCATATCAATGTTGTTGGCCTGACCACGAACATAAGCAGGCTTGGCATTGTTGTTGCGGTTCTGGTTGTTGCCACTGCCAGTTGAAGGAAGTGACAGCTGATTCGGATTCTGCTTGCAGTCTCTAGCACGGTGACCTGGATGGCCACACTTGAAGCACAAACCGTCCTCAGGACGGGAAGGAGGAACTCGAGGCGGTGGAGCTGGAAGCCTCGGCTGGCTAGGTGGTGGAGGAGGCAGACGAGGTGCAACATATGACGGCCTAGGAGCAGGAGCAGGTGCATGGTACATGTTGTTGGGAATCCAGATCTTCCGCTTATGTGCAGATGAGCCCGTAGATGAGCCCATGTCACAATTGCGCTTGCTTCTATCCTTGTATTCCTGTAGACCAGTCTCAACCTGAATAGCCTTGTTCACCAGGGTGGCAAAATCAGCATAATCCTGAACAAGGAGCGCCAGCTTGATGTCAGGGTGGAGGCCATCATGGAACTTCTCCTATCTGCGTGCATCAGTTGCAATGTCTTCTTCAGCATAGCGAGATAAGTCCAGAAATTCCCGCTGATAAGCATCCACAGTCTTGTTGCCCTGGACAAGGTTGTGGAACTCACTGTTCTTCTGGTCCATGATTCCCCGAGGGATGGCGAGCATGGAAGGCAGCATTGAACTCTGTCCAAGTGATGACAGTTCCAATGGGCTGCGAGCACCTGTGACTATCCCACATTGAGCAGCGGGACCCTTCAGGAAGTAGGCGACAAAGTTGACATAGCTCGCCAGGGGCACATTAGCAGACTCCAGCTCATAAGCAATGTCATGGATCCAGTCATCGGCATCAAGAGGCTGAGTTGCGCTGTGTTAGATCGCAGGGTTGAGGAGGAAGAAGTCTTGCACTGTCACGCCTAGCTGCTGGTTCATGTTCAGCCTTTGGAACTGATCCATGAGCCCTTGCATAAACTCGCGGTTCAATTCAAACTGTTGGATCATCCCCGCCATATATTCAGGAGGAGGGGGTGGTGCATCGTTGGCGGAGCCACACGGGCGACCAGCTGGTCTAACCATCCTGCTAAATATTTAACATGGGTAGTTTAGCATACGGTAATTGCAAAGGCATTGTAGGCATTCATGAAGTAATCAAGCATGACGAAAGGGAAATGTGATAGATACTTCATAGTAGTTGAGTTCGACATACAGACCCATACATAAATTCAATTACAGACCACCGATTACAAATTCAAAATTTGGCGATAACGTGGACACACTACACGATAACCTGGACTCACTATGCGGCACGCACGCACGCGGTGGAAGAGTACCACAAGGAGACATTGCGATAAGGCTACATCAACATCGGAGAGAGCGACCAAATCCAGGTAGCTGGCGGTGATAGAAGCTAGGAGCAGGACGCAGCGTTCCGTGGTGAATCATGTGTGGGTCCCGCATACAATCGGGGAGCAGAGGTCCAAGTGGAGGGGTACTACCTCCAACATCAGCCCACTCAAGACCTGGTGGTAGCTCTGTCCTGCTCGGCTCGAGGATGTGCGTAGGGTGGACCCTCGGGTGGACTGTTGGCTGCAGCTCTGTCAACGCGTTGTAAACACTCGCACACATGGCATACATCTCCACACTCAGAGCTTGAAAAGCGCGATCCAGTGCCTAAGTGTACTATACTAGAACCTGTGCATCGTAGAGACGCATCACGTAGGGGGCACAGACAACAATGTAGGACCGGTCGTTGCACTCCTGAACGCGAGCAGTGTAGGCAGTGAGATCAGACCCAGTCTCATCCCCAGCAGGAACATACATGATCTATCTGAAAGCAGTCCCCTCCAGGTGAGGGTACACTCCACGGAGACAGGCGATAGCAATATAGGCCGCATCATAGATGACCATCTCGATCGACAATCCAATACCGCAGAAGGTGTGGTGCTCGCGGGTGGAGGTGCCCATCTGATCGAAGATGCGAACCTCAACCTGGTACTGGTACTGGTTGAACTCGCGGAAGTCCTCATACATAGTGTACTCAGGGTACCAGCGATATCGCAGCTTGGTCAAGAGGTCGACCAAAATGGCCAGGAACCCAGTTGTCTTAGTGGCCAGTGTCAGGCGCACGTGCTACCTTGCGGGATGCATCTGAAAAGGAAAATTCAAGGATGTCAAATGACAGTGTGTGCAACATCTTATCATAAGAACAACAGTAGATAGTCCAACCCTCCGGGTCGATGTGATTACGAGAACCTAATGTTAGAGTTAGTAAATTCTTTAACCTCAAAGAGAAGAGAGAGTAGGACCCAGAGTATAGAAAAGGAGTAAAAGATACTAATACCACCTGATTGAGATGTGGGCCCGTAAGCCACAACATCAAAGTTAGTAAGCTTTTCAAGCACTAGACTCAAATTCGGCCAAGGAGTTGGAAAGGGGGCTACCTACAGGCAGTCGGCTCTGATACCAACTTGTAACACCCTAGATTTGATCGTACGCTAATCGTACACGCAAATGCATACGACAAAGCTCAAGGACTCACGGGAAGATATCACAACACACGCTACACACAAATAAAACATACAAGCTTCATATTACAAGCTATGGGCCTCAAGGGCTAGAATACAGAAGATCGATAAACACATGAGTTAGCAGAAGCAACAAATATATGAGTACAAACATTAAACATGAGGTGCCTTAGAGAAGGCTAGCACAAAAGATACAACGATCGAACAAGGCGAGGCTTCCTGCTTGGGAGCCTCCTAACTAGTCCTGGTCTTCAGCGGCGGGATACTCCATCTCCTGGGCTCCATCATCTGGTCGCAACAACGGATCAAGGGGAAAAGGGGGGGAGCAAAGCAACGGTGAGTACTCATCCAAAGTACTCGCAAGACTGACATCAGAACTATGCTAAGTATGCAAAAGTATCAAAGGAAGGGGTCCTATCGTATCAAAGACTAGCATCTTCAAGGGTCTTGCAGCAATACACGAGAGTAGAACAGGTAACACAATAATAGTCATATTGTTGTATAAATATTAATATGAGGTCACGCCCAGAGATTCTTCCTCCACTCCCTGCGAGGAAGCAATCTCGGAGCAACATTCGAGTTAAGTACCAGTTGTAGTTGTATAAGATCGGGGCACAACTCCAAGTCCTCCTGTAACCGTGGACACGACTATTCAAATAGATAATTCTTCCCTGCAAGGGTGCACAACATATTCCCTGTCACGCTCGATAAACTCTGGCCGGACACACTTTCGTGGGTCATGCCTGGCCTCGGTACATTGACACTTCGCAACCCCACCTAGACTCAATAGAGAGGCCAGCCCACCGGTCTAAATCCTAACCACGCAGGGGTCATGTGCCCATCACCCTTTGCACTCCTGCACGATGCAAGGGCAGCAGAGGTCAGTCCTAGCACCCCTTATTACAAGCGTGATGCCTATCTGGACCACTCTAGCGCACACCGCTCCATTGCTGATGTCTGAAGAGGTTCAGCTGATACCACGATGTCGAGAACCCATAACTCCTCCCACGTAGACGGTTAGTGCGAATAAGGTCTCCTACTAACCCAGATCAAATACCCAAATCCATTAACATTTTAATTAACTAATCGACACATCGACGCCGGAATCCACCCGCCTAACATTATTTCATCAATGTTCCCAGTAACACGGTCAAGTAACTGTGTGGTTGTAACATCAGGGGGATCCGAGGCATCACCCTCGTTGGATTCCGAACGATGTAACCGTCAAGGTGGACTTAGAGGAATCACCCTCGAGGGTCTCACACTTGAGGGGTTGCATGACAGAGTCATCGTCGGGAGTGGTGAAGGAGGAATCACCCTCGATAACCACAACCAACTAGCTGCACTATAGAGATATCATCTGGAGTACTTCGTGAGGTGTCACCCTCGGTACCCGATAGTAGCTCTGCAGCGTCGTACAACTAAGGGGGGTGTAGGTGCTGTGTTGGGTCTTGGCTCGTCGATCAGGGATCGAGACTTGATGATAAAGCGGGGCAACTGTACTAAGGGTCGGAGGGGATGACTGCTCCACCTATACTAAACAGTTTTAAGGTGCAGTAAAGTAGAAGTTCATCAAAAATAGGCTATGCATCAGATATAGAAGCCAACTACAAGAGTAGAAAAATTCCAATGCAAGCATGGGGGAGAATGAAATGGGCGAGATAGGAATGATCAAGGGGGTTTGCTTGCCTTGTTGCTCTGCAGCAAAGGGCTGGTCGTCAGGAGGGTAGTCATACCCGACAACAGCATTAGTCTCGGGGTCTATTGGTAAGAAGAGGGGGGGGGGAGAGAACAATAAATGTATACACACATGCAATCAATAAGCATGCCATGTCAAGATGCAGGGCTAGGCATGAGCTAACGCAGTGCTATCCGTCATAGGCGGATCGGGAAAATATAAGATGATACTTTCCGGGTCTTTGGCTACTACCGATCATATGAAAACGATGGAAAAGTTCCACGTTTGCTATGCTAGGGACGCGAGACACACGAACGTATAGCGTATCCGGGTTCGTCTCGTTTTGAAGATGAACTTTCATGTTCAAAATATTTTCATCTGACTCACGTTATTTTATATTAATTTTTAAAATTTTATTATTTATTAGGAATTAAACAGACTTAAACAAATTTGATAATTAAATATGACAGCACTGTGATGTCATCATGACATAAGTAGTCAACAAGGTTTGACTAGTCAACTATGACCAGTGGGTCCCATGTGTTATAGACACATTTATTTTTAGAGTTTAATAAATATCTAGTCAGGTTAATTAGTGGGGTGGGACCCTGGTGCCATACCCTGCTTTGGTTAATTAATTAACACAATTAATTTACTAGTTTTAATTAATCGTTAATTGGGCTGGACCCACATGTCATTTTCCTATCAACTTAACAAGTACTAAAACTATCTAATTGCACTAATTCATTTAATTAACTAGTTAAATAATTAATTTATTATATATTTTTTTATTCATTTTAAATTTCTGTTTTTGTGTTTTTCTTTTATTTGAGGCGTGGGCCCGCATGTCATTGGGACAATGAGCACACATACACTACATCTACACAAAATCCACAGACACACACTTTATACATACATACATACATATATAAATTCGTGCATACATATCCTTGCACATACATACACCGACACATATACATACACACATATATATATATCCTTTTTTTCTTTTTTCTTTTTTACATACACACACATACACTAATCACATGGGGGGTTTAATTCCCTTGGTTACAGGATGGCCCAGGGGCGCGGTGGTGGGGCTAGGCGTGGCCGAAAGTCGCCGGAGTAGGGGGATGAGGTGGCCGCGGTGGTGGCCGGAGTGGAGGGAGAGAGGAATGGGAGATGCAGGGGAGCTCACCGAGCCCTATAGTCGTGCAAAGTGGGCTCGAGGGGGGCTCGGTGGGCGAAAGGACGACGACGAACGGCGTGGAGGCCGGCAGTGGAGGGGAGCCGGTGGTGAGGAGGGGGGGGGGGTGGCAGGGAGGCAGAGCCATCGGGGACGAGGCCGGAGATGGTGTCGAGGGAGGAGCCGACGAGGAGGGGAGGGTTGGCCTGTGGTGGTGGTCGTGCACGGGGGTGAGGCGGCCGACGGCGAGGTCGGCCGGAGGAGGGCCGAAGGACGACGTAGGAGGGCCGGCGGTGGGGTGGCTTCAGCCGGAGGCGGAGGCGGGGTGCAGGTGGCTGGAGAGGGTGATGGGGGGTCGTCCTATGAAGGGAGGAGGACGAGGGGGGGGGGGGGGGGCGGACCGGTGGCGAGGTGGCCGGAGGAGGGCCGACTCGGTGGAGCTTCGTGCCCCGATCGAGGATGGATCGGGAGGGAGGGAGGTGGTGCGAGGTGGGGGTTGTTCTGGGGGTTGGTACGTCGTGTGGGGTCTGCGGGAGGGAGAGTGAGGGAGACTGGGAGGGTTAGCTAGGGTTTGGGGGGTTAAATACCCCATGGATGGGGTGGGCTGGTTTGGGTAGGATTAGATGGGTCGGTTGGCCTAGTTGGGGTGTTTTTTTAATTTACTGTTTTAGTTTTATTTTATTTTTAGCTACCATTCCCTTCAACAAAAAGGTGTGTTATTGTCCATTAAATACCTTGTAACATTCTGCATTGCCTCACATAGTTTGAGCATTTTTGGAAATCGTTGGAATTATCTAAGGAATTAAAGGGCAATTTTTAAATGCTTTAAAGCTCTGTTATTGATGGTGGGGTCCACTCCAACATCAAGGTGATGTCGTGTTCCTTAACAACATTTGTTTTGTGAATTATAACAAATGTGCCACAATTTTGTTTTGCTGTTTGCAACTTTATTTTATCACAATAAAATTCAAGGGCCTTTTGAAAAGGAATTTGAAATGAGATATGACTTTTAATTTGATCATATCCTGTTTAGCAAAATGATTAGGCACTAATCATGGTCATCACTGTAGCTTAATTACAGTGTTCACTCTAGCAAAAGCTGAGGATGTCACAACTACGCCCCCAACAGAAAGCATTTTGTAATTTGAGGAGTGAGTTGAACATTGTTGATGCTTCAAACTTGAGCTAGACTCACTCGTATGCATGCTAGGGCATGATCTTGATTGTCCATTCCTTGATGACATTGACTTGATACTATATTATATCTTGGAAAACTATGCTCCCTTGTATTGCACCTAGCCTTTTGTAGGTACTTGTATGAACTACACTCCACAAGATTTCCATCAACTCACAACAAAAGCAATCTTGACATAGCCAAGTATCAACAATCCTTTCTTCAGATATGGAGGAAGAAGACAACAAGATCATATCCTCGACAATTATATGATAATGAAATTCACTCATGTCATTTGCATATATCATGTTCTTCTTTGCATGACTAACCCATGTAGGTGAAAAGCGAACCAAAACGATAGGGACAACTCCCAACTCAAGATGATCTTCATCAACTTTGAGCATCCCCGACAAGTTCACCTACATGCCATGTCATCAAAATCATTCGAAGGTATGTACTCATATCCTTGATAAAGCTTTGCACCAATTCATGAGGTAAAGCAACTCAAGTGATATGAAGACATTAAGAAGCTTAATCGAAAAATCATAAGCCCATTTTGCGCTTAACGATGAGTATGACCTATGATCAAGCATTCTTGCTTGACTCGTCAAGTCAATATACTCTAATATAGGTGACCTAGTCACCTCCCTACATCTAGATGGAGATTCTTGTATGGTTCACATTTTCATTGCATGCTTTCTTGGAACCATTCAACTCTCATCTATATGTATGTACATATTTTCAAGAAAAAGAAAAGTTTTCTATTATTTCCTTTTTAATATTTTGATATTTCCCTTTTCAAAGTCTATGTATATTTTCTGTATATTTTAAGTTAAGGAGTTGATTTCAATGCAACTCGGTTTAACTGATCTGGGAAACCCGGTCTAACCGATTTCTCCCATAGGCCAGCTATCATTTCCTATAGTACCATATTGCCTCGGTGACTCCGAATATTATCACTTCCTATGGTTTTCACATATTTTCTTGATTTTTGCCTAAGGGGGAGAAAGATTATCAATGATCCCAAGTTTTATTACCTCCTAAGCTCTTATTGAAGAATTCCATGTTTGGCAAAGGAGGATATAATCTTGTTTCCCAAAAAACAAATTGAGGGGGAGAAAACCTGAGTGATCCCATACAATATAAGAGGGAGAAATATCCAGGATCCCTAACATAGGGGGACATAGTTCAAGGAACTCTTATCTATTCTTAAGGGGAGAAAAGTCAAATTGAGGGAACACTTATCAAAGAGAGAAGAATTCAGGATACCTTTCTCTCAATGAGACTTTTCCCTCTGACCTTTTTGTAAATTAATGCCGAAGGGGAGAAATATTAAAGCTTCCGATAAGCTTACATAAGGGGGAGAAATATCAAGAGGCGAGATATATGTTCCTAAAGGAAGGTCTACTTAAGGGGAGATCTACCTAAGGGGACATATATCAAACCTTACCTACTACTAGTTTCACTATCTTTAGGTAGCCCTTCCTTTAGGTAGATCCCCCTCTCGGGATCCCCCTCTCCGGAGCCCTAAACGGACTCGAGATCTGGCCTCCTGATGAAGAACAGGAGACGACAACGGCTCCGTCTCGCGAAACGCGATAATTCTTTTTCCCTAATTTTTTTCTGGAATAATGTGATTTTATAGCGTCGGTTTTAGGGTTATAGGGGCCACCAGATGGGGACAACCCACCGGGGCGCGCCTAGGGGGCAGGAGGGTCCTGGTGGAGTGTGCCCACCCAGGTGCCCCCCTTAGGTGGCTCTTGGCTCTAGAAATCCTCTTTATTGATATAAAAAATCCTCGCAAAGTTTCGTTCCATTCTGAGAACTTTTATTTCTGCACAAAAACAACACCATGGTAGTTCTGCTGAAAACAGCGTCAGTTCGGGGTTAGTTTCATTCAAATCATGCAAATTAGAGTCCAAAACAAGAGGGAAAGCGTTAGGAAAAGTAGATACATTGGAGACGTATCAACTCCCCCAAGCTTAAACCTTTGCTTGTCCACAAGCAATTCAGTTGATAAACTAAAAGTGAAAATGAAAACTTTTACAAACTCTTTTGCTCTTGTTTCATAAATAAGCTTAAACAACACCGAGGTTTCAGCAAAGATTATAACTAACCATGTTGACAATAACTCTTAAAAATTTTATTAACTCATATCAATGACATAATCAACTAGAGAGCAATAATAAGATATCTCAAACAACAACACATTCTCAAACCAACCATGATACAATTGATGGGGAACGTCGCATGGGAAACAAAAATTTTCCTACGCGCACGAAGACCTATCATGGTGATGTCCATCTACGAGAGGGGATGATGATCTACGTACCCTTGTAGATCGTACAGCAGAAGCGTTAGAGAACGCGGTTGATGTAGTGGAACGTCCTCACGTCCCTCGATCCGCCCCGCGAACAATCCCGCGATCAGTCCCACGATCTAGTACCGAACGGACGGCACCTCCGCGTTCAGCACACGTACAGCTCGACGATGATCTCGGCCTTCTTGATCCAGCAAGAGAGACGGAGAGGTAGAAGAGTTCTCCGGCAGCGTGACGGCGCTCCGGAGGTTGGTGATGATCTCGTCTCAGCAGGGCTCCGCCCGAGCTCCGCAGAAACGCGATCTAGAGGAAAAACTATGGAGGTATGTGGTCGGGCAGCCGTGAGAAAGTCGTCTCAAATCTGCCCTAAAAGCCCCATATATATAGGAGGAGGGAGGGGGACCTTGCCTTGGGGTCCAAGGGATCCCCAAGGGGTCGGCCGAGCCAGGGGGGAGGACTCTCCCCCCCCCCAAACCGAGTCCTACTTGGTTTGGTGGGAGGGAGTCCTTCCCCTTTCCCACTTCCCCCTTTTTTTTTCCTTTGATTTTTTCTCTCTTGGCGCATAGGGGATTGGTGGGCTGTCCCACCAGCCCACTAAGGGCTGGTGTGACCCCCCCAAATGCCTATGGGCTTCCCCGGAGTGGGTTGCCCCCCTCCGGTGAACTCCCAGAACCCATTCGTCATTCCCGGTACATTCCCGGTAACTCCGAAAACCTTCCGGTAATCAAATGAGGTCATCCTATATATCAATCTTCGTTTCCGGACCATTCCGGAAACCCTCGTGACGTCCGTGATCTCATCCGGGACTCCGAACAACATTCGGTAACCAACCATATAACTCAAATACGCATAAAACAACGTCGAACCTTAAGTGTGCAGACCCTGCGGGTTCGAGAACTATGCAGACATGACCCGAGAGACTCCTCGGTCAATATCCAATAGCGGGACCTGGATGCCCATATTGGATCCTACATATTCTACGAAGATCTTATCGTTTGAACCTCAGTGCCAAGGATTCGTATAATCCCGTATGTCATTCCCTTTGTCCTTCGGTATGTTACTTGCCCGAGATTCGATCGTCAGTATCCGCATACCTATTTCAATCTCGTTTACCGGCAAGTCTCTTTACTCGTTCCGTAATACAAGATCCCGTAACTTACACTAAGTTACATTGCTTGCAAGGCTTGTGTGTGATGTTGTATTACCGAGTGGGCCCCGAGATACCTCTCCGTCACACGGAGTGACAAATCCCAGTCTTGATCCATACTAACTCAACTAACACCTTCGGAGATACCTGTAGAGCATCTTTATAGTCACCCAGTTACGTTGCGACGTTTGATACACACAAAGCATTCCTCCGGTGTCAGTGAGTTATATGATCTCATGGTCATAGGAATAAATACTTGACACGCAGAAAACAGTAGCAACAAAATGGCACGATCAACATGCTACGTCTATTAGTTTGGGTCTAGTCCATCACGTGATTCTCCTAATGACGTGATCCAGTTATCAAGCAACAACACCTTGTTCATAATCAGAAGACACTGATTATCATCGATCAACTGGCTAGCCAACTAGAGGCATGCTAGGGACGGTGTTTTGTCTATGTATCCACACATGTAAATGAGTCTTCATTCAATACAATTATAGCATGGATAATAAACTATTATCTTGATACAGGAATTATAATAATAACTATACATTTATTATTGCCTCTAGGGCATAATTCCAACAGTCTCCCACTTGCACTAGAGTCAATAATCTAGCCCTCACATCACCATGTGAATTACATTGTAATAAATCTAACACCCATACAGTTCTGGTGTCGATCATGTTTTGGCCATGGAAGAGGTTTAGTCAGCGGGTCTGCTACATTCAGATCCGTGTGCACTTTGCATATATTTACGTCCTCCTCCTCGACGTAGTCGCGGATGAGGTTGAAGCGTCGTTTGATGTGTCTGGTCTTCTTGTGAAACCTTGGTTCCTTTGCTAAGGCAATGGCACCAGTGTTGTCACAGAACAAGGTTATTGGATCCAGTGCACTTGGCACCACTCCGAGATCCGTCATGAACTGCTTCATCCAGACACCCTCCTTAGCCGCCTCCGAGGCAGCCATGTACTCCGCTTCACATGTAGAATCTGCTACGACGCTTTGCTTGGAACTGCACCCCCATTAAGAATAAATACGTATCCGGTTTGCGACTTAGAGTCGTCTGGATCTGTGTCAAAGCTTGCATCGACGTAACCTTTTATGGCGAGCTCTTCGTCACCTCCATACACGAGAAACATCTCCTTAGTCCTTCTCAGGTACTTCAGGATATTCTTGACCGCCGTCCAGTGATCCACTCGTGGATTACTGTGGAACCTACCTGCCATACTTATGGCCAGGCTAACATCCGGTCTAGTGCACAGCATTGCATACATGATAGAGCCTATGGCTGAAGCATAGGGGACGGAGCGCATATGCTCTCTATCTTCATCAGTTGCTGGGCACTGAGTCTTACTCAATCTCGTACCTTGTAACACTGGCAAGAATCCTTTCTTGGACTGTTCCATTTTGAACCTCTTCAAAACTTTATCAAGGTATGTGCTTTGTGAAAGTCCTATTAGGCGTTTTGATCTATCCCTATAGATCTTAATACCTAGAATGTAAGCAGCTTCTCCTAGGTCCTTCATAGAGAAACTTTTATTCAAGTAACCTTTTATGCTCTCCAAAAGCTCTACGTTGTTCCCAATCAGTAATATGTCATCCACATATAATATCAGAAACGCCACAGAGCTCCCACTCACTTTCTTGTAAATACAAGATTCTCCAACCACTTGTATAAACCCAAATGCTTTGATCACCTCATCAAAGCGTTTGTTCCAACTCCGAGATGCTTGCACCAGTCCATAAATGGATCGCTGGAGCTTGCACACCCTGTCAGCATTTTTAGGATCGACAAAACCTTCGGGTTGTATCATATACAACTCTTCCTTAAGGAAACCGTTAAGGAACGCCGTTTTGACATCCATCTGCCAGATTTCATAATCGAAAAATGCAGCTATTGCTAACATGATTCTGACGGACTTAAGCATCGCTACGGGAGAGAAAGTCTCATCGTAGTCAATTCCTGGAACTTGTGAAAAACCCTTTGCCACAAGTCGAGCTTTATAAACGGTCACATTACCGTCAGCGTCCGTCTTCTTCTTAAAAATCCATTTGTTCTGAATAGCCTTGCGGCCTTCAGGCAGCATCTCCAAAGTCCACACTTTGTTCTCATACATGGATCCTATCTCGGATTTCATGGCTTCTAGCCATTTGTTGGAATCTGGGCCCACCATTGCTTCTTCATAATTTGCAGGTTCATTGTTGTCTAACAACATGATTGATAAGACGGGATTACCGTACCACTCTGGAGCAGCGCATGATCTCGTCGACCTGCGTGGTTCAACAGAAACTTGAACTGGAGTTTCATGATCATCATCATTAACTTCCTCCTCAACCGGCGTCGCAATGACAGAGGTTTCCCCTTGCCCCGCGCCACCATCCAGAGGGATGAGAGGTTCGACAACCTCGTCAAGTTCTATCTTCCTTCCACTCAATTCTCTCGAGAGAAACTCCTTCTCGAGAAAAGTTCCGTTCTTAGCAACAAACACTTTGCCCTCGGATTTGAGATAGAAGGTGTACCCAACTGTCTCTTTTGGGTAACCTATGAAGACGCACTTTTCCGCTTTGGGTTCCAGCTTTTCAGGCTGAAGCTTTTTGACATAAGCATCACATCCCCAAACTTTAAGGAACGACAACTTTGGCCTTTTGCCATACCACAGTTCGTATGGTGTCGTCTCAACGGATTTCGATGGTGCCCTATTTAAAGTGAATGCAGCTGTTTCTAATGCATAACCCCAAAACGATAACGGCAAATCAGTAAGAGACATCATAGATCGCACCATTTCTAAAAAAGTACGATTACGACGTTCGGACACACCATTACGCTGTGGTGTTCCAGGCGGTGTTAATTGCGAAACAATTCCACATTGTTTTAAGTGAGTACCAAACTCGAAACTCAGATATTCACCCCCACGATCAGACCGTAGGAACTTGATCTTCTTGTTACGATGATTTTCCACTTCACTCTGAAATTGCTTGAACTTTTCAAATGTTTCAGACTTGTGCTTCATCAAGTAGACATAACCATATCTACTTAAATCGTCAGTGAAGGTGAGAAAGTAACGATATCCGCCGCGTGCCTCCACGCTCATTGGACCACACACATCGATATGTATGATTTCCAACAAGTCACTTGCACGCTCCATTGTTCCGTAGAACGGAGTCTTAGTCATCTTGCCCATGAGGCATGGTTCGCACGTGTCAAGTGAATCAAAGTCAAGTGACTCCAAAAGTCCATCAGCATGGAGTTTCTTCATGCGCTTTACACCAATATGACCCAAGCGACAGTGCCACAAAAATATGGCGCTATCATTGTTTACTCTAACTCTTTTGGTCTCAATGTTATGTATATGCGTATCTCTATCAAGATTCAATATGAACAATCCTCTCACATTCGGTGCATGACCATAAAAGATGTTACTCATAGAAATAGAACAACCATTATTCTCAGACTTAAAAGAGTAACCGTCTCGCATTAAACAAGATCCAGATATAATGTTCATGCTCAACGCAGGCACTAAATAACAATGATTTAAGTTCATCACTAATCCCGATGGTAGTTGAAGTGACACTGTGCCGACGGCGATTGCATCAACCTTGGAACCGTTTCCTACGCGCATCGTCACTTCGTCTTTCGCCAGCCTTCGTCTATTCCGCAGTTCCTGCTTCGAGTTGCAAATGTGAGCAACAGAACCGGTATCGAATACCCAGGCACTACTACGAGAGCCGGTTAAGTACACATCAATAACATGTATATCAAATATACCTGATTTTTCTTTGCCCGCCTTCTTATCTGCCAGATACTTGGGGCAATTGCGCTTCCAGTGACCCATACCCTTGCAATAGAAGCACTCTGTTTCAGGCTTAGGTCCAGCCTTGGGCTTCTTCGGTGGATTGGCAACAGGCTTGCCGCTCTTCTTGGAATTGCCCTTCTTGCCTTTGCCGTTTCTCTTGAAACTAGTGGTCTTGCTCACCATCAACACTTGATGCTCTTTACGGAGTTCAGACTCTGCGACTTTCAGCATCGCAAACAACTCGCCGGGAGACTTGTTCATCCCTTGCATGTTGTAGTTCAACACAAAGCCTTTATAGCTTGGCGGCAGTGATTGAAGGATTCTGTCAGTGATAGCTTCTTGCGGGAGTTCAATCCCCAGTTCAGCTAGACGGTTTGAGTACCCAGACATTTTGAGCACATGTTCACTGACAGACGAGTTTTCCTCCATCTTGCAAGCATAGAATTTATCGGAGGTCTCATACCTCTCGATCCGGGCGTTCTTCTGAAAGATAAACTTCAACTCCTGGAACATCTCAAATGCTCCATGACGCTCAAAGCGACGTTGAAGTCCCGGTTCTAAGCCATACAAGACTGCACATTGAACTATTGAGTAGTCCTCCTTACGCGCTAACCAAGCGTTCTTAACATCCTGATCAGCCGTAGCGGGTGGTTCATCTCCTAGCGCAGCATTAAGGACATAATCCTTCTTTCCAGCTTGTAAGATTAGCTTAAGATTACGAGCCCAGTCTACAAAGTTGCTTCCATCATCTTTCAACTTAGCTTTCTCTAGGAACGTATTAAAATTGAGGATGACACTTGCGTGAGCCATGATCTACAACACAAATATATTCAAAATGGACTTAGACTATGTTCAAGATAATTAGAGTTCAACTTAATCAAATTATATGCTAAACTCCCACTCAAAAAGTACATCTCTCTAGTCATTTGAGTGGTTCATGATCCACTTACACTATCCCAAGTCCGATCATCACGTGAGTCGAGAGTAGTTTCAGTGGTAAGCATCCCTATGCTAATCATATCAGCTATATGATTCATGATCGACCTTTCGGTCTCATGTGTTCCGAGGCCATGTCTGCACATGCTAGGCTCGTCAAGCTTAACCCGAGTGTTCCGCGTGCGCAACTGTTTTGCACCCGTTGTATGTGAACGTTGAGTCTATCACACCCGATCATCACATGGTGTCTCGAAACGACGAACTGTAGCAACGGTGCACAGTCGGGGAGAACACAATTTCGTCTTGAAATTTTAGTGAGAGATCACCTCATAATGCTACCGTCGTTCTAAGCAAAATAAGGTGCATAAAAGGATTAACATCACATGCAATTCATAAGTGACATGATATGGCCATTATCACGTGCTTCTTGATCTCCATCACCAAAGCACCGGTACGATCCTGTTGTCACCGGCGCCACACCATGATCATCCATCAACGTGTTGCCATCGGGGTTGTCGTGCTACTTATGCTATTACTACTAAAGCTACATCCTAGCAAAATAGTAAACGCATCTGCAAGCACAAATATGTTAGTATAACGACAACCCTATGGCTCCTGCCGGTTGCCGTACCATCGACGTGCAAGTCGATATTTCTATTACAACATGATCATCTCATACATCCAATATATCACATCACATCATTGGCCATATCACATCACAATCATACCCTGCAAAAACAAGTTAGACGTCCTCTAATTTTGTTGTTGCAAGTTTTACGTGGTGACTAAGGGTATCTAGTAGGATCGCATCTTACTTACGCAAACACCACAACGGAGATATATGAGTTGCTATTTAACCTCATCCAAGGACCTCCTCGGTCAAATCCGATTCAACTAAAGTTGGAGAAACCGTCACTTGCCAGTCATCTTTGAGCAAAGGGGGTTACTCGTAACGATGAAACCAGTCTCTCGTAAGCGTACGAGTAATGTCGGTCCAAGCCGCTTCAATCCAACAATACCGCGGAATCAAGAAAAGACTAAGGAGGGCAGCAAAACGCACATCACCGCCCACAAAACCTTTTGTGTTCTACTCGAGAAGACATCTACGCATGAACCTAGCTCATGATGCCACTGATGGGGAACGTCGCATGGGAAACAAAAAATTTCCTACGCGCACGAAGACCTATCATGGTGATGTCCATCTACGAGAGGGGATGAGTGATCTACGTACCCTTGTAGATCGTACAGCAGAAGCGTTAGAGAACGCGGTTGATGTAGTGGAACGTCCTCACGTCCCTCGATCCGCCCCGCGAACAATCCCGCGATCAGTCCCACGATCTAGTACCGAACGGACGGCACCTCCGCGTTCAGCACACGTACAGCTCGACGATGATCTCGGCCTTCTTGATCCAGCAAGAGAGACGGAGAGGTAGAAGAGTTCTCCGGCAGCGTGACGGCGCTCCGGAGGTTGGTGATGATCTCGTCTCAGCAGGGCTCCGCCCGAGCTCCGCAGAAACGCGATCTAGAGGAAAAACTATGGAGGTATGTGGTCGGGCAGCCGTGAGAAAGTCGTCTCAAATCTGCCCTAAAAGCCCCATATATATAGGAGGAGGGAGGGGGACCTTGCCTTGGGGTCCAAGGGATCCCCAAGGGGTCGGCCGAGCCAGGGGGGAGGACTCTCCCCCCCAAACCGAGTCCTACTTGGTTTGGTGGGAGGGAGTCCTTCCCCTTTCCCACTTCCCCCTTTTTTTTTCTTTCCTTTGATTTTTTCTCTCTTGGCGCATAGGGGATTGGTGGGCTGTCCCACCAGCCCACTAAGGGCTGGTGTGACCCCCCCCCCAAATGCCTATGGGCTTCCCCGGAGTGGGTTGCCCCCCTCCTGTGAACTCCCGGAACCCATTCGTCATTCCCGGTACATTCCCGGTAACTTCGAAAACCTTCCGGTAATCAAATGAAGTCATCCTATATATCAATCTTCGTTTCCGGACCATTCCGGAAACCCTCGTGACGTCCATGATCTCATCCGGGACTCCGAACAACATTCGGTAACCAACCATATAACTCAAATACGCATAAAACAACGTCGAACCTTAAGTGTGCAGACCCTGCGGGTTCGAGAACTATGCAGACATGACCCGAGAGACTCCTCGGTCAATATCCAATAGCGGGACCTGGATGCCCATATTGGATCCTACATATTCTACGAAGATCTTATCGTTTGAACCTCAGTGCCAAGGATTCGTATAATCCCGTATGTCATTCCCTTTGTCCTTCGGTATGTTACTTGCCCGAGATTCGATCGTCAGTATCCGCATACCTATTTCAATCTCGTTTACCGGCAAGTCTCTTTACTCGTTCCGTAATACAAGATCCCGTAACTTACACTAAGTTACATTGCTTGCAAGGCTTGTGTGTGATGTTGTATTACCGAGTGGGCCCCGAGATACCTCTCCGTCACACAGAGTGACAAATCCCAGTCTTGATCCATACTAACTCAACTAACACCTTCGGAGATACCTGTAGAGCATCTTTATAGTCACCCAGTTACGTTGCGACGTTTGATACACATAAAGCATTCCTCCGGTGTCAGTGAGTTATATGATCTCATGGTCATAGGAATAAATACTTGACACGCAGAAAACAGTAGCAACAAAATGGCACGATCAACATGCTACGTCTATTAGTTTGGGTCTAGTCCATCACGTGATTCTCCTAATGACGTGATCCAGTTATCAAGAAACAACACCTTGTTCATAATCAGAAGACACTGATTATCATCGATCAACTGGCTAGCCAACTAGAGGCATGCTAGGGACGGTGTTTTGTCTATGTATCCACACATGTAAATGAGTCTTCATTCAATACAATTATAGCATGGATAATAAACTATTATCTTGATACAGGAATTATAATAATAACTATACTTTTATTATTGCCTCTAGGGCATAATTCCAACAACAATATGACAATAGTGGTATCTCGCTAGCCCTTTCTGAGACCGCAAAACATACATGCAGAGAACCCCCAAAGTTCAAGCATCGACTAAACATTGTAATTCATGGTAGAAAAGATCAACATGATGCACCCAATATTAGCTACACATAATGCATCAACATGACAGAAGTGCTCTCAGGTTCTGGCGCTTATTTTAGAAGGTGATGACACAAAATAAAAGTTAATAGATAGTCCCTTCGTAGAGGGAAGCAGTGATTTGTAGAGGTACCAGAGCTCAAGTTTTTAAAACAGAGGTAAATGAAATTTTGAGACATGCACCCTTCCCATTTACATCACGACCATCAGTTATCAATATCTCCCATGCTAAGCACGCTAGTGGCGGTTCCCAAGCGGAAAGGTAAAGGTTATGACTCCATTGGAAGTTTTTGTTTGATTATTTGTGAGATCAATTCTTTTAAAGTTTGGGACTAGGCATCCCTATTACCGCCCTTTTCTCGTGTGATGGCCAGTGAATAAACACTCGACCTGAGAAAAACCCGCTTAGCATGGAAGATACCGACTACCTCCTGTCGTGCCATGAACGATCGAGGCACACAAAAAGGATATTTATTTGAAGTTTTTAGAGATGGCACATGCAAATTTACTTCGGACGGAATGGTAATACCGCATATATGTAGGTATGGTGGACTCATCTAGAATAATTTGGGTTTCAGGTTTTAGATGTACAAGCAGAGTTCCCACTTAGTACAGGCGAAAGCTAGCAAATAGGTTGAGAAGCGGCCAGCTAGAGAGCAACAACGGTCATGAACATGCATTATGCATAAGTAACATTGGATACTAGCATGAGTAGGATAAGAACACCATGAACATAAATATCATAGAGGCTATGTTGGTTTTGATTCAACTAGATGCATGAACATGTGCCAAGTCAAGCCACTCGAACATTCAGAGGAGGATACCATATCATCATACTACATCCCAATCATTTTAATGCAATGTTGATATCCAAGATAAGTCATTATTCACTCCTAGCTAGTTATGCATGGCATGAGGAACTATAATCTATAATTGTCATTGCAAACATGT
This sequence comes from Hordeum vulgare subsp. vulgare, assembly GCF_904849725.1. Lineage (NCBI taxonomy): Eukaryota > Viridiplantae > Streptophyta > Magnoliopsida > Poales > Poaceae > Hordeum > Hordeum vulgare. The sequence continues at coordinate 400,863,833 of NC_058524.1, read as the reverse complement.
TTGATCATAATAGGCCGAATCATGGATACTAGGTTAAACATATTCACAAAAACAGAACAAGTCGAGTTCATACCCGTTTCTCTCTGCCATGTCCAGTTCATCTAATATCGTCATTATTGCCTTTCACTTGCACGACCGAACTATTTGAAAATAATAATAGTGCAAGAGTGCCATGGACTAAGCTGGAATCTACAAAAAAATTATTCAAGAGGAGAAGACAAGGTAATATGGGCTCGTTATCAGATCAATAATGATGCAAATGAGAGCCACTTAATATTTCATCGTGGTCTTCTCCTTGGTATGACTCAATAAAAAGAAAATAAACTCAGAGAAACACACCAAAATATTTTGGAGTTTTTGTTTTTTCGCAAACGAGCAAATGAAAAGAGAAAAGCAAGAACGAGAAAAACTATTTACACGGGAAAGCTCCCAACAAGTGAAAGAAGAACAAGGAAATATTTTTGGGTTTTGTTTTTAGTGCTACAACAATTTAAACTAGGAAGAAAAAAATCAAAAAGTAGCAAGAAACATATTTTTGGATTTTCTCAAAGTTTTTCAAACACACAAGAAGAAAGCGAGAAAATAAAGTAAGCATGGATGATACAATGAAAAAGTGTGGACACCGACAACTCGGATGAAATGTGTGAACATGAATGTAATGTCGGTGGGAATACACACCCCCCAAGCGTAGGCTTTTGGCCTAACTTGGTAATCACCAGTCGTAGAAGCCGTGAGGTGCTGGGGTGCAGGCACCATAGGGTCCCATTGCTGAGGCTCCTCATGTGCTGCAGCCAGGTTGTTCTGGTAAGCGACAATGTCCTCAGGCATAATCCTGTATCCGCCCCTGGCAACATGATCAAACAAAGCAGGTGCAGACAGGGGAATAATATCACGAGTGTTTTCACTGAAAACAAAGTTTTACGACATATCAATATTAGGGTAATCAGTAGCAATAAACTGGTGGTCCTCCATAGCTGTTATATCTAGGTAAGCTTTGGGCAAAGGATGATCATGCTGGCGTATCTGCACGTTGAAGTGAGTCACCAAGCGAGTAGCCTAAATGCCCTCATGTATTTTGCCCTTGGATCTGTTAAGGTGGAGGCGACATGCCATAATATCTCCCAAGCTATAAGTGTAGTCGGCATAAATTGCGCGACGCAAAACAGCAAAGTCTGGGGTGCTAAGTGCACCCACCTTCTCTCTCGCTAGCAAGCACTTTGCAATAAATACGGCAAAATAATGCAGGGCAGGGAACTGCAAGCTAACAACGGTGGTGCTCGATACTCCTATCTCATCCCCCACTATCAGAGTACGGTAAAAACCTTCGAACTCTGAGGGCTTAGGCTCTACCAAATCCCCATCAGAAGGAAGCATGCATAAGTCACAAAATTTATTAAGTGGTACCTGGCGGGTTTCAACATATAAATTAAATTGCACCTCAACGGGATTATTCCTAGAATCAAAATGAAAGTTTTCCGCGAATGATTTTGTGAGGAGATAATACTATTTGCACTCAGTTGCCATGAAGTCGGTGAGGCCGACATTAGCAACATATTGTGTGAACTCTTGAAGGATTCCAGCCCCTTCCATGAACACATTATGCGGCCACTCGGACGGCGGTAGTTCCGCCAACCTCCAGGTATGGAGATCATTGTCAGATGACTCCCCAATAACCCCGCTGGAGTTCTTCATGGAAGCAAACTTCCTAAAGAAACTCATCTTTCTTCCTCTAAACAAAATTCTGAAATTTTTGGTCCACAAAATTTTTCTCAACAAAACTTCACAAAAATGATAGCAACTACTCTTGGGGATGTATAGAGGCCATAGAAAGCATTCAAAGTACTTGGAACTCTAAGAATTCAACATGCAAGCTCATCTATAGCAGCACCAAGAGTAGCTAATTATTCCAAATATAAACCACTAAAACAAAAACTAATTGGACACATGGAGGAGTCACATACCAAGCAACAAATCCCCAAAACAATTTCGGAAACGGTGCTTTGAGCAAACAGATCGAAATCCGCGGTTTCGAGAGCAAGAACAGAGAGAGAGAGTGATAGTGATTTTTTCTGGATGAATGGAGTGATGTGGGAAGAAGTAAGTGAGGGGGCCCACGTGGGGACCACAACCAACGAGGGCGCGCTTGGGGGTCCTGGCGCGCCTAGGTGGGTTGTGCCCACCTGGTGCACCTCCCTCTGATATTATTTGCATCAGAAATTCATAAATATTCAGAAAAAAAACCTTGTTAAATTTTCAGGGCATTTTGAGGACTTTTATTTTTGGGTCATTTTTTATTGCACGGAAAACTCAGAAAACAGGAAAAGCATGGCATTTTATTTTATTTAACTAAGAAAAATAGAAAACAAAAGCTAGGGACAGAAGGTAGTCTCACTAAATTCATCAACTTCATACCTCTAAAAATGATCCATTAATAAGGTTGATGAAGTCTTATTAACAACCACTTTCAATTGATATGAAACCGAAGAACTTTCGAAATCACTAAGTTACCTGAATGGTGATATGAATGTCCCCCACAATAAGCATTTCATATTTCTTTTTAACAGTAGGTAGAGGTAGTTCAAAACTTCCAATATTGATTTTCGGAGATTTTTCAATAACATTAATACCATTCACTTGGAATTGTTTCTTCGGAAAGTGCATCGTATGCTCATTACCATTTATATGAAAAGTGACCTTGCTTTTATTGCAATAAATAACAGCCCCTGCAGTATTCAAGAAGGGTCTACCAAGGATAATCGACATGTTGTCGTCCTCGGGCATCTCAAGTATAACAAAGTCAGTCAAAATAGTAACATTAGCAACAACAACGAGCACATCCTCACAAATACCGATAGGTATGGCAGTTGATTTGTCAGCCATTTGCATAGATATTTCAGTAGGTGTGAGTTTATTCAAATCAAGTCTTTTATATGAAGATAAAGGCATAACACTAACACGAGCTTCCAAATTACATAAAGCAGTTTTCACATAATTTCTTTTAATGGAGCAAGGTATAGTTGGTATTCCAAGATCTCCAAGTTTTCTAGGTACTCCATGTTTAAAAGTATAATTAGCAAGCATAGTGGAGATTTTAGCTTCCGGTATTTTTCTGTTATTGGTGATGATGTCTTTCATATACTTTGCATAAGGAGGCATTTTTAAGATATCAGTCAAGCGAGTTCGCAAAAAGACTCGCCTCAACATTTCAGCAAAGCGTTCAAAGTCTTCATCATCTTTCTTTTTAGTTGACTTAGGTGGAAAGGGCATAGGCTTTTGAACCCATGGTTCTCTTTCCTTTCCATGTTTTCTAGCCACAAAGTCTCTTTTATCATATCTTTTATTCTTGGGTTGTGGGTTATCAAGATCAACAACTGGTTCTATCTCAACATCTTTATCTGGTTCTTTATCATTTGTTTGAGTGTCTTCATGAACCTCATCATTATCTTTTTCATTATCAGAAGGTGAGTGTTCATTACCAGATTGAGTTTCAGCATGAGAGATAGAAACTTCATTATCATTATCAAGAGGTTTTTCTATTTCAGGTTCACTAGAGGTAGGCAAAGTCCAATTATTTTTATTCTTCTTTTTCTTTTTAGAAGGACTAGGTGCATGAGTGTTAATTCTTTGAGAGTCTTGTTCAATTCTCTTTGGGTGTCCATCAGGATAGAGTGGTTCCTGAGTCATTTTACCTCCTCTAGTGGCTACTCTAACAACACAGTCACTTATATTATTGTTCATTTCATCAAGTAACCCCCTTTGAGATTTAGCAACTTGTTCTAATTGAGTTTGAACCATAGAGGCATGCTTTCCTACACCTCTAATATCTTTCGAGATTCTAAATAACAAGTCACTTAAGCGAGCAATCATATCAGAGTTGTATTTCAGTTGTTTCATAACATTTGCATTGAAATGATCTTGCTTTCTAATGTAATTATCAAACTCATAAAGGCATTGACTAGGATGTTTATTACGAGGATCATCACTATCATTGAATTTCATTAAAGATTTTACCTCTACCACCTTAGGTGGTGGTGGTGCTTCAAGCTCATGTATTTCATCGATAGGTGGTAAATTTTTAACATCTTCGGCTTTAATACCTTTTTATTCATAGTTTTCTTTGCCTCTTGCATATCTTCAGAACTGAGATATAAGATACCCCTCTTCTTCGGAATGGGTCTAATAGGTGTTCGAGGAGGAGTCCGATCATCATAATTTTTAATATGTTATTCAACAATTCTTTGGCTTGACCAATAGTTCGTTCCCTAAAAACACAACCAGCACAACTATCTATGAAATCCCTAGAAGCATCGCTTAGTCCATTATAGAAGATACCAAGTATTTCATTTTTCTTAAGAGGGTGATCAGGCAAAGCATTAGGCAATTGGAGAAGCCTCCCCCCAAGCTTGTGTGAGACTCTCTTCTTCAATTTGCACAAAGTTAAAAATTTCCTGCAAGCTGGCAGCTTGTTTCTTATGAGCAGGGACATATTTTTTTAGAGAAGTAATAAATCATATCCTGGGGATTACGCACACAACAAGGAGCAAGAGTATTGTACCAAGCTTTAGCATCATCCTTTAATGAGAACGGAAATAGCTTGAGAATATAGTAATAACGAATCTTCTCATCATGAGCAAAAAAGGTGGCTACATCATTCAATTTAGTAAGATGTGCCACAACAGTTTTAGTTTCATAACAATGGAAAGGATCAGATTCAACCAAAGTGATTAACTCTGGGTCGACAGAGAATTCAAAATCCTTATCATCAATAAGGATAAGTGAAGTAGAAAACTCAGGATCACATTTCATTTTAGCATTCGGAGATTTTTTATTATACTTGCATAATAATTTCTCTAGATCATCTCTATCCTTACAAGCAAGAATATCTCTAGTTGCCTCCCCACTCAGAGTATAACCTTTCGGTACCTTTGGCAATTCATATCTAGGAGGACTAGTTCTAGTAGGTGTTTCAAGATTCTCAGTTTCAAGTTCATCATTAGATTCAACAATATCATGATGTCTTACTCTAGCAATTTGTTCATAAAGAAATTCACCTAGTGGCGCATCATCATTAAGCAAGGTACTAGCATCATCATGAGTATTATTCATAGCAGAAGTAGCATCATCAATAACTCGCGACATATCAGAATTAACAGCATGTTGTGGTGTTGCAAGTTTACTTATAACAGAAGGTGAATCTAAAGCAGAGCTGGATGGTAGTTCCTTACCTCCTCTCCTCTTAGAGGGGAAACTCTTAGTCTTAGCATCCTTTAGATTCTTTGTAGTGATAATATAATAATAATCCCAAGTGACTCAACAAATATTGTTATGCTCCCCGGCAACGGCGCCAGAAAAAGGTCTTGATAACCCACAAGTATAGGGGATCTCAACAGTTTTCGAGGGTAGAGTATTTAACCCAAATTTATAGATTCGACACAAGGGGAGCCAAAGAATATTTGAAGGTATTAGCAGCTGAGTTGTCAATTCAACCACACCTGGAGATTAATTATCTACATCAAAGTGATTAGTAGCACAGTAATATGATATTTTTTATGATAGTAGCAGCAGCAATAATAACGATAACATTGATAGTGATTTTGTAGCAGTAACGATAGCAGTAGCAACAATAGTAACTTAGCAAGAACAATATAAGGTAAATTCATAGGCATTGGATCGGTGACTCCTTGGATGATATTCATCATGAGACAGTTATAACCTAGGGCGTTACGGCACTAGCTCCAGTTCATAAATATAATGTAGGCATGTATTCCGTAAATAGTCATACGTGCTTATGGAAAGAACTTGCATGACATCTTTTGTCCTACCGTCCTGTGGAAGCGGGGTCCTATTGGAAACTAAGGGATATTAAGGCCTTCTTTTAATAGAGAACCGGAACAAAGCATTAACACACGGTGAATACATGAACTCCTCAAACTACGGTCATCACCGGGAGTGGTCCCGACTATTGTCACTCCGGGGTTGTCGGATCATAACACGTAGTAGGTGACTATAAATTGCAAAATTAGATCTAGAACATGGATACAATGGTGATAACATAAACGGTTAAGATCTGAAATCATGGCACCCGGGCCCAAAGTGACAAGCACTAAGCATGGCAAAGTCATAGCAACATCAATCTCAGAACATAGTGGATACTAGGGATCAGACCCTAACAAAACTAACTCGATTACAAGATGAATCTCATCCAACTCCTCACAGACTAGCAAGCCTACGAAGGAATTGCTCAGTCCCGGTGGGGACCATCATGGAATTGGCGATGGAGATGTGTTGGTGATGACGAAGATCGAAGACCCCCCTCTCTGAGCCCCAAACGGACTCCAGATCTGGCATCCCGATGAAGAACAAGAGATGACGGCAAATCTGTCTCGCGAAATGCGGTAATTATTTTTCCCACATTTTCTTTCTGGAATAATGTGATTTTATAGCGTCGCTTTCAAGGTCATAAGGGCCACCAGGTGGGGACAACCCACCGGGTCGCGCTTCGAGGGGGGGCACCCTGGTGGGTTGTTCCCGCCCAGGTGCCCCCCTCAGGTGTCTCTTGGCTCCAGAAATTCTCTTTATTGATATAAAAAATCCTCGCAAAGTTCCGTTCCATTCCGAGAACTTTTATTTCTGCACAAAAACAACACCATGGTACTTCTGCTGAAAACAACATCAGTCCGGGGTTAGTTTCATTCAAATCATGCAAATTAGAGTCCAAAACAAGAGGAAAAGCGTTAGGAAAAGAAGATACGTGGGAGACGAATCAAAGCACATATGCTCCCTTGGTGGTTTTGATAATTCATGACAACATACATTGTCTCTTGGACTAACACTTTTACCTAGTATATTTCAGGTATAGTCCATAGAGAGCATTGGCTAAAGGATTGTGTGGATAAGCCCCTTGATGCAAAGAAGGAATAGGATTGGCTCAAGCTTCAAGCAAGAAGACTCTACATTTTACATTTGTGAGAAATCACTTTGAGTCCATAGGAAAGCCAATGCTATTAAAAGGGGGTGAGGTATATTATGATGAATTGGTTCCTCAAGTGCTTAGAGGTAGCCACAAAAATACTTAGCCATTCTTCCATATATCTTTGTCCAAAGCCAAACCAACAAAATCGGTGCCACCAACTATTTCCATTCAGCCCTACCGATTTTACGCTTGACAGATCCTATGCCAAACCCTTCCATCTGAGTACCATCAACTTTCATATTAGTGCCACCGAGATTAAGTGACAATTTTTTTTAGAAGATTTCAAGAATCGGAATTTCTGAGTTTGAAATCGGTCTCACCGAGATTTGACAACTGGTCTAGGTCATTGATACGTCTCCAATGTATCTATAATTTTTTATTGTTCCATGCTATTATATTATCTATTTTGGATGTTTTATATGCATTAATATGCTATTTTATATTTTTTTTTTCTAACCTATTAATCTAGAGCCTAGTGCCAATTTCTGTTTTTTCTATGTTTTTGAGTATTGCACATAAGGTATATTAAATGGAGTCCAAACGGAATAAAATATTCAGAATTTTTTCTTGGACCGAAAGAAACCTACCAGACTTGGAATAGGGGGCATGACACTTGCCGGGGGCACGCCCCCTGGCTTGTGGGCCCCCTGCAGGTCTCCTAACCCTAATCCTCGTCCTATAAATTCCCAAATATTCCCCCATTGCGAAAAGGAGACGACAAAATACTTTTCTGCATTGGTAAGTCATCATATTGCTTGAGTTTATCCCTCTACATCATGTCACCTTGCTTAATGCGTTACTCTGTTCTTCATGAACTTAATACTCCAGATGTAGGGAGGAGTCGACCAATGTGTGGAGTAATAGTAGTAGACACAGAATCGTTTCGGTCTACTTGACACTGACGTGATGCCTATATGCATCATCATTGCCTTGGATATCTTCATAATTATTTGCTTTTCTATCAGTTGCTCGATAGTAATTTCTTCACCCACCGTATTAATTTCCTTTATGAGAGAAGCCTCTAGTGAAACCTACTTTAAGATCTATAAACCAAAAATACCAAAAATATATTGCTTCTATTTATTTACTTTTGTTTTACTTTCAGATCTATCAATCTTTTATATCTATCTCTATTAGATCTCATCCTTGCAAATAACTCTCAAGGGATTGACAACCCCTTTTTAGCTTAGGTGCAAGTGTTTGATTGTTTGTGTAGGTACTACGATTGGTGCCTTGCTTTTTCCTCCTACTGGATTGATACCTTGGTTCTCAACAAACTGAGGGAAATACTTATCTACTTTGCTGCATCACCCTTTCCTCTTCAAAGAAAAATCAAGGCAAGCTCAAGAGGAAGCAGTCATTGTATCATCGAGAATTCAAAAGTTGCCACATTTAGTGCAACTCGGTACCACCGAGATTCATTTTGGTGTCATCGAGTTGGGCAATAATGTTGTAACGGTTGGAATTTGGGAGATGCCTATATATACCCCTCCACCTCCTCTCATTCGTAGAGGAAGCACTCATAACACACTTACACTTGCGAGATCCATTTTTCTGAGAGAGAGCCACCTACTCATGTGTTGAGATCATGAGATTCCACTCCAACCATTTGAAACTTGATATCTAGCCTCCCCAAGTTTCTTTCCACAATATCAATCTCTCCTACCCATGCACAACCTGTGAGAGAGTGATTGTGTGTTGACAAGACTATCTTTTAAAGCACAAGAGAGAGGAATTCATCGTTCTACCGCATCTATTACCTTTTGGAGGGTAGTGCCTCCTAGATTGGTTAGGTGTCGCTTGGAAGCCTCCTACTTCGTGTTGTTGAGTTGAACCAAGAAGTTTGTACGGGCAAGGAGATCGCCTACTTCATGAAGATCTACCGTAAGTGAGGCTAGTCATGTGTGGACGGAAGCCGTGGTGGAATAGACAAGGCCGCTTCTTTGTGGACCCCTTGTGGGTGGAGCCCTCCGTGGACTCTCGCAGTTGTTACCCTCCGTGGATTGAAGTCTCCACTAACATGAATGCACGATAGCGCCACCTATCGAAACCATGCAAAAAATTGTCGTGTCAACTTCTTTGAGTTTAATCTTCCTAAACTCTATTCCTTTCTACATGTGCAAAGTCTTTACTTTCTACTGCCACATTTGTTGACTAGCATGTGTAGAGTGCGCTAGACTTGTTTGAAATGCTAAAATCTGCCAACCACTAAAATTGGAAAAGGCTAGGATTTTAATTTATGCAAGTAGTCTATTCACCCCTCTAGACACCCCTTCTATCGATCCAACATTGTGATACTAATAGAATAGCTCAATAGATTAATCAGAAATAATAACTTTGAGGTGGTTCTACTACCTACAATAATTCCATCTTATGTTCTTCGCATTATAGGAACTTTGGAGTGATTCCTTGTTGAATGTCGAGGGGTGATTATATGATTCTATTATGTTAGCATTGTTGAGAGACTGCAATAGTGGAAGTATGAACCCTACACCTTATTTCCAAGCATTTATATAAAGTTTTCTTGCTATTTACAACTTTTTACCATGCAGTTTTTATATTTTCAAATTACAAATACATATCTCTACTATGCATATTACACTTGTGTCACCATCTCTTCGCCGAACTAGTGCACCTATATAATTTGCCATTGTACTAGGTGTGTTGGGGACACAGGAGATTTCTTGTATTTGATTGCAGGGTTGTTTCAGAGAGACCATCTTCAAACCATACCTCCCACGGATTGATAATCCTTAGGTCATCCACTAGAGAGAAAATTGCTAATGTCCTACAAAAGTGTGCGCTTGGAGGCCTAATAGAGTGTACAAGAATAAAGTTGTGTAGTAGACATCAATCTCTTTTCTGGCGTCGTTGTCGTGGAGGTGAGTGCTTGAAGGTATATATTTACATCTTGCAATTTAATCTTTTAGTTTCTTATTTATCACTAGTTTGGTTTGTAAAAGAAAACTACAAAAAATGGAGTTTAGGTTGCCTCACTTACTTCATCTTTATATTGTCTTCTACGAAAATGATGGTTCGGAAAATTGTGCCAAAGTGCAAGAAGAAGAATTCAATAAAATGTTTGGCACTAAATATTTGATTCATGAGGATAACAACAATGCTGTTAGTATGAATTCCATGAATATCCATGAAGTTAATGATATGCAAAGCCACAAGCTTGGGGATGCTATGTTTGATGAAGATGATATTTTTAGTTCCCCAAGTTTTGATGAGCAAACTTGTCATCACTACTGCAGGTAGGTCCAAATATGACACATCAATCAGAGACCCTTCGACCAAACTGTGTGCGATCGAGCCATCATAAACGGTATAGTTATAGCTCCATCACCAGTAAAGAAAAAAATGTGGGCAATGAATGGTCCAACAAACACGTTTGAGATGAGACTAGCGTGTGTGATGCAAGGCATACAGTTGGTGCTTATGAACTGTTTACTATTAGACAATATAACACAAATGGTTCACAAAATGCATATGTGTGCGAAGTATGGCATACAATTCACTCAGACAAACTGTTTGCATTGATCCAGCTAGAACACAAACAAGTTACCATAACAAGGTGTGTGTGATACCACGTGTCGGTGTCAAAACCAGCAGATCTCGGGTAGGGGTTCCGGAACTGTGGACCTTGGATCGATGGGTTGTAGGAAGAAGAGGGAGACATCGGTTTACCGAGGTTTGGGCCCTCCTATGGAGGTAATACCCTACCTCCTGCTTGATTGTATTGTTGAAGATGATTACAGAGTAGATCTACCTCGAGATCGTATATGCTAAACCCTAGACGATTCAGCCTCCTCTACACGGATAGGGGTACCTAGTTTATATAGACACCAGGGACCCTAGGGTTTACAAGTTATCGACTATTAGTCGGGGATAGATGAGACGACCTAGTCCTTCTAAACATGGAAATCACGCCAGTCCCGAGAACCTTCCTTCCTGCGTAGGAAGTTGTCAACTATCCGGACTGTGATGATTCGGTCCATGGGCCAACGCCCCGACGACCCGCTAATCCAGGACTCCCTTACTAGCCCCCGCACTAGCCTTCCACGCCATTGTGTATAGTCTTCGGCAACTTTCAGATGTTGCTCGTAGTTGGCTTGAAAGGCGAGTTCCTCCTCCAAGTTGTAACATGACAAACTAGTCTTCGGTGAATCCATGAATATCGAAGCGCCGAGGGACCCATAACTTTCAATCATGTCCTTAAATTGTAATAGTAATCATTGGACGTTGTGCTTCTTAAAGTAAGCACACGTCCCAACAATTCAACAGAACTATCTTTTATAGACGTGCGGGGAGGCGACCTTCCTTATAAATAGACATGGACTCAGGTCTAAGGCCTTATCGTCATTCCCTCCTCTACAAGTGTTGCCACGAAACCCTAGAATCCCATCACTTAGGTCCATGGCGGGCTCCTCCTCTTGTCCCTTTGGCCCTCAACCAGGTGATTGGGCCAGTTGCTCTATTTCCCATATTCGGTTGCGAGACCTTGAAATCGAGGGGTAACTTCCCTTGTCTAATCTCGCACCCACGCGTGCCGGCCTAAACGCCTACAATGGTGTCACCCTTGCAGATAAATCCCCCGCCTCGCAAAGATGCTAAAGGATCTGGTTTACTTCTTTCCTGCCGTGTGGGTTGGGATTTCCCATTCACCCGTTTCTGAGGGGTCTGTTGGAGTTTTACAGGTTGCAGCTCCATAATCTGACCTGAGGTTCTATTCTCCACATCTCATGCTTCGTAGCCTTGTGTGAGATGTTTTTAGGCTGCGAACCTCGCTTTTTTTTGTGGAGAAAATACTTCTGTATTGTCCCCCGGAATGATGGAGCATCCATTCGGGAAATAGGCGAGGCTGAGGTGTGGCGCATAGCAGC